>NC_073313.1:23875752-24213252 GCF_027595985.1 Sorex araneus
CATCAACCCATTCATAAACAGCCCCTCACATCCCTACAACATGACTGACCTAAATACAGTCTAGTACTTTAGGGATGGAAAAATGAATGAATCAAAGAGTGCATACTGATAGTTAGTGGACACTCCTACTATCTCCCGCAATTTAGCACGAACTGAAAAAAAAAAGAAACAAAAAGGTTATTTCATGAGACAAAAAATATGAGAACCGGATTATGCAAACAGCACAAGAACTATGAAAGCAATTCATGCACTCAAAAGCCTTAAAGCCTCATGATTTTACAGTTAATGGCACACAAACAGCTCAGGAAAACTATCAGGCCCCTGATTCCTGAAAGCACAACCTTAACTATTGCCCAGTACAGAAAAGAAGGCACATGTCCATCATTGGTGTTTACATAAACAAAAGGATAACTAATAATTCATTGAATGGGGCTGTATTAGTAACTGCAGATGAGGGGATTCCTTCATGACGGAGATATCAAGTTTAACCCCATTTCCCTTTCCTTTGTGGCTGCAGTAACCGCATTGATGGAGGAAGCACACAAGCATCCGGCAGTGAGCTCACACACCAGTCACCATGCTTGTACACTCAACTATGTGCTCACTGGGGGTTGCACACTTTAGCTGCAATGCTTGCACACATGCTTGCTGGCGCTGGGGCAGTGTCACACTCCTTTTGTTGTGATTTTTTGGAATATTCTGGTTGTAGTACTTGCCACGCATCGGTTGTAGAGCTCACATATGTACTTGCTGGGAGTCACACGATGTCCATGATGCTCACTCATCTTTTTATTTCGATGCTCACCGAGGGCTGTACCTTTAGTTGCAATGTACATACACACATGCACATGCGAGAAAGCACACACACACACACACACACACACACGATAGTGGTGAGCCTGAATATTGTTGTAGCTGCAGGAAGGGGCCCAAACAGCAAAAGTGCTAGGATTATATTTGTCACATATGGCTGACACCGGGGATCAAGCTTACCTGGGATCATTTTTGTAAGACAAATTTCTTTATGCCAAGCAGCCATCCCCTGGACTTCATGATGGAAATACCATGAACAGAATCCCTACTTAAGACTTGTCTTTAATTTTTAACACCAGGCCAAAGGTTAAATTTTAATGCAAGGTGTGTGCTCAGCCACTGAGTCACATCCCTAACCGCCACATATACTCTTATGAGAAGTGATAAATCAAATGACTTAGCTCAGGGACTAATAACTAATCTCTGAGTCACACATTAGTGAACTTCTATTTATACTCTTTGAACTGTTACAAAAGCTTAAACCAGAAAAATGAACAAGAGACTTACATCAAGGAAAGGCAAAGAAATGTAATTTAATTTTGGTTCATGCCCACTGCCCAAAGGTACAAGAATTAATTAGTGCAAATATATTCTTATGTGGCTAAAAAGTGGATAATAATTACCATTATTCACGTGTATAGTTGTACATCCTATATTGGATAAAGAGAAAATGAATTAGATAAACAGTAGTGGTTTTAAAAATCTACATAAATCCATGTAATCCGCTAACTTCCTAGGGGTATTTTAGCATTTAAAAATACATATTCCAGTTTTAGAAAATTAACTGTAGCAGCTCATGGTCCTTTAACAACCCATCAAAAGCAAATATGATTAGATTAACATGCATTTTAACTTTCTATGGCAAAAGGTTGATTATTTCATCAAATATTCTGTATATACAAAAATAGTAATTTATAATAATAAAATTGCAAAAAACTACCAGTAAAATAATCTTATTTCTGATTTTGTTCTTCCTGAGTTCCTTTAATAAGAAAATGCAAAGGAAGTTTCCCAAACAGTATTACAGACTACTGATGCTCACTAACATAAAATGATTACTAGTTTAGTGAGTGTAAGAGGAGTAGGGATTAAAATCCAAAAGGAGAATACGATTTTGCTTGTAGTACTGGAGACTGAACTAAGGCCTCCACACACGAGGCTAGTGCTCTCAGGAATCATTCTTGGGGCTGGAGGAATAGCACAGCGGGTAGGGCGTTTGCCTTGCACGCGGCCGACCCGGGTTCGAATCCCAACATCCCATATGGTCCCCTGAGCACCGCCAGGGGTGATTCCTGAGTGCAGAGCCAGGAGTAACCCCTGTGCATCGCCGGGTGTGACTCAAAAAGCAAAAAAAAAAAAAGAATCATTCTTCAACTTAATACACCTGCAGACTGGCACCCATCTGTGGTGAGGTTAAAGACCACAGTTCTAAACTATACTTTGAGTCCAATAGGAAAAATACATTGGTCTTTTTCATGTGCTGGGTACTGACACAGGGCCTCAAGCATGTCAGGCATCTGATGTACCTCTGAGTCAAGTTCCTAGCCCTCAGATGTAGGTCAAAGTCCTCAAGAGGTTTTGGTTTTATTTCTTTATACGAATGATCCATTCTTTTCAATGTTTTTAAATTGAGGTACTGTAGTTTTACACCAGCATTTTTCAACCTTTTTTCTGACCCTGGACCCTTGCAAACTTGTTTCCTTCCTATAGCTCCTCTGTCCCACCTTTTAATTCCCTAAATTTGTATTGTGACCCCCCTCCCCATATATATGATTTTCATGTGTGGGCCCAAACAGGGCCATATGTTCCCTTTTGAAAAAGGCTGCTCTAGAGTAGAATGTTTTGTTCTTTCTGTGTTGGGGACACGCCCAGCAGTGCTCAGGGCTTATTCCTGTCTCTATGCTCAGACATCATGCCTGGCAGGCTTGGGGTGCGGGAACCATAAGTGGGGCCGGGAATCTAACCCAGGTCATCTACAAGCAAGGTAAATGCCCTACCCGCTGTACTATTGCTCTGGCCCCAAGAGTAGAATTTTAAATAATATATATACATATATACATTTACTTGGACCTTTAAAAGACATAATTTTAATTAACATGAATAAATGAAGGCATCCATATTTTAGACATATAGTAATGGAAATTACCTTCAAATGACCAAAGATACACAGGGACTCTCTAACAAAACTATAGACTGGGAACACTTAATTCATGCAATGGAAAGACCCAACTTTTACCTTCCCCTTCATTACTTACACATACAGGAAATGGAATTTGAAAAAGTGAAAAAGCATATGCCTACCATGGGGCAAACTTTGTTCAATTTCTGGACGACATGCACATGGTCCCTTACTGCGCCCACCCTAGAGGTCAGCACCACCAGGGTGGCCCAAGTAATCCTGGCACTGCAGGACCCAAGCAGCACCACATCCTCAGGCCTTACACTGAACCACCAGCCCAGTTGGCAGAGAACCGCCAGTGGGCACCCCAGGCATCCTAAGCACTGTTCAGGAAGTTCTCAAAATACATACTTAACTAAATGTATAAAACATGTATCATTAGCATGACCCATTTGCCCTAAACTATCCATCTCCACATCCCCACAAACAAAATAGGGCCTAAAGAGTAAAACACTCAAGCTTGCCATTATGAGTGTAGATGAATCTCTGTTTCTCCAGATTCAGAGATCCTTGAGTCAGTCCTCTGCCAGGAGTGAGAAGCCCCTTGCTGGAGTTACAAAACCTACAAAACAAGACAAAACACACTTAGAGTGAGGTTCCATGGCTTACCTGGCAAGCCCAAAGACCTGTGCCTCCGTCCAGAGTACATGGCTATGCCAGGCCCTTGGAATACAATGTCTTGTAGGATGCTGCACCTGTTTCTCAAGTATTGTATCTGGATATGAAGTCATTTCATAAATCACCTCTCCATCTAGAATCTGCATATTTGGAGAGCAGAAAGCAAGCCTGGTAGGTAGTTAATGGCAAAAAAATAAAATATAACAACTGGGTTTAATGAATTTACTCTTGATCTGTTTTATTAGCATCAGAATCCCAGAATCAACTGGGTAAACAACTGAGCAAATTAATTAGGGACATGTAATATGCTATTTATTATTACACCATATTTACTTAAAATTAAGCTAAAAATTAAGCTAAAAGCCAGGGCTGGAGAGATGGTACGGGGATAAGGCACTTGCCTTACATGCGGCCAACCCTGGTTTTATTCCAAGTACCACTAGGAGGGATCCCTGAGCACAGAACCAAGAGTGAGCCACGAGCATCACTGGGCGTGACACCACTCCCCAATAAAAATGACCGAAAATAAGTTAAAACCAAGTATGAATTAATAAATTTAAAGACAGATTAGCCATTTCCAGACTCAAGGGAAATTCTGAAGAATCAAGAGACCATTGGGAAACTCAGGCAGGTCCTCAGTCGCTATCAACGCACCTTTCCAAGGAAAGGAGCCAAGCAAGTCAAAGTCACCAGACAGGTCAGAAGTCACCCAATGGCCCTGGCTCTGTTCTGGGTCCCAAGTTGAGGGTGGGTTTCCAGAAAAAGAACAGACAATGCCATTCATGCCTTTATTTAGAGAATAAGTCAGTTGGCTCTTGGGAATTGGACAACAAAATGCTATTAAGATCGCCCGCCAGTCAGATAAAGCAGAGTCCTCCAGTAGTCTGATTATTCACCTACGAACTCTTTCTCTCACCAGCTACTGATGAACCGGCTTGAGGCTCCATACTCCAAAGGACCAACTTGAGTGCAAAGGCAGAGGAGCTGCAAACTGACTTTAAAGCTGACTTCAAACCGTGGAACAAAGTTTCTACATATTGTTAAGGCTAGAGAGATGCAGGCAGAGAGAGAACGCTTTACAGCTGACAGCAGCATCTGCATCAAGCACCCCTGGCCCAGAGGCAGCCCACAGAGAAATAACAGGATCAATGGCATCATCACCGAGACTACACCAGGGAGAGAGAGAGAAAAGGAGAGAGTGCAGGAGCTCCTGCAGCGGCAGAACTGCAGAAACTGGAACAGGGGTGAACGCCCTTGGAAGCCAGGCGGGCAGAGACAACATGGGAGCGCAGAAAAGTTCCAGTGAATGGGGGGCGCTGCCCCAACCTGCACACACTGGGGTGGACGCGAGGCCTGACCCGGGTGCCCCCGAGGATGGGAAGGAAAGGCATCCTTCCCGCGCACGCGGCCCCTCTCGGCCACCAGGGCCCCACCTCCCCAACAGAGCCTGTTGCTCCCTAGAGCTGAAGTTCCACTGAGCACCAGAGGCCTTAAGAGTCACGCAGTCCTGAGAGCCCAAAAGGTGGCGGGGAGTCTGTGCCCACGTTACAACACTCTCAAGTCAGTCCAAGTGGGTCAAGCGCTTAACCCTAAAAACGCTCCTCAAATGAGGGCAAAGGTCTGGTAAAATAATAGGGGTAACTTGAAATACACGCTGACTAATGGACAACCCCAAAAACGGTTTGCAGGCTCAGTTCTGGTGAGCAAACAGAAAGGAATTCCGGGGAACACCCAGCCTCCTCGCTTACAGCGCGGCTTCGTAGTGAACACAGAATTGTGCCCGCAGGCTCTAACATAGGCGCGCGGGGCCCCAGCCTAGGCCTGGGGCCCGAATCCCCCTTGCGCCCCACTCTTTCCTGCAGCCCCAACTCTTAGTCCCGCCTCCCCGGACCCTTCCTTCCGTCGCGGCCAGCTAGCAGCGGGGACCCGAGGAGGGCAGCCCCTCTGAGCGCGCCCGCGCCCCCCGGGCCCCCTCTACGTACCGCAGCACAGTCCGCCTCATCGTGCTCAGTCCGCGAGCAGCTTTGCGAGCACCAAGTCCTGGGCCCCGCTCAGCGGCTGACTGAAGGCAGATGAGCCCCGGCCCTAGCGGGAACCCGGCGTCCGAGCTCACTCCCGGCGGCCGCACCCACGTTCCCTCCCTACCCTGACGGCCGGGGGCGGGGCCTCTCCGCCGGAGGCGGGGCCTCTCCGCCAGGGGCGGGCCTAACCTGCAGGGGCGGGGCTTTCTCACGGAGGCACGACCACGTCGCACGCCCCCCCCCTCCGGCCGCAGCCCGTCTCATCTCATTGGCCCGTACCTGCTGTCAATCTCCGTGGGTCGGCCCCCAGGAGCTGAACCGGGCGGTTAGCTGCCTGTGGGACCGGCCCACCCCCGCTCTTATTAAGCATGTGCGGCACATGGCACCGGCCGTGGGGTGCAGCGGAGTCCGCAGAGGTTTCTTCCCTCATCGCACTACGCCGCAGTCCGTGCGACCTTGGCCCCCAGGCCTCGGCAGCTGGACTCTGGTTCTTGCCCTTTGCTGAAGGTCAGACTCCTCCGGGCAGCTTTCCAAACGGCCGCGCCTAGGCCCCGCCCTCGGGGAAGTCTGATTTACTGGGGTGCGGCTTCCCTTAAAGATGTCAATAACCCGGGGCTGGAGCCCTAGCACAGCGGGTAGAGCTGTTACCTTGCACCCAGCCGAACCCGGGTTTGATTCCCAGCATCCCATATGGTTCCCTGAGCACCGCCAAGAGTAATTCCTGAGTGCAGAGCCAGGAGTAACCCCGGTGCATCGTCAGGTGTGACCCAAAACGAAAAAAAAAAAGTCAGTGAACAAAGGTTGAGAATCACCGACCTAAACAGTACATACAACGTCCCTCTTTCATTCGAGGCCTGTCCCCTAGCCTTGAGTTGGAGACCTTGGCCAGCCCAGAGTCAGTACCACTGTAAAGAGAATTTTGCTTTATGATCTCATTTTTATTTTATCCAACAAATTTTTCTTTTCCCAAAGAATTGATCTCATTTTACACTTCTCATCTGTTTGTAGTGCTCCAGACTTTACTTTTTATGCTGGGGATCCTTCAAGTGGCAAAATTCCTACCCTTAGGGTGCCCACCTTATAAGCATAAATAAGAAGTTAGCAAGGCAGTTAACAACGTGATAAAAAATAATCTCAAGAAGAAATAAAGTCGTGAAGGAAGGTCTCCAGAATATACAAGTCTTGCTTTGTCATTGAGCATAGGAATTTTCTAGGGTTAGGGTATAGTTTTCTTTTTCTGATACCTTATGATTGTAAATATTTGTCGATGTAAATTAAGCTGCCTTTTAAATCACTTCGTAAACTACAAGTGAAAACGGTCCCTTTTTTTCTTTTTAATTAATTTTTTTATTTTGGCTGCGCTCAGGGATCACTCCTGATGGAGCTCAGAGGACCATATTAAATAGCAAAATTTAATACAAGTCTCCTAACCTTCTTCATCTGGTCATATTCAGCTTTTCTCCCACTAATCCATTTTCTCTGACAAATTCAGGTTCTCTTTATTCATTCCAAGCTGTGATTCTTATTTTCCTCTATGCTCTTGCTGACCCAAATCCACTTTCCACATTTTTAATATCATTCCCTATGGGAAATAAAGCCTCTGTGAAGATCCCCTTCAGTGAGACCACAGTACAAGTCAACCCTGACATTCTTCGGTCTACTGAAACCAACAGTATCTTCCCGTACAATTACAACTGCACCATGATGCATTGCCATTGACCGGACATAGGTATGAGATGTGTAATTATCTTGGTAAATCTATGCTTCAATTTCACTGAAATTTACGGTGGAGATCTGTATATTTTGTAGACCCTAAAGTCATCCTGGCTATTTAAATTGACAAAACACGCTTTTAGGTGTAAATTGTATTTTGTGCTTCTTGAAAATGGAGTCAAATAAAAACAGGTGGTGTCATTAGTACTAATTGACTTGATCTCCAGAAACACTGATTTTCTTTCGCTGTTTTTTTTTTTTAATTGAATCACCATGAGAGCAGTTACAAAGCTTTCCAGTCTAAGTCTCGGTCATACAATGATCAAACACCCATCCCCTCACCAGTGCACACACTCCACCACCAAGAACCCCAGTATGGCCCCCCATCCCACCCCTCCCCCCGACATGACACGCGGGGCCTCAAGTGATGGGGAATGAAACCGGCCCCTCTCCCCGCTCGCTGTTTTATTTTTGCATGTGTTATCTATGGGGTTGTCCAACTGCTTTGTTTTGTAGAGGTAACTTATTAGAGCATAGAACATGACCTATGGCATCTGCTTGTCTTCCTCTAAAGAAATACAGAAGTTAAGCCCTGAGTGAGGAAAGATCCTTATTTTACACTTTGTGGGAAGGGACACACACAGCTGTGTTTAGGGCTTGCTCCTGACTGCACTCAGACATCACCCTTGGCAGGGCCTGAGGGACCTTACAGAGTGCCAGAGATCTAACCAGCATCAACCACATGTAAAGCAAGAACCCTACCTACTGCACTATCTCTGGCCCATTTTACAATGTCTCTTCAAAATAGCCTTTTCTTCTTTGATCCAGGCACTTACTATTATTCACAATTCACTCCCTAAGTGTTGTTCAGCTTCTTTAACTCCCTTACCGTAGCTCTGACAGTTTTTGTAAAATTTCCCTACGGAACACTCATATGCATACACACCCATACACACACACACACACACAGGCTGGGAAGCTAGAGAAACTGTATCACCCATACAAAGTGGTCACAGCTGCTCCTTTCCCTAAACCTCCACCCCGTGACTTGAAGGGCCAAGAAACACATGAGTGGCAAGTGAGAGAGTGGGAGAGAGGGAATTAGCAAGGTGTTCACTGGTGATGATGCACAAGGAGGCTCCATTTCTGTGGAATCGTTCCATCACCAAGAGCCCCCCAGAGACTACAATGTTTGTGGTCCACCATGCCCATAGATGCTCTGTATCCCACACCCAGTCACACTGCAGAGAACTGAAATCAGCCGGTCCAGTCCCCACCAGTTCTTAGTCTTCCCCTCCCTAATGCTGGTGTCACCCTTGCATTTCCTCCCCACTGCCCCCACGCCACTTCTTCCCTCACCACTTCCCTCACACTCACAATTTGGTGACACTTGGGAGACTAAGAATGCAGGGATGAATAAGGCAATGGTTGTGAGTCAAGATAAGCAAGCATCCTAAAGGACAGAGGGATGTGAAACAAATGAGAATGATTTAGCAACCTTGACACCAATGGAAGAATATTCAAAGTAACCCTAATACAGCAGAGTCTCTTGCCCCCGTGCCTGGCTGTCTTCACCGGGGCCCCTGGCAGCCAAAGACCTCTGAAACCCAGCCACAGCCATGCTCAAGGCCCCTCTCTACACGTTTGGACGAGTCTCATGCATGAAGGAATCACCAGGTGTGCAGGTCCCGGGGCTGAGATCTCCAGGCCTGCTCAGATCAGGACTGGGCCTTCTCTACCCAGACCCCCCATTTTCCAGTAGCTTGGCAGCCACACTCACAAACTGCCTATAAAACAATGCTCCTGGATTAAAGATCTCAACATCAGACCAGAATCCATAAGGTACATAGAAAACAAGGTTGGCAAAACCCTCCACGACATTGAAGCTAAAGGTATTTTCAAAGATGACACACCACTGGCCAAGCAACTGAAAACAGAGATAAACAAATGGGACTACCTTAAACTACGAAGCTTCTGCACCTCAAAAGAAACAGTGACCAAAATACAAAGACAGTCTACAGAATGGGAAAGGATATTCACCCAATACACATCTGATAAGGGGTTGATATCAAGGATATACAAGGCACTGGTTGAACTCTACAAGAAGAAAACTCCTAACCCCATCAAAAAATGGGGGATGTAAATGAACAGAAATTTTCTCAAAGAAGAAATTCGAATGGCTAAAATACACATGAGAAAATGCTCTACGTCACTAATCATCAGGGAGATGCAGATTAAAACAAAAATGAGATGTCATTTCACACTACAGAGACTGGCCCACATCCAAAAGAACAAAAGCAACCACTGTTAGCGCAGATGTGGGGAGAAAGGGACTCTCCTTCACTGCTGGTGGGAATGCTGTTGGTTCAGCCCTTTTGGAAAACAATATGGACGATTCTCAAAAAATTAGAAATTGAACTCCCATTTGAGCCAGCAATACCACTCCTGGGAATATATCCTGGAGAGGCAAAAAGGTATAGTAGAAATGACATCTGCATTTCTATGTTCATTGCAGCACTGTTTACAATAGCCAAAATCTGGAAAAAAACAGAGTGCCCAAAAACAGATGACTGGTTAAAGAAACTTTGGTAATCTACACAATGGAATACTATGCAGCTGTTAGAAAAGATGAAGTCATGAAATTTGTATATAAGTGGATCTACATGGAATGTATCATGTTAAGTGAAATGAGTCAGAAAGAGAGGGACAGACATAGAAAGATTGCACTCATCTGTGGAATATAAAATAACATAGTGAGAGACTAACACTCAAGAGCTGTAGAGATAAGGATTAGGAGGTCTGCCCCACAGCTTGGAAACTGGCCTCACATGCTAGGGGGAAAGGCAGCTCAGATAGAAAAGGGAACACCAAGTAGAGGATGTCGGGAGGACCCATTCGGGTTGGAAGATGGGAGCTGAAAGTAGACTGTAGACCGAACATGATGGCCACTCAATACCTCTATTGCAAACTACAACACCCAAAAGGAGAGAGAACAAAGGGAAATGCCCTGCCACAGAGGTGGGGTGGTGGGGGATAGGGTGGGGTGGTGAGAGGGATACTGGGATCATTGGTGGAGTTGAATGAGCACTGGTGGAGGGATGGGTAAACGATCACTGTATGAGTAAAATGCAAACACAAAAGTTTATAAGTTTGTGACTCATATGCTGCCTGAGCCCATGTGCTGCTTGCGCCCGCGTGGCCGAGCACATGTGTCGCCCGCATCTCCCCTCTTTTGATGTGTACTTTCATGCTTTCATACTTTTGTATCTAAAGCTCGGTTATGTGTAGGGGCTTCCTCCACCCTTGGAGAAGCCCGCGTTCTCTCTTAAGCGCATTATTCTTACTATTCTCTCTCCCACTTATCTCTTCCTCCTTCCCTCAGAAACCTCTAAATAAAATCTATTTACTTCAGAAAAAAAAAGTTCATAAGTTTGTAACTATACATCACAGTGATTCTCTAATAAAAACTTTTTTTAAAAAAATGCTCCCGGGGGCTGGAGAGATAGCACAGCGGGTAGGGCATTTGCCTTGCACTCGGCCGACCCGGGTTCAAATCCCAGCATCCCATATGGTCCCCTGAGCACGGCCAGGGGTAATTCCTGAGTGCAGAGCCAGGAGTAACCCCTGTGCATCACCAGGTGTGACCCAAAAAGCAAAAATAAATAAATAAATAAATAAATAAATAAAAATAAAATAATAAAAAAAATGCTCCCGGAAGCGCGGCCAAACTTGCAGCCACACAACCTCTTATAGCCTACATCTCCCTCTCAGAAAACCTAGCAAGGTACAGAGAGCATCCTGCCCATACAGCAGAGCCTGTCATGCTCTCCGTGGCATTTTCGATATGCCAAATACAGTAACAATGATGGGTCTCATCTCGATTACCCTGAAAGAGTTTCCAATGCAGCACTGCTGGGAAGAACGTGTAAAGAACGTGTAAAGAGAGACTGCTAAAATCTCAGGGCTAGGACAAATGGAGACGTTGCTGGCACCCACTCGAGCAAATCATTGATCAATGGGATGACAGTGACAGTGATATAGTGATACCCCTAATACAGCAAGGGGGAATTTTTGCTAGGCAATGTGATTTGGACAGATTTTTGGACAGATTTTACCTCATGTACTTGTTAGTTTTCCTATTGCTTCATAGCAAATTCCCATCCTGTTGCTGGCTGAAAACATCACAAGCATATTACCTGACAGTGCTGTAGAGCAAAAGTCTGTCCGGAAGGTGTTGCCAGTGCTTGTTCTTTCCTGGTGGCTGTAAGAAACTCTTTCTGGCTTCTATAAGCCACCTACAGTGCTTGGCTTGAGGCCCCGTCCAACTTCTTTGAAGCCAGTAAAAGAACATTTTCCTGAACCTGTTTTCCATAGTGACATTCTTTCGTTTTCTTTGGGAAGGCACACCCAGCTATGCTCGGGGATTACTCCTGGCAGTGCTCAGAGGCTCACAGGGCTGTACTCAACAGTGCTCAGGTTGCCATATAGAGCTTGGGATCAAACTCAGAACCTCACGGATACATGGCATGGGCTCTATCACTTTAGCCACATCTGAGTCAATTCTTTAAACATTTTAATAGAGCCAATATAGTACCTTAATTCTTTTATTGTGCCCATATATGCCTTTTGGGTGTGGTCTTCCAGATGTGATGCTATAAAATCAAAGATGGAAAGTTCCTGGTCTCCAGGATCTCACTGTCCAGACAGGGCAACAAAAGCAGAAATGTAACCAAATGCATAGTGCTAAAATTGCCCCAACGACCCAATATCACAAGATCTCAGAGGAAGAGGAAAATAATGCATTCTGTGGGGAGGAAATGTTAAAATCTTTCTTTTGTCAGTGTTTGTTTCGGGGGCACACCTTTCAGTGCTGGGGATTCTAGCTTGGTATTTAGGGGTTGCTCTGGTGGTGCTCAGGGGACCATGTGGTGCTAGGGATGGAGCCTAGGTTTGTAAATTATGTGTACTAGCCCTTTGGAGCTACCTCCTCAACCCTATTGGAAGAATCTTGATGGAAAATGATAGTGGCATAGAAAACCCAAAGAGGAGGTGATATTTGAGAATTCTTCCCTTAGAGAAAAAAGGACCAAATTATTCAAACTAAAATTTTCCAGTTTCATAATTAAACATTTTGTAAATATAATATGAAAATTTGCCAAAGAGTAAATACTAGGGACTCCAGGATTTAGTACCTCCTTGCATAAATATCACCACAAATTTGATACTCAGCATGTCCTCCATCCCTGGGTTTGATCCTCAGCACCACAAATGCAATCCCTGGCACAAAAGTGTGTGATCCCTGTATACTAGAACCACAACAACCAAAAAGAAAAGAATAATTCTTTATCTTTTTGTCTCATACTATCACACACCTGGCTAATTAATTTTTTAATTAAAAAGCAGTGTTCTTCAACTTTTCTGTGAACCAGCATCTGCAATGTATAATGGTCCAGCAGTTATAACCAAGGTGATAGACCAGTGGTTTTCAACCTTTCTACACCTATGAACTGAATGGACTTATAATCAGTAGTTGAAGAACACTGGTTTTTTAAGCATTTTAATAGAGCCTCAAAAAGACTTTGAGGGCTGGAGTGATAGTACAGTAGGTAGGGCTTTGCCTTCTATCCAGCTGGCCCGGGTTCAATCTCCAGAACGCCATATGGTCCCCCTTCACTGCTGGGAGTTTAATTCCTGGGTTCAAAGGCAGGAGTAGACCCTGAGCATCTCCAAATGGGACCCCCAAACCAAATATAATTAAAATAAGAAAGACTTTGATAAGGACACAACATAAAACCAAAAAGATGCACATTACAGATCATATCCAAAGTCTATCCTTTCCATTTAAAGTGTGAGTTCTTCACACTGAAAAAATATGACTAGACTACCTATTGAATGAGATAACAATGTAATCTTTCATAAACGTCAACCCACAGCATGCTAAATTTAGTCAATTTAATCCACACATTACCCTAACTGCTTTGAATTTTTTTTAATTAAAAGTAACTTCTTTCTCCACAAAGGGTTGTTTTTACTTCCTTCTCTACCTCTACTCCTGAAGCACGTTTTATGAAAGTATGAAACAAAAGAGAGATTCTGTAAGAAAAGAACCAACAAGTCCTTATAGCATTATCATGCACAAGAGAACATGGAAGAAAGCCTGGTTTTGTTTTTATTTTTGGTAGCTCTGAAGGAGGACCATAAAAAGTGCTCTTTCTTTCTTTTGGGTTACAGAAAGCATTGCTCATGCTCAGGGGTTACGCCTGGCTCTGCACTCAGGAATTACTCCTGGTAGTGGTGGGGAACCATATGGGATGCCAGGGATTGAACCTGGGTCAGCCACGTGCATGATAAATGTGCTACCTGCTGTACTATCGCTCCAGCCCCTAAAACTGCTTCTTTTTTTCTTTCTTTTCCTCCTTTTCCTACTAACTTAAAGGGTTTCAAGCCCTAGGAAGTCCTCAGTCCTTCCCTACCTCTTATCTTGCCCCTTCCAGATGGAACTGAATGCAGCCATCAGATGACTGATGCAGCCATCTGAAAATTCAAAAGGGGAAATAAAGCAAAAGGCTAGGTTTTCCCTAATGGGCTGAGAAAAGACAAGTTCCTGCTTTATTCTGATGTCTCATGTGGAGGCTATATAAACATTTTGGTTATGTTGCTTTGTTGTTTGCATTATTTTCTCTTACTAGCAAAAAAAATTCACCCCAGCACTTCAACAAAACTTTCTCCATTGTACATTGTATTCATCTTATGGAAAAGAAAGAAAGAAAAGTCCATCCATCAATAGTGGCTTATCTGCCACTGCCTAAGGGAAGAAACGGTTTTTGACATTTTGCTACCTTGCTTCCACACCATAGTCACCCCAGAACCAGACATGTAAGAAGTGTATGAGAAGATTTCATTGAGGAAATTCAGAAAAATCATAAAAGAGCTGGTAGAACTAGAAAAGCTTATCCAGAATCTTGAAGGTTCTGTCTTATTTATGGTTTTAACTTCTATACCTACCAGGGAGCCTCATATACTGTAATTATAAAATAATATGGAGAGACCAAATGAGTAAATATCAGTATTAATAACTATCCTAAGGACTTATCTAAAAATGCTTAATGTGAAAATACATAATAAATATTTGTTGGGACCGGGAATATAGCTCAATATGTAGAGCACATGCCTACCATGTGCAAGACTGTGTGTTCAATTTCCAGCACCACTTGGTCCCCAATCACTGCTACATGTAGTCCTGGTGGTCACTAAGCTCCAGTGGGATCAAGCACTGAGCATCAGGCCTGCACTACCATCACTGTGAGTGGCCCTCAGACCCTCGAACAATGCTGGGTGAAGACCCCAATTTAAATGTGTATATGGATATAAATATACATATTTGATGAACAAGGAAAAGATTAGTAACAAGGAAAGCATTGTTTATTCAGCACTTACTGCTCTCCTATCTTTTTTGATCCTCACGACCATAAGAGATAGGTATTCCCATTGCTCTCATTTTATATTAGAAACAAATCAGTAATTAAAGACATTTAGTAACTCTCTCAAATGTCAAGATGCCTAGCAAGCTATAACTAACGAACAGTTCTCAAATCCCAGAAATGCAGTGAGTTGTGTCCTTCTCCACCAGAGGGCATAGTCTTACACTCCACACTTCGTTCGCCCCACCCTCCCCTGCCCCCTAAATGATAATGCGGTAGATCAGGGTAAGTAAGCACAGGATATGGGCTATGTACAACAGCCATCACTGCTGGAATTGGTGGATTTTGCAGAGTCAGGGCAAACAAACTGGAAAAGGAGACATCACCTAGAAGCTTAGGGCTTCAAACCATAATCCTGAAGTTCCCCATTTGATGTACACAGTCGGCATTTCCCAGGCTTCAGACTATTCTCCCTTCTGGCTTGTTTGGCCACGTAGAAAAATGTATTTTACAGTCACTTTTTTTTTGCTTTTTGGGTCACACCCAGCGATGCTCAGGGGTTACTCCTGGCTCTGCACTCAGGAATTACTCCTTGCGGTGCTGGGGATCAAACCCAGGTTGACCACGTGCAAGGCAAACGCCCTCCCTGCTGTGCTATTGCTCCAGCCCCTTACAGTTACTTTTATTTTAGTAAATTATAAAATAGTGATACATGGTTTATTAGTGGGTATTATCAAATAGTTTCCTAACAATGAAAATTTGTAACTTTAGAAATCTCCTTTCTGGGCAGCTCGCATAGAGAGGGGAACACCAGGTAAAGTGTGATTTGAGGACCCGCACGGGATGGGAAATGCGCACTGAAAATAGAATTATAGACCAAACACGATGGCCACGCAGTGCCTCTGTTGCAAACCACAACACCCAAAAGGAGAGAGAGAACAAAAGGGAATGCCCTGCCACAGAGATGGGGTGGGGTGGGAAGGATGGAGTGGGAGGGATACTGGGGACATTGGTGGAGGGGACTGGGCACTGGTGGAGGGATATAAACAAAATGGAAACATGAAAGTTCATAAGTTTGTAACTGGAACTCATGGTGATTCACTAATAAAAAAGAAATCTCCTTTCTGATATTATTTTTTCTAAATTAAGAGTCTTTTTGTATGCAAAGTGAGTAAAAAAGTAAACTGTCTATGCTTTTACCTACTGTATTTTGGTAAAAATAGATTCATAATGTATTACTATCTCATTGGATACTTTCAGGTAAATCTGAATGTGTCTCCCTTATTGACTGAATCCTTATATGTATATAATGTCCTTGTCATGTGGTCCTATCCATCACTGACATAAAACAAGCATGAAAATCAAAATGTTAAGAATGTAAGCTGGGGGTGCTGGAGCGATAAGCACAGCGGGTAGGGCATTTGCCTTGCACGCGGCCATCCCGGCATCCCATATGGTCCCCTGAGCACCGCAAGGAGTGATTCCTGAGTGCACAGCCAGGAGTAACCCCTGTGCATCGCCGGGTGTGACCCAAAAAGAAAAAAAAAAGAATGTAAGCTGGTACTGAGCCTACAGAGCTCTTATTGACTGCATCAAAGCAAATCACTTCTACTGGCCTCTTAGAATAATACTAACATGATGATTCAGTAAGGTCAAAAGTCAACATCAGAAGTCAGGCTCTTTAAATAACTTAAAGAGTTGGAGTTGATCTGAAGCAATAGTACAGCAGGCACTACTATCTTCACTTTATAAATCCCATAATACATTATTATGATCAATTTTAAACAGCTATCTTTTAAAGACATTTTAAAAATCTTTTCTACTTACCTATGCATTGTTTCATGTATGCTTCATTCTTTTGGTGCATAATTTTTAATGTATGTGCACCACTCTGAAAGCTGAAAATTACAGAATTATAAGTTGTATTTCACTGGTATACATTGCTGAAAGTAAATTAAAAGTGACTAATCACTACCTATAGGTCTTTATATGATTTTTGTTTTTAAGTGTATATTCAGAGACTAAGTACAAAGAGAAAGTTTGGAAAATTGTTCTGTCTGCTTTTGTAAACAGTATAACTGTAACTTTTCTTTGTCGTGACTATAAAATACCTGTTAAAAGTAGAAGAAACAAAAGTTGTATGAATTAACATGACATTTTCAACAGCTTTCCTATTTTAATCTTCTCCATTAAAGTGGTCTGAAGACATAGCATAGCAGGTAGGGCATTTGCCTTGCACACAGCCAATTCAGGTTCAATTCCTCCGTCCCTTTCGGAGAGCCCGGTAAGCTACCGAGAGTATCTCACCCCCATGGCAGAGCCTGGCAAGCTACCCGTGGCATATTCAGTATGCCAAAAACAGTAACAAGTCTCACAATGGAGACGTTACTGGTGCCCACTCGAGCAAATCGATGAACAACGGGACTACAGTGCTACAGTGCTCCTTTAAAGTGTTTCTTTTAAAATATTTTAATTTTTAATTGAATCACCATAAATTACAAAGTTCCAAAGTTATTCATGATTTCGTTTTATGAGTACAATATTCCAACACTAATCTCTTCACCAGCGTCTTCCCTCTACCATTGTCCCCAATTTTCCCTTCTGCTTGCTCCCCCATCCTGCCTCTATGGCAGGCACTTTAAAGAATATTTAGCTGTGATTTATAGTTAAATGTTAATCAGGTCACAGATGAAGTCCACTTCTAATGTGTGACTGGGTTGTAAATAATTTATCCTGTGTGATGGTTCTGTATTGGATCTTGTCCTTGCGCTATCTGGTTAGGCAGATAAAATGTTCTATGTACAGTGCAATAATAATTATAATGCTGATTACTTAGGTCTTATGACGATCTGATTCAATGATTGTTGTAGGAGATTGTATTCACTGGTAAATATGAAATGAATTATTTATATTTATTATTCATGAGAAAGATCAAAGTAACACGACAAAGTTCAATGAATAAGAAAATGATACTATATGAGGGTAGCATAAAAACAGGTTTAAGGGCCAGAGTGATAGTACAGGGAGTAAGATGTTTTCTTTGCCTGCAGCCAACCCCAGTTCAATCCCTGGCATCGCATATGGTCCCCCAAGCATCGTCAGGAGCCATTCCTGAGCACAGAACCTGGAAGAAATAACTTCTGAGCACCATCGCTTGTGCCTCCTGCTTCAATAAAAACATTTTAGAGGACAATTTCTCTCCTCCTCATTAAACCAATCAATTATTCTTCCTAATTCAAAATATATTATATAGCTTGTATTCCCAGGTGACCAGAAAGGAATAAATGATTAGGACATACCTACTCTATTGAAAGCACTCTACAAAGAACCTCATACCAACAACTTCATTTTTAACAGCCACAGGGGGAGGAAATTATTATAATTAACATCATTTTATAGGTAAGTACAAGATTTAAGAACAATGTCCAAAATAACGTAGTTGGTAACTATGAGATTTGCATTTTTGTGTGCCTGACCCTCCAAATTTCTCATTTTTCTCCTACACAAATGTAATAAGCTCCGCCTTCCAAAGAGCTCATGTAGAATCAACTCCCTTTTACTTACACCAACATATTAATGCTCTCTTAAGTCACTTGCCTGGATAGTAATACACACTCTAGGTGTCAGATGATGAAGTATGTTTTCTACGACTTTTAGGGAAGAACAGAAATGAGGAACTATTGACCATTTGCAATGTAAGGAGGCAATACTTACCTCAGAAAGACTAATGGCACTGTGGTGACTCAGTTTCGTTGGGTAGATTTTCTGAGAGCCATTTTCCACAAGAAGAAAGTCCTGTGACTTCTGGAATTCCCTATCAGGGGTCTAGGTAGAGGCATGTTCCTGAAAACTCAGACTGACAAACCTTAGAACAAGTTGACCATCTACTCTTTTCAGGCAATAGGGAACACCTGACACCAGCCTTCTACTTATCAGCTCTGTTCTTGAAGCAATGGGCAGGCGTGTAAGGTAAAAGAAGAAGGCACGTTAAGAAGTTGGGGAGAAGCCCCCGCCAGGGCCGGGGCTCCACTCCGGCCGGCCGGGTTTTCGGCCCGGGTGCCCATGTCTCTGCAGAGCCGGTGGATGTGCAAAGAGCGGGAACCAGAGACAGCTTTAGGAATTGGGGTTCCAGCATCTGGCAGAATTTTCCCTGGGCTTTATACAGAAATCCAAAACCGCGCGGACGCTGCTGCGTCCGCGCGACTTAACATTTATAATTGCCAGCAATGTGAAACAGTTCCTTTTGAACAGGTCTGACTTGGGGGGGAAACTCCAAATAATAACAGTAAGTTTTTATTGAAATATTGAATGTTTTTAATGTAGCAGCCAGCTCTCTGGATTGTGAACTAAGCAAAAGCCCCATGCTGGCCGACGCGCGTGGCGTACACCATACTATGAGGCGCTGGAAGGAGGATGAGGGGGAAAAAGGAAAAAAAAAAGGGAAAAGGAAAAAGGGGAAAAAAAAGAGAGAGAGAGAGAGAGAGAGTTATGTACTTGTAGCAGTGGGGCTACATATCTCTTCATTTCCAGCAATGAAAAACTAATTATCAAATGTAGTAGGTCTGTCTCTCTTGCTTGGAAACTCTAACAACTATAGTGAGTTTTGTGTTGAGTTATGGAATGTAATCAAGGTAAAGAAAAAATGAAGTGAAATTCATTAGTTATACAGTAGGGGGTAGGGGGTGGGGGCGGGGGGTATACTGGGGTTTCTGGTGGTGGAATATGGGCACTGGTGAAGGGATGGGTGTTTGAATATTGTATAACTGACATATAAACCTGCGAACTTTGTAACTTTCCACATGGTGATTTAATAAAAATTTTGAAAAAAAAAAGAAGTTGGGGAAAATGGAGCTGTCAAGACTAAAGATCCCTAGTGATCTTGTAATATTTCAAGTATTTACAGTTTTAGTCCAAAGCCAAAGTTAGCCACGGTACAGTACTTGATATACTGTCTGCTTTTACATTTACCTTTTTTGCTAGAAGATATATGAGGGCCATAATCACAGAGTAGTATCATTTAAGCTTTTCAGCCAGAGAGATGCACGTACTTTGCATGCAGCTAATTTAAATCAGTAGCCCTCAGCCATAATTCTAACTCTGATATTTCCTAACCGTGTGACTTCAACAAAGAACTTTGACCCTTCTGGGCTTGGTTTAGACCAGAGGAGTTTAGACCAGAATATGACTAACATTCTCTGCATTCTATAACAGAAATCTTAACCATAGAGGTGATAGGGTACTTTTGGCAGAGTCTTGGGGGAAGAGAGTCATCTTCCAGATTATTTTCATTTTTTCATTCCCGCCAGATTTATTTAAATGGCTAATTTTATTCACAGTTTTTCGTAAAGCTCTCAAATAAAAAATGTATAATTACCTCCTTATTCTTTTTTAGTATAACAAAATTATCATTTTTAATATAATCTATGCAAAAACAAGACACAAGTAAAAAATAAGTAATGGTACATGGTAATGAAGACTAAATGAAATTCTATCTGTAAAATGCCAAGCACGGCAGATTACTCACAGCGGGCACGAAAAAACACCAGAGTGCATATCTCCTTTCTTCTGCTGCTGTAGCACCCTCCTATAATTAATCTTTTAGGAAGACCTTAAAATCTTTTGTTCCTGGGCCTTCTTTTGATCTTCATGTACTCTTCTCATACCTCCATCATCTTCCCCCAAGAATGACTCACTTTCATAGCCTCTACCTCCAGAATGAGTCCTCAAGTAATAACTTCTGTTGTCTCCCACAGAATATGCACACCACCTATGCACAGAAGGGCCAGAACATGGTTCTGTTTCTTGCTCCTCAGGTCAAAAAGAGGCTGCTTGGGTGGCGTGTGCCCCCTTGAATTTCCTTCTTTGAAGTATCCTCTATTTTCCTGGATCACTGTTAACATTTAATTACCAGTTTATGAACCATATGAAGATTGGTAGGCTGGATTCTGAACTTTAACATCTATTGTATGTACCCAGGGGCCACAGGGAAAAGAGGGGGTGTCCAATACTTTGTGCACTAACAGGCAATTATTCCCTATGATCTTATTGAGTAATCTCTATACTCAGTATCAAAGAGCTGATACTTTAGCACGTCAAAAGATGCCTGATTGCGCTCTTCAGATTTCCTAAGTATTTATGAGAAGCTATAGCTTTGATCCCTGAGCTGAATAGTGGGCATTAGTCTTTCCTTTGGACACAGCTTCTGAAAGGGAGGAGAGAGATGATTGGTAGAGGGAGGACACGTTGACCGCACCGCAATTCTAATTGTTCTTGTACTTTTCCCAGAAGGATAGAGCCCTTCCAACCATGAGCCTTTTCAACCATAGTGCCCTTCCAACCATATTGAACTCTGTTCACAGAGAGCAAGAACCATAATGAATTTATTTCACCATGACCCAAATACAATGTTTGATCTTAAAAAGGGCTTGTTGGATACTAAATAAGAAGCAGGCATTTACTTCCTTTTAAAAGCAGATTGCCTCTAAGGTGGCCTCTTGCCTTGCCTCCTTCTGACATTCCTTTGTGTGATCCCCTCCCTTTGACTAACCTGTAACTTGATTCTAACCAACAGACTATGGTAAAGGTAAGACTCTATATTGACTGGAAACCAGAGCAAAACATCATCAAATTTTAAAGTATTATGGAACTGTGTCAAGCTTTAAAACGTATGCATATCAAAGGAAACAATGAAAAGAGTGAAAAAACAGTCTACTGAATGAAAGAAAATGTTTTCAAATAAGATATCTGATAAGGGGTCGATTTTTAGAATATAGAAAGAAAAGTTCAACAAAAACAAAAGTCAAATAACCTGATTTTAAAGTGAGTGAAGGACTTTAATATACATTTTTTTAAGAAGGCATATAAATGTCAAAAAGAGCAAACAAAAATGTGTTCAACACCATTAATTATGAGAAAGTTGCAAAAGAAAATCAAAATAAGATACTGCCTCACATGTATTAGGCCATTATTTTTTAAAAAACAGAAAATATTAAGTTCTGGTATATATGTAGTGGAAGGAAATTCTGTGCACTGTTGGTGAGAATTTAAAATGGTGTAGACACTATATAAAATAGTATAGATATCTCAAAGATTAAAAATATAACATGTGATCTAGTAATCCCACTTCTGGATATATGCCAAAAAGAACTGAAATAGGAATATTGAAGATATATTTGCAAGCCAACCTTCATTGCACTATTATTCAGAATATCCAAAAGGTAAAAGCAACCTTTTTTAAAATCAATGTATAGAAGAAGAGAGAAATATGGTATAAACATAGAATATTATTCAGTCCTAAATATGAAAATTTTGTCATAGGCTACAACATGAATAGACCTTTTTCATTAAAAACGTGTAGCACTGCACTGTAGCACTGTCATCCCGTTGTTTATCAATTTGCTCAAGCAGGCACCAGTAATGTCTCCATTGTGAGACTTACTGTTACTCTTTTTGTCATATTTAATACGCCATGGGTAGCTTGCCAGGCTCTGCCGTGTGGGCGGGATACTCTCGGTAGCTTGCCGGGCTCTCCGAGAGGGATGGAGGAATCGAACTTGGGTCGGCCCCATGCAAGGCAAACGCCCTACCCGCTGTGCTATCGCTCCAGCCTCAAAACATGTGTATTCAGATGCCATGATTTACAAGAGTGCTAATTTTTAAGCCTATCTCTATGGCAGGCACTATTCCTCTCTCTCACACATTATATCTTATGCTTTTGGTGGTTTACCCCTAAAGGTGAACCAGTTATCCATCTTCTATAACATAATTTATCAAAAGGAAAAAACCTGAATATCTTGACCAAAAGCAAGGTGGTTCCTTGGGTTAAACTATTTTTATTGATCATCCTCATAGGCTATGATACAAATGAAGTAAGAAAAGCACCCTTTGAGGAAAAACCCAACTTTTTTTAAATTGAATCACTGTGAGATACAGGCACAAAGCTTTTAGGATTGAGTTTCAGTCATACGTGATCGAGCACCCATCTCTCCACCAGTGCACATTTTCCACCACCAATGTCCCCAGTATCCCTCCTGATATCCTCACCCCATTCCACCCCTGCCTCTGTGGCAGGCACCTTCCTTATTACTCTCTCTACTTTCGGGCGTCAAGGCTTGCAACAGATACTGAGAAGCCATCATGTTTGGTCATTAGTCTACTTTCAGCACACATCTCTCATCCTGAGTGATCCCTCCAACCATCATTGACTTAGTGGTCCCTTCTCCATCCCAACTGCCTTCTTCCCCAACACATGAACCAGGCTTGCAAACCACAGAGTGATCCTCCTGGCCCTTGTCTCTACTGTCCTTGGGTGTTAGTTTCATGTTATTTATATTCCACAAACAAGAGCAGTCATTCGATGTCTGGCCCTCTCTTTCTGACTCATTTCACTTAGCATGATACTCTCATGTCCATACACTTATAAGAAATTTTCATGACTTCATCTTTTCTAACAGCTGCGTAGTATTCCATTGTGTAGATGTACCAAGGTTTCTTTTACCAGCCGTCTGTTCTCGGGCACTCAGATTGTTTCCAGATTCTGGCTATTGTGAATAGTGCTGCAAGAAACATACAAGTGCATATGTCATTTTTACTGTCCATTTTTTGCATCCCTGAAAACCCAACTTCTAATCCATTGTAATCATTACCACTTATAAAACACTTGTAGACAATGTAGAGATTATCAGGTATATCAAAATCTAAATAAGTCATGCTAGCGGGTACACATCTGGAGAATCATCTTAAATTTATATTTTTATGCAGCAAGAACCTAAGTTAAAGGTATTTATCTGGATCCAGGTTAACAAAATTACATCTCTGCTCACATAGTAGCTAGTACCACTTCTAGGAATCTATCTAAAAAGCAATCTGAAATGTGGGACAAAACTTGAGTGGAAAAATTTCCATCAAAGCATTATTTATCATTTTGGGGGTTGGGGAGATAATGCAGTGAGTAAGGAGTTTACTTGACATGTGGACACCTCTGGTCTAAACCCTGGCTTAGCATATGGGTCCTTTCTTCATATGACAGCAACAATGCACTAAGAAGGGCATAAAATAAAGCCTTAAGATCTCCAGGTCTTGACCAGACAGAAAGAGGTTTCCAAAGGTAGGGCACTCACTTGTCTTGCACACAGTCAACCCAATTTCAATTCCCAGCACCACGTATCGCACCCCAACCTACACCAGAAGCAATGCCTGAGTACAGAGCCCTAGGCACTGCTAGTTGTGCCCCCTAAAACAATAACAAAAAAGTTCTCCAGGTCTTCCCATCAAAAAATGTGGAGAGGCCAGGCTCCCCCAAAATGGGGTGAGATACTGAACAGAAACTTCCTCAAAGAAGACATCAGATGGCAAATAGGCATAAAAAATGCTCATCAACACTGCTTTTCAGAAAAATGCAAATCAAACCAATTATTGGATATCACTTCTCACCAGTATGAATGGCCTATATGAAAAAAATCCAGAAATCATAAGGGATAGATGTAGTGAACAAGGAACCCTCATTCACTGTCACTTAGACTGTCTTTTGGTTCAGCTTCATGGGAAACAAAAATAGAGACATCTCAAATAATTTAAAATAGAACTTCAATATGACCCAATGATCCCACTCCTAGGTATTTACCTGAAGTTGCACAAAACATTAATTCAAAAAGATATTCACATTCCACAGTCAGGAGTCCATGGAAAGTGTCAACATTCCAGAATTGGTTCCCTTCTACACGTGTAGAAATGCCTCACCTGACCTATGGTGCAAGGTAAAGCAGTGCAGAAACGCATCGCTTGATCTACGAGTTCAAGGTAAAGCACTTTTTGAAGATGTCGGTGGTTTGCATAGAGGAGCATCTACTAGAACAGCAATTTGTCCAAGTCGATTCTTCATTACCAAGTTCGAAAAAGAATTCAAGGTCTTACTTCATGTGCGCAAGCTGGACTCTGCGGGACAATGTGGAAATTCTGATCAAGGGAAATGGGTTGGTACTGGAAGCATGCCCACAGGCTGCTTTTCATCCTAGCTTCAAAATCAGAAAGGCACAATATATTCTTCAGAGACATACTGATTCTCAGCCTGACAAATGACTCTGAAAAACCCAGCAGTCGCTCCACTGCTTTCCTCTCTGACCCTAAAACAACAGGACTGGATGTGGCCCATTCAGTCTTGTAATTAAGTCATAACATATTTCCCAGAATACCATAAACCAAGATGAAACCATGTGATAAGAATCAGATCTACACCTTTCTGAATCTTACCTTTGTTACTATGGCTGGGTAAAAGCCAGTTCTGTCTGTGTTCTGTTTACCCTTTTGCGTACATACTTGTTTGATAATGCAAACATGGCTGACAAACATCTATTCATTTTTTAAAAAAGAAAAAGAATAGAAGGGGAAGGAAGATAGCTCAGCAGTAAAAGGTTCAGGTAAATCGGAACCACATTCGAATTGTACCATCACTTGCACTGCCCCACCCACAGCACCTTGATGTGGTCTGGGAGGACCCTGACAATACAGGGGTGGTCGTGGGGGTTCACACAGCACCACAGAGTCCCATCGGCCCTGCATCCTCAGACCCTTATATTGAACTACCTTCCCCGAAAAGGTAAACTGTGACCTCTTCCTAAGGACATGCACTGATATAAACTGAGCTCCTTCTTTTCTAGCTCTACCACTTCCTGGGTTTTATAATTCCGTAACCCTTCTGAGATCCCATTTTCTCAGTTGTAAAGATGGAGTCAAAATGACCTATTTCACAAGATAATTTCAAAGATCAAATGAAACCATAAATATTAAACGCCTACAGTCCTACCCACCCCCTACTCAGACCTCCTCAGTAATAGTTCTTTTTCTCACAAATTAAATTGTTTTAGTAAACTGCATACACATCTCTAAAAGTAAATTGTATGCCCTGAGGGATGACTTCAAAATTCAGTTACCCTAAAGAATTATAAGTAACTCCCAAGTTCCAAGCATAAGACTTAATATATTAATACTTGCTGAATTGTTGACTCATTAATCCAAAGTTTTTAAAATGTCAGGAAATTTGTCCCCTTTTATGAATCTGTATATGAAAATTACAATATAAGAAATTTCAGTATCAAAAGGATGTAATTCATGTCATACACTGCATTCAATTAAACAATGAAAAACGTCTACCTTGGATTGATGCCATGAAGAAAATTCAAATTTCTTAGGATTTCAAGCTTCTACATGTGCACAAACACAATTCACAATGATCCTGCTTTAGCAATCTGTCTTTCAGATCCCTCTGAAGCACAAGGACATGAAAACAAACTGTAAAAACAATAACAGTGAAAAATTACAATGACTTTTTATGAAAAAACAATTTATTCTTAAAAACTAAACAATCCAAATTGAAAATGGTGTCTTTGCTTCAACAATATAGTTATCCCTTCAGGAGGTCTGCTCCACAGCTTGGAAACTGGCCTCATGCTGGGGGAAAAGGTAGTTAGATAGAGAAGGGAACACCAAAAAGAGGATGTTGGGAGGACCCATTCGGGTTGGAAGATGCAAACTAAAAGTAGACTATAGACCGAACATGAAGGCCACTCAATAACTCTATCGCAAACTAAAACACCCAAAAGGAGAGAGAACAAAAGGGAATGCCCTACCACAGAGGCAGGGTAGGGTGGTGGGGGATGGGGTGGGGGGTGGTGAGAGGGATACTGGGATCATTGGTGGAGGAGAATGGGCACTGGTGGAGGGATGGGTAAACAATCACAGTATGAGTGAAATGCAAACACAAAAGTTCATAAGTTTGTAACTGTACATCACAATGATTCTCTAATAAAAATTTAAAAATATATAGTTATCCTTGATGCTTAGTGATGCTTAGTGCTTGTATTTTTTTTCTTTTTTTTTAATTTATTTTTATTTTTTAATTCTATTTTATTTTATTAAATCACCGTGTGGAAGATTACAATGCTTTCGGGCTTAGGTCTCAGTTATACAATGCTGAAACAACCATCCCTTCACCAGTGCCCATATACCACCACCAAAAAAAAAAAAAAACCCACACAGTACACCTTCCATCCCGCCCCGCAACCCCCTACCTTGTAACTGATAAGTTTCATTTTACATTCTGTTTACTTTGGTTACATTCAATATTTCAACACAAATCTCACTATTGTTGTTAGGAGTACCCCACTAGATTCAGACCTACTGTGAAGACAAATAAGGTCGCGCGGCCGCAGTAGCGGCCGCGCGGTTTTAAATTTCTGTACTTTAACCAGAAGTCCAGGGAGATTTCTTCCAGATATTAGATAATTGCAGGCTTGAAAACCCAATCTGTGGTCGTCTTAATATGGCGGCCACCGCGCCCTTCATCCCCGGAGAGAAAGAGGCGAGAGAAATACCTTTCCCCTCCTGGGCGGGCACAGGGCCGAGGCTTAGTTCTCAGGCTGGAGACATTCTGCGAGGAGTTGCTCACACCGAAAGAGGTTTTGCGGGGTCTGGATTCATGCTTGTACAGCTGCGGAGAGGCCGCACATGTGTGCGGCCCCCGGGATCACATCTCGGCGGTGGGAGGGGCCGGTGCCTCCCACCTTCCCAAGAGCACCCTCGTGTCCTTTGGCTGCAGTTTTTGTCGTAAATCCCATCTGTGATCGTCTTAACATGGCGGCCACCGCGCCCTTCATCCCCGGAGAGAAAGAGGCCAGAGAGAGAAATACCTTTCCCCTCCTGGGCGGGCACAGGGCCGAGGCTTAGTTCTCAGGCTGGAGACATTCTGCGAGGAGTTGCTCACACCGAAAGAGGTTTTGCTGGGTCTGGATTCATGCTTGTACAGCTGCGGAGAGGCCGCACATGTGTGCGGCCCCCGGGATCACATCTCGGCGGTGGGAGGGGCCGGTGCCTCCCACCTTCCCAAGAGCACCCTCGTGTCCTTTGGCTGCAGTTTTTGTCGTAAATCCCATCTGTGATCGTCTTAACATGGCGGCCACCGCGCCCTTCATCCCCGGAGAGAAAGAGGCGAGAGAGAGAAATACCTTTCCCCTCCTGGGCGGGCACGGGGCCGAGGCTTAGTTCTCAGGCTGGAGACATTCTGCGAGGAGTTGCCCACGCCGAAAGAGGTTTTGCGGGGTCTGGATTCACGCTTGTGCAGCTGCGGAGAGGCCGCACATGCGTGCGGCCCCCGGGATCACATCTCAGCGGTGGGAGGGGCCGGTGCCTCCCACCTTCCCAAGAGCACCCTCGTGTCCTTTGGCTGCAGTTTTTGTCGTAAATCCCATCTGTGGTCGTCTTAACATGGCGGCCACCGCGCCCTTCATCCCCGGAGAGAAAGAGGCGAGAGAGAGAGAGAAATACCTTTCCCCTCCTGGGCGGGCACGGGGCCGAGGCTTAGTTCTCAGGCTGGAGACATTCTGCGAGGAGTTGCCCACGCCGAAAGAGGTTTTGCTGGGTCTGGATTCACGCTTGTGCAGCTGCGGAGAGGCCCTGCTTGTAAATTTTTAACAAGCTTTCTTCCACATGTTAGAAGGAGAAACCTACGTGTATCATGTTGTCAGAAAGACATTACCTTGCAGTACATTAGGCAGGAGAGAGTGGAAGCTATTTTAAAATATCTTTGAGAATGGTAGCGTATAAACTCCCATGGTGACTCATTGTGCATGATATTCCCTATGCCCGAGGATGGAAAGGGCAACAGAGAATCTACTTTTGCTTCCTCTTCTACACAGAGGACATTATTAGTAAAGGCATTAAAATCATCTGTTGAACGTTAGGGTGCAGGTATTTGGTGAAAAGTCTAACCTCTCATTCTATAGACTACTGTCTCTCTCATATGTTTGAGCCACAGTGTTCAGGGATTACTCTCAGCTCTATGCTTAGGGATCACTCCTGGTGGTGCTCAGGTGTAGGATGACATTACTTTGCCCTTTCCCTCCTTGCCACAAGTAGCTTGTCCCGGTTTTACCCAGAGTTTAGGCTTACCCCAGTCACACCCATCAAGGTGTTCCCGAATCTCTCCCATCCCTTTGTTTAGCTATAATCACTTCTCCATGCTCTCTTCCCCAAAAGAGTTAATCCTCGGCTTTCCCTTAATCTGACTCTGCTAATTTGCAAGGTCAGACCTTCCTAGGATACTGAATTTATATTATATAAGTTAATATTGCCTTTCTCCTCTTCTTGTGCCTTTTGAATAATTTACTTTAAAGCTATGACTGTTTTGTATAGACACAAGAAGACAATATTATGTTTTTATAACTTGGGAATTAATTGGCCTCGAATATTCCCTCCCGGGCCTCTGCTTTCTCCACTTAAGCCTCAGTTGCCCTCAGTTCCTAGCACCCCAAAGTAGGGTCCCCGACGTGGGACAGGAAGGATCCAGGGCAAGCGGTGAGTTATGTGCTACCCTGGCATCGAGATGGGCTTGGCCAAAGTGCCTAATTCTTAACTATAAGTTAAGAGCTTGATCATAGACAAATGCTGTCATGATCCAATAGTAATTATGAGACTGGGACCCTGCCAGGGATAGGAAAGACTGATCTGGCTGAGCACTGTAGTCTGAGATTGAGATGGCCCCAGGAGAGCAATTCTATAAGCTTTAATGCATCTCTTATTGTGTCCATACAAAATAATTAATATTATGAATTCTTATATGTTTGCTGGCTGAGGAGAAGAGAAACACATTCATGGGACTCCACCCTTGGGTGGATCCTCTTGCTGAAAGAGAATTAAGTCCTAGGAGAAGCATCCCCTAAGGAAAAGGAACCTTACCCTATAGATGGTGACCACACCTAAGTGTATGCCCCAACCCCCTCATGCTGTGGAGATTTAACTAGGCTGTGAGAGTGGGTTGGGGGGCCAGATCCACGAGGCAGATCCACGGGGCAGATCCACGGGGAGAGATCCAGGAGAGCGGGAGAGAAGCGGAGAGAGAGAATGAAATAAACGGATCGAGCAACCAGTTTGGCCTTCTTCCTTCTTCCTTCCGTCGCCTGCCCTCGACCGACGGCACACACTGCGGTTCTGGGGCACCGGATGCGGGCGGTGAGACAGAGCCGCCCGGAGAGCCCGCGAGTACACGCGCCCCTCGGCGCTCTTTAGTTTTTTACACTCAGGGAGGGGATCAAACCTAAAGAGCAAACCTGGGTCAGCCTCGTGCAAGTCAGATACCTTACCCACTGTACTAGCTCTTACACTTGCTTTATGACACATCCTAGAACCCAGGCAGAGCAGCTACAGCCAAAGCAGGACCCCCATTAAGGTTTGGGAAAGGAGACTGAAAAAGAAAATTTCTACCTGCAAAAGGTTGAATAATTGTTCCAGCAACTATAAACAAGGAAAAGCAATACTAAATGCCAAGTAGTCTCAAACATTTTGCTTTCAGGTTTTCAAAAAGGACTGAAGAATCCAAACAGCTTTGAAAATTCCAGTGGCTGTAGAGAGACTCCCACTGTAAGAATGTACTTTCACATGGATGACACTGGTTTGATTTCCAGCACAGCACCATATAAGGTCCCCAAAACATCACTAGCAGTAATCCCTGAGTACCCCAAGATGTGGCCTAAAAACAAAAAAGAAAAGAAAAAAGTTCAGAAAGCATAATAACACACCAGAGCGTTGCTTTAGTCACCAGAGCAATAATGGCAACACAATACTGTACATTTATAGTCATTTCAAAATAAAAGGGAGGGGAGGTACAGAGAATGGAGGGAGCAAAACTTTCAACAATAGAACCCAGAAGACAGATATTAGTAAGCTGAAAATAACTTCTAATCTTCAGTGCTCTGAAGCAGTGAAATAAACCTTCAAGAATTTGGGACCCACACAAGGCTCAGTAGTAAAACTCAGGCCTTGAACACGAGGCCCTGGTTTCATCCCCACCATCCCAAAACCAAATAAAAAAAATTTTCAGATGACTTAAATTGAGCTTTCACAGACACAACTAAACCTCTAGAACTCAGGAGATTCATCAAAGTTTTTGCCTCTAGAATTCAGGAGATTCATCTAAGTTGCTTCATATAGGAGCATGTTTTAAACACACACACACACACACACACACACACACACACACACACGAACACACACACACACACATACACATTCAGGGGCCAGAGAGAGCACAGTGGGTAGGGAAGTGTCTTGTGCTGTCTAACCAAGGTTCTCTGGCACTACATATGGTCCCCTGAGCTGACCAGAAGTGATCCCTGGTTGCAGAGTCAGGAGTAAGTCCCAAGTACTACCAAACATTAAAAAAAACACACATTTAGAGAGTCAGACTTGTTGTGAAGAGATATAAGGACTCTTAAAAAAAAGAGAAGAAGAAGAGATACCGCGGCCGCGCGGTTTTGGATTTCTGTACTTTAGCAACTATGTCCAGGGAGATTTCTTCCAGGTATTGGATCATTGCAAACTCTCATCTGTGGTCGTCATAACATGGCGGTCACCACGCCTTTCTCTTCACAACAAGTCTGACTCTAGTGGGGAACTCCTAACTATAATAGTGAGGTTTTTGTTGAAATATTGAATGTAACCAAAGTAAAGAGAAAGTAAAGTGAAATTAATCAGTTGGGGGGGAGGGGGGATGGGAGGTGTACTGTTTTTGGGGTTTTTTTTTGGTGGTGGAATATGGGCACTGGTGAAGGGATGGTTGTTTCAGCATTGTATAACTGAGACTTAAGCCTGAAAGCATTGTAATTTTCCACATGGTGATTCAATAAAATAAAATTTTTAGTAAAAAAAAACACATTTAGGAAATATTTTTATAAGAATATACAGTTACAGGATTTAATCCTAACAATCTTCTTTGACTGCTGTAGGAATTGGCTCATTGGAAATATCTTGGTATCAGCAAGATACATAAAAACAAACTATAAAAATTCATTCACTCTGGGACTGTGCACTTCCAGCTCAATGCTTAGGGAAACCTGGGTGTCAGGAATGGGAGTCAACGCTTCCGTCTCTGAAGCATGCACTCTCGCGCTTTGTGCCATCTCCCAAGGACTAAAAAATCACTCTTGAAAAAAATATCTAATTGTAAGGGCTGAGGAGAGCATAGAGAGGTTCAGGCACTTGCCTTGCAAGCACATCCCGTTACCTCACACGGTCCCAGAGCACCACTCGGGGGTCATTCCCGATCACAACCCCGGGATTAAGCGGGAGCACCGATGGGTGTGGCCCCCCGCACCCCCCCATTTTTTTCCAGATAATTTAGAGAGATATTAAACAAGAAAAACTGGAGAAAGCTGACAAGCCGACTTTTACTAAAGGAAATTAGGACATTTACCTCAGGCAGAAACGAAGTGTTCCCACAAGGAAGGCTTAAGAAAAGAGGAAAGGGGCCGGAGCGATGGTACAGCGGGGAGGGCGTTTCCCCTCATGCAGCCGACCGGGGTTCGATTCCCAGCATCCTATATGGTCCCTCAAGCACCGCCAGGAGTAATTCCTGAGTGCAGAGTCAGGAGGAACCCCTGAGCACTGTCGGGTGTGACCCAAAAAGCAAAAAAAAAAAAAGAGAGAGAAGAAAAGAGGAAGAGTTATATATATGGTTTGGTTTGGTTTTGAAGTAAAACAGATTTTATTTGGAGGGCTTTTTGAAGGTGTCAAGGGGAAAGAGTGAGGGGGGAGAGAGTAACGCGTTCAAGAGAGAACACGGGCTTCTCCCAGGGTGGAGAGAGCCTATATATGTATTTTTAATTTTTTTTTATTTTGGGGTCACACCTGGTGATGCACAGGGGTTACTCCTGGCGGTGCTCAGGGGACCCTATGGGATGCTGGGAATCGAACCTGGGTCGGCCACGTGCAAGGCAAATGCCCTACCCGCTGTGCTATTGCTCCAGCCCCTATATGTATTTTTTTTTTTTGCTTTTTGGGTCACACCCAGCGGATGCTCAGGGGTTACTCCTGGCTCTGCACTCAGGAATTACTCCTGGCGGTGCTTGGGGGACCATATGGGATGCGGGGGATCGAACCCGGGTCGGCCGCGTGCAAGGCAAACGCCCTTCCCGCTGTGCTATCGCTCCAGCCCCTATACGTATTTTTTAAAACAAATGTTACAAGCAAGGTTTCATTAGCATGACTGAAATACAAACCACATGTTCAAAAGAACGGCGGAAAGAAAGCACACAAGGAAACGTGCTGCTACGTCTAAAAGTTCGGGGCGAGGGCGATTTGCTGTTATCCAGGAATTCCAATCACCTACCTCGGGAAATTGGAGCAAACACGGGCAGCCCTTCCGCGAGTCATCAGTGATGACTTCACTGCCCATCTAGTCGCCTCTGGAAAATTCCAGCGAGTGAGAAAGACCAACGACGGCTGCCGGCTGCTGCCAAACTAGCGTTGCCACAGACGCCGGGGCAGATGCTGAGCGTTACCCCGGGCCCCCGGGGAGCCCGCGTCCGGCAGCCCCGCGCGAACACCCCCAGCCCTCAGGGTCAGTCAGGCGCCGGCGCTGCCCGAGTCTCATGCCCTGACGGGCCAGGAACCCACCAGGTCTCGAGGCGGCGGCGCCAACCGCAACGCCTCTCGGCCTTTTCCGAAGGCGACGGGGGCCCGAGCACGTCGTGGCTCCCGCGCCCACGGCCCGGCGCGGCCGCCAGAGGTCGCCGCGGGAGAGCCGCGCCGCGCGCCCCGCCCCGCCGCCCCCGCGCGCCCGGTTCACACGGCCGCCCGGAAAAGGGCGGCGCCCGGAAGTGGGCGAGGCGCGGCGAGCTCATTGGGCGAGGGGCGTCCACCTCGGGGGCCGGGGCGGGGCTTCGCGGCGCTAAAAAGCCCAGGAAGCGGCGGAGGGATCGCGCAGTTGTCCTCGAGTCAGCTGAAGCGTTTCAGTCGCACAACCGAGGGTCGCCGGGTCATGGTGCCAGCCTGACTGAGAAAAGGACGCTCCCGGGAGACGAATGAGGAACCACCTCCTCCTGTTGTTCAAGTACAGGGGCCTGGTGCGCAAAGGGAAGAAAAGCAAAAGACGAAAATGGCTAAATTCGTGATCCGTCCGGCCACCGCCGCCGACTGCTGCGATATCCTGAGGCTGATCAAGGTAGCTGACGCTCGGGCTCTTCCGGGGCGGCGGGCGGGGGTGGGGCGATGGGACAGTCCCGTTACCGGCGCCCGACCCCACCCGGCCCGGCCTGGGAACCCTTAACCACCGCGCCCCCCGGTCCCCCTAAACTGCCCGGGGGACTTGATAGGTTTCTTCTTCTCGCCCTTTTCCCTCTATGCACCTGGCCCCAGGAACTGGCTAAATATGAATATATGGAAGAGCAAGTAATATTAACCGAAAAAGGTAACGCAGCAGCGGGGGGCGGGGATGAGGGCTGGGGGGGGGGTCTACTGCGAGAGAGTCCGCTGGGCCCCTTGCCCGAGGCCAACTCTGTCCTTGCGGCCCCCCCTTGCAGATCTCCTAGAGGATGGATTTGGAGAGCACCCCTTCTACCACTGCCTGGTTGCGGAAGTGCCCAAAGAGCACCGGACTCCGGAAGGTAACTGCCCCCCCTGCTAGAAACCGGACGCTAAGTGTTGAGTAAGAGGTAGCGCCTGCTGTGTTTGTAGAGCCACCGACCACGCAGGCCCAGCTTACTGAGGAGTTGGCCAGACCTATTAGGCAGCCAGTGTTCGAACTACGGAGGGAACCCCCACCCCAAGCCTGTGCCCCACTTACTAGGGTAGGCTCAAAGAGCTATTTAAGTATCAGTGCTGTGGACACACCCGGAAGACCGAGTGGTTACCAGTAAGTAGCAGAGTGCTGTGGACACCCGGAAGAGTTAGGTATTAATGTGACGTATTGTAATTCCGTTTCATAAATTCTTGTTTGTTTGACCCTAACGTAACTAGGTTCTTGTTTGACCCTAACGTAACTTTTTTTTTCTGTAATTTTGTTAAATCACATTTTTTTCTTTAATTTGTCCCAATCTTCAGGTTACAGTCTCTAGCTTCGCCATGTACATGGCCCTTCCGTGTACATGGATGGGCGGGGAGGTAACTAAAAGATCCTTTACACAATAAAGTAGATGATCATGATAAATGAGGTAAGGTCCTATTATCGCACACTTAAAACACGGTAGATCAGAAACCTCACTATATTTGCTTCCCGTCTCTTTGCAAAGGAATAGAAAATGGCTATAAAGTTTAATTTGAAACCTTTGCCTCCATTTAGAATTATAGACACCCCATAGGAGGGAGTCACATGCTTATTCCTTTCTTTTTTGCTCTTCCCGTTGACTGGTCAGAAGACAGAGCTAAAAGGGGAAGTTGTTTGGATGGTACTTTTTTTTAAAGTGATATTTGTTCACCAAGCTAGAATTGAGCCAAAACCAGAAGAGATGAGCTATATATTTTTAGAGATTTGTGGGTGTTACATAATACCCATTTTGGGTACTTTCATATCTTCTGGCTTAAAAACTGGGGAGAGCAAATTGAAAATATGTAAATTGGAAGGCAAGTTCTGAAATTAAACGATATACTTTTGGCCTAATGTTCTGACCTTCAGGAAGCAGTTTCTAAACTACAAATACTACTTTTCTGAACTGCCGTGTAAACCTGACTTATTCCCGTCAACATACCAGTATATCAATAGGATGTGAATAATGCGTGTGCTTAGTGTAAGACCATAGCAGTTTTGCTCTGACAAATAATGAAAGCATTTGCACTTTCTGAATGTGAGATCCAGTAGATTTGTAGAGTGGCCGGTCCACAATTTTAGCCTGGCTTCAGCTAGCTCTAATGTATGCTTTTTGCAAATACTTGTTCTGAGAACCGTAAGATCCAGCAGTGGCCTGGACTGTAGTAGCATAAAAATCTGGAGCTGGTCCAGTTAAGTGGCTACTTATTTGTGTAATACATGCATGTACATTTTATAAAACTTAAGAGAGGCTTCTGATCTTACAGCTACAGCTTTTATGGACTGTTTTTTACCTAGAGCTCATGTGATACTCTTATTGCAGGAGAACACAGCATTGTTGGTTTTGCCATGTACTATTTTACCTATGACCCATGGATTGGTAAACTCTTGTATCTTGAGGACTTCTTCGTGATGAGCGATTATAGAGGTATGTTTGAATTCAGGTGGGGCATCTCAAAAGACAAATCAGAAGTCGAAGTCCCCAAAGTGACTTTTTAAAAAAATGTTTTTTTCTTATAGGTTTTGGCATAGGATCAGAAATTCTGAAGAACCTAAGCCAGGTATGTCTTGGTTTAGGGTTTCTGAATTTGTAAGGGCTGCTGACTTGGATGAGTAAATCAGAATTGGGTGTTAGAAAGCTGGTGAAAAGCCATTGTGTGCTTTCTCTCCCTTGTAACAGGTTGCCATGAAGTGTCGATGCAGCAGCATGCACTTCTTGGTAGCAGAATGGAATGAGTCATCTATCAACTTCTATAAACGAAGAGGGGCTTCCGACCTGTCCAGTGAAGAGGGATGGAGACTCTTCAAGATCGACAAGGAGTACTTGCTAAAAATGGCAACAGAGGAGTGAGGAGTGCTGGTGTAGACAATGACAACTTCCATTCTATTTTAGAATAAATTCTCAGCTTATCTTGCTTTCTATCCTATTTGTAGTGAAATAATAGAATGAGCACCCATTCCAAAGCTTTATTACCAGTGGCGTTGTTGCATGTTTGAAATGTGATCTGTTAAGGTGGCAATCTCGTATGCAGTTTGGAGTCAGATTTCTCCTTGAACATCTTTTGATAAATAAGGTGGTGTGATCTTAATATATATGAAAAAAACTTCATTCTTGTGAGTCATTTAAATGTGTACAATGTACACACTGGTACTTAGAGTTTCTGTTTTGATTCTTTTTTAATAAACTACCCTTTGATTTAATTGGTATAAGCATTTTACTGATCTTACATGCTTTTCTTTCTGTTGAGTGCGTAATTAAAATGGCCAAGAAACATAACAGTAACGTCACAATTTAAACACACAAGTTTAAAATCACTTTTTAACCCAATTTCAAGTTGCTCATGTTGCTCTGATGTGCTGGACTAGTATTGCCAAAGTCTGGAAAAAAGCTAGTTAATTTTTCAAGGTTTTATATGAAGCCACATATAAAATATAACTTTATACTGCTGAAACAGTATACTACATCTATAGAGTTTGGGGGGATGTCTTTCAAGTGGGGCCCGGGGGGCTACTTCAAATGGTATTATGCCCATCACTGCTCAGATCCAGACATGTGGGGAGCCACTAGGGCCAGCAAGGCAGTGCTCAGGGCACCGTGTGGTGCTGGGACTCCCCCACCCCCCCCCCGGGATCTCTGACGAGAGGCATTTGAGTCATCTCCCAGATCCTGAACAAATGTTCAAAGGCTTATAAATCAAGGCCTACAATAACCACGTCCAGTTTTTACCAAGTACAAGATGTGGTATGCTGGGACACTGAAAATTCAGGAATAAACACTATGTCCACAACAGCCTATTCTGCTCAGAACAGTACTCGGATAAGGAGGGTGAAGCACTTTGCGAATTGGACAGGAGCAAAAAGTCACACATCTTTATAGGCAATGTGTAAATAGGCTGGAGTTGGACTGGGTATCAATTCCGGAAAGCAGCATCCCTGCATTCGGAGGGAACTTGATGGTCTGGGTTAACATATGGGCTTCTATAAGCAACAGTACGGGTGCTTAAACTGGGAGAGTGGGAGACATAAACTAAAGGTTTCTCCTGCACAGGAAATGAAACTCCAAAGAGGCATGAGAAAGAAAAATATTTAAACAGCTTTTTTCCTTATTACATTAACCTAATTTCCTAAATCCACTAATTCCCTAGAAAATGAAAATCATAGTTTTTAAGAACCAGTGTACCAATTTTCAAGCTAAACGTTTTTCAAAAGGAAATAAATTCTGGGTTCTTTGGAATTTGGTTTGAAGAGGATTTTGCCCTGAATTCCTCTGTTTCAAAATGCTTGTTATGGCTTCTTACGTTAGAAGAAAGCATATGAACAAGTGCGAGACTGAATTGTACATAATAGACGAGAGCTTTGGGATTATTGATGGTTCAGAGAACATGCCAAAAAAAACGGGCTAATAGAGTCCATTCTCAACTGGGGTCCAGCTAGAATGACAAACAACTACAAAAGAAATGAAAAAGGGGGTTAAACTAAACACAGGAGCCTTGTGGGAAAAGAAGACATTTTGAAAGCTGTGTTTTGGAAAGTGGGCCCCTGAGGAAAACAACTACATGCTGACTCTGGTTAAATATTTGAATAAATTAGATTAACCAAGCAAGTTACAATATAACTCTTTGTTTTCTACTGCTCCCAGAGCTCACCCCAAAAGACCTATTGTTAACCAGCAGCAAAGCATTTATGAAGTTTTTCTATCCACTTTAAAGAAAGCCCTTACATTTAACTTGTGAAAGCTGAAAACACCACAGCATCAGCCCACTAAATCTTTAACTCAATTACAAAGACAGCTCTGTAGAAACTATTATGAAACGGATCTGTAAAACCTGAAATCACCAGGCAGGAAAGCATTCTTATACGAAGAAAATGATCAACCTAGAAGAAAAAGTTGGTGTAATCAACACCTCTAGAAGGATATCATTAAAAGTAGTTTACTAAATATCACATACGGTTAACACATTTGTGAAGAACAGTATTTCACGCCTGCTGGTTATTTCTAAGTAAAGATATCTGGGAGGTCCCCCCATATGGGAGACAGCTCAAGTCGTAGAGCAATGCCTTACCAGGCCCTGGGTTCAGTGCCTGGCTCAAAAGCCACCCCCTGTCCCAGCGCCACTGGATATAACCTTGGTGGCCCTCACACACACCAAGCCAAGCATGAGAGTGGCCCCTGGGTCTCTCATCACTGCTTGGGATGGCCCCTATTAACTACAATTTTCTTGCTAGGTTTATTACATCCCTTGAAAGACAATCAAAACATTTTGATACTATTAAAATAGAAAATGCCTAGGTTTCTCCCTAAAGCGTAGGGTTAGGACATCCTGTCTCCAATCTTTTACACGATTCATGCTACAGTCTTGGTCCAGCAGTGTCCGAACCAGAGCTGAAGACCATCAGCTTCTTTGATTCCATGGGGTGGCCTTTTCTAGGACAAGCAGGACCTTTCTGTGCAGAAACAATTGAGACCTGGTGATTACTACTTTATTGCCACTCTACCCCTTCCTGTGAGTCTCCTGCCTACTGGGTCTCCAACCGGACCTAGAATGGATGAAACTTATGATGGCTCCCTGAGCCAAGTGGCTGTTCTCCAGCAACTGACAGAGCAGGCCATGCCCAACAAAACTTTACCTTCTGCCTGACTGGCAGGCTGAGCCTCTCACAGGTGGCCATGGAACACACACACAGGAACAGCCGCCCACAGGTGGCCATGTCTGTTCCTAGAATTCTGTTTGCTTGACTGGCTTCATCTTTGTATACCTGCTTCATCATTTTTTCCCCTGTGGATGAACTGACACCTTAGGCTAACTCTATGCTGCATTTTCATTCCTCTTCTTTGTGCTGCCAGTTTAGGCTTCAAACCAGTCAGCTGTTACCACACAGCACACACCAGCAGCCCCACACCCTTACTGAACCTTGTTCTCTCCATTTACTCAGCACTTTGATTTTGTTTGGGGATGCTGGGCTATACAACCAGTGTTGTTCATAGGGTACTCCCGGTTCTGTGCTCAGGTTGACCCGTGAGGGTATTCAGGGGAATGTATGTGGTGCCAGAGATGGAACCAAGATTAACTGCATGCAAAGCAAGTGCCTTCCCTCCCGTTTTATCTCTTTAGCCGTGTTCAGCACTTTGTATATATTGTTATCTCATCTAATTCTCATGAACACCATATAGGGGTATACTACTATTAGTTTGTTTTGTTGTTGTTGTATTTTAGGCTTACTCCTGGCTTTGCACTCATGGATTGCTCCTGGTGGTGTTCAAGGGACCATATGGGGTACCAGTGATTGAAACTGTGCCGGACCCATGAAAGGCAAACTCTGCCCACTGTACTATTGCTCTGGCTCCCTATTAGCATATTTTTACAATGAGAAACTATAGCTCAGAAAAGCTAAGCTGCTAAGTCCACACGAATCAAAACTCCAAACTTTTTGGAGATAGGACCAGAATCAAACTCCAAATTTGTAAAACCCCTAAACATTCATCACTGTATTTCAGGGGAACTTTATATTCTCTGTAAGAATGATTGAAGTTGCTATTTATTTTTTGGCCACACTAAATAATAATCAGGACAGCACAGCGGGTAGGGCATTTGCTTTGCACGCGGCTGACACGGGTTCGATTCCTCCATCCCTCTCAGAGAGCCCAGCAAGCTACCGAGAGTCTCCCACCCGCACAGCAGAGCCTGGCAAGCTCCCCGTGACGTATTCAATATGCCAAAAACAGTAACAACAAGTCTCACAATGGAGACGTTCCTGGTGCCCGCTTGAGCACATCGATGACAGAGCACAGGACGACAATGACAGTGGCAGATAATTATTTCCCAGATCATCAAAATCAGTAGTTCTCTTTTCCTTTTTTGCTTTACCATTTTTATTCAGGTGCTGATATCTACAATACTGTTAATTGTACTTTGCAAACATACATCATTCCAACACCACCCACCCCAGAGTGCCCTCTTCCCTCTGCCAGTGTGCCAAGGAGCACTCCAGGCCAGCCACCCTCCAGTCCCCACCCCCAACCCAGGTCAGCTCAGTTTCATAGAAAAATATCTCCAGTTCTAATGACTTTGGCCATCGTTGCTCCCTTATTATGTTTTTTTCTATCCCACATAGGAGAGAGATCTTTCATTTCTTATTTATTGTGGAGGTGATGACACCTCACATATATGAACGATGAAAGCGAAATTCCTGAAATTTCACAAAATTGTAAATCAGTAGTGAGCTAAAAATATTTTTCTAAAAACTGTAACTTTATCTTTTTTTTTTTTGCTTTTTGGGTCACACCCGGTGATGCACAGGGGTCACTCCTGGCTCTGCACTCAGGAATTATCCCTGGCGGTGCTCAGGGGACCCTATCGGATGCTGGGAATCGAACTCGGGTTGGCCGCGTGCAAGGCAAATGCCCTACCCGCTGTGCTATCACTCCAGCCCCTATATATTTAATTTTTAATTAGTTTTTGTTTTGAGGCCACACCCAATGATGCTCAGGGGTTACTCCTGGCTCTACACTCAGGAATCAATTCCAGCAGGGATGGGGAGACCATATGGAATGCTGAGGATCAAACCCAGATTGACCACGCACTAGGCAAGCCCCCTATCTCCCACGCTATATCTCCAGACCCTAAGAATAATTTCAATCGTTCACAGCCAGAAAGATAGCACTGGAGTGCAGTTATATGCTGCTGACGGGGATTCAAATCCCCAGTATCACATGTGGTCCCCTGAGTACTGCCACAGATCACTCCTGAGCACAGAGCCGGAAATAACACCTGAGCATGGCTGGGGATGGCCCACTCCCTCCACAATAAAAAGAAATAATAATAAAAATTAAATAAATAAAGGGAGTACATGTTACTTAAGCTTGAGGGATACTGACATTGTCATAATACAGTACTGACTCCTTCTGTTTGGTTCATAGAAAGGGCCAAAGGCATCTGAGCTGAGACTTTACAGTGGGGCCTTAACTTGATCAGATTCAAGTTTGATTTTCAGCAGGAATATTTTCATAGATGACATTTTTCATTGATTCACATAATATCCGATCTTATATTTTTGTGTGTGATAGACGAGCCATTGATATCAATATCTAGGGACAGGGATGTAGCTCAGGTAGAACACTTGGCTCGCCGGTCTGAGGCTTTAATCTCCAACCACACACACAACATACACACGTTTCAACACCCTGGTCCACTGATTTGTTAAGAATTGCAAAATGGTAATAGTCAATTTCTATTATTCCTTCTTCATTTGCTTGCAAAAGTACTTTTCTAAAGAAAACTTCCCCTCTCTTGTACTTAATTAGTCTGAAGTATAATTCACCAGCAAGGGCCATATTAGCTTCTTCTCCTTTAAGACGTCCTACGGTCATTTTCTCCTATGAATCTGACAACCTTGACTGGGTAACTCTGAGCTTCAGAAGTTCCAAGACAGCAACACTTACTGGGGGAAAAGTGGTGCTTGCTGTCTCTCAGATAATAACAGTACAGCAAAGAACAGCTTTATTTTTTTAAATTTTGTTTTATTAAATCACCATGTGGAAAATTACAATGCATTTAGGCTTAAGTCTTAGTCATACAATGCTGAAAAAATCATCCCTTCACCAGTGCCCATATCCAAAGAACAGCTTTAAAGAGGGCAAACACACGATACCCTTGGCCTGACTCCACCGTTTTAGGATGGACATCACCAAGATATAATCTGTTGAAAATTCTGGCATGTGGGTTTTGTGACCAAAATCTCCAGGCTTTCTCAGAGCCAGGATGGGCTACCTCCCCCCACCTCCCTATACCTCTGGAAGACTTGGCAGTCACATCCAGTTGAAAAGCTACTCCAGCCTTACCGTCCCGATAAAAATACCCAATGCCCTGAACAAACACCATGACCTCTTATCACCTGTATTGCAAACGATAATGCGTAAAAGGAAAAGGACAGAGAGAGAGCAAGAAGGAAAGTGCCTCACATAGAGGGAGGCTAGGGTAGGGGGTGGATGGTTGAGGGATGGTGTGGGGAAACAAGGTACACTGGTGGTGGGAGATGTGCACTGGTGGATGGATGGGTGCTAGATCACTGTATGACTGAAACCCAATTATGAACAGCTTTGTAATGTTCTATCTCATGGATATCCAATTAAATTTTTAAAAATTAATGTGGAGTTCATGCCCAATTCAATCAGCTTAATCAATGGCTGAATAAATAGCAGTTCTCCTACATAAAATAAAGAGAGAGAACAGTGGCCCATGCTTCCAGGCTTAGGTCACAGAAGTTTCCACCAGCTGTGGGCAGACTCTTTTTCAGTTGTTTGTTTTTGGTCCATACCCAGTGGTGCTCAGGAGCTATTCATGAAGCTCAGGAGGAGTCACCCCTGACTGTGTATGCGATGCAGAAGACTTAATGGGGTGGGGGGAGGGCTAGCTGCATGCAAGGCAAGTACCATTAACCCTGTACTATCTCTCCCCCTTACACTGCCTTCTTTCATCCAGTGAATAAATCAACAGCAAAAGTGGATCCAAAGCAGCTCTGTCCACAATAATTATGATTCTAGTTTATAAAAGCATGGTCAAAAGGCAGTTTGTGTCTGGGAGAAAGAGCTGGAACTCCAAGCAAATGTTAGGTCTTGGTACTTCATCTGTGGAATAAAAATCAACTTCACTTAAGGGATTAAAAATAAAACAGCTTAATGTTGCAATGAGGAATAAAGGTGATGATGAGTCAGGATATGCAAAACGGACACTAAAAATCATTTTGTATCACAGGAAACCTCTGTTGAGCACCTACTAGGTGTCAGGTGCTATAATTTTGCTGTTTTATTTATCCTTATTTTTGTGTGCAGGGATCAAATCCACGGTCTCATGCATAGGGAGAATTCATGCCTGCTACCTCAGAGCTATCTCCCCAGCCCCTATTTTTCTCATATTTGTAATAATAGTGGATGCCTGTTCCAAATAACTAACATTAGAATGGACTTGTTTTCCCCCTAAAACTGGGGCTGGTTTATTTCATTTATTTAATGAACATTTTATAAGTGTCCACTGTGTGCCACGTGTGGAACAAGGCTCCGAGGATATGAATTGGCATCCATTGGAAAGAGAAAAAAAGATGAGGGAAAACTAATCATTGTCAAGCACTGTCTACCTCCCACATATTACATGCGGATTATGTCATTTAATTCTTTTTTTTTAATGTTATTGAATCACCATGAGATAGTTACAAACTTTCATGTTTGGGTTACAATCACACGAAAAAAAAAAGAATTAAATGACATAATCCGCATGTACTATGTGGGACGTAGCCAGAGCTCCACAACGATTAGTTTTCTCTCATCTTTTTTTCTCTTTCCAATGGATGCCAGTTCATATCCTCAGAGCCTTGTTCCACACGTGGCACACAGTGATGATCAAACACCCATCCCTCTACCAGTGCACATTCCCCACCACCAATATCCCCTCTAAAAATTTTCAAAAATTAAAAGAATTGATTTACAAAGTTATTGATAGTTACATTTTAGGCATATAATATTTCAACACCAATTCCACTACCGGTGTCAATTTCCCTCCACCAGTTTTCCCACATTCCTTCCCCACTCCAACCCCTACCCCATCCCTGCCTATCAACTTGACAGGCATATTACAAAGTTTCAGTGGTTGCAGCTTAGATCTCATGTTTTCAGTGTTGTTGAGTCTGTGTTTTGGGTACATGGCTGTACCCTCCACTCAGATCATGCGTATGTCTGAAGTCCTGATGCCTGTTCACCCTTTATTTCCCGTTCTCTTCTCCCTCACCCCCACCCCTTGATTTATTTTTTAAAATTTTTTATTGAGTCACTGTGAGATACAGAGTTAGAAAGCTGTTCATGGCTGAGTTTCAGTCATACAGTGTTCCAACATCCATCCCTTCACTAGCGCACATTTCCCATTACCAATATCCCTAGTTTCCCTCCCCCTCAAGCCTATCTCTATGGCAGGCACTTTCCTTTCCTTCTCTCTCTCTCTCCCTCCCTCCATCCCTCTCTCCCTCCCTTTCTCTCTTTCTTCTCTCTCTCTCCCTATCCATCCCTCCTTCTGGGCATTATGGTTCGAAGTATATATACTGAGAGGTTAACCTGTTTGTTCCTTTACCTATTCTCAGCACGCAGTTCTTACTCAGTGATCATTTCCAACTATCTTTGTCATAGTAGTCCCTTCTCTATCCCAACTGCCTTCTCCTTTAAGACCTCATTTTACCTGTCTTTGGATGTCTCAGGTCTATGAGGTGCCCCTATGTACTAGATCCCATTTTGTTTTTGACTGTTAATCTGTCTTATGTCAATTTAACGGCCAAAAGAACCCTGAAGGGTAGAGGAGGACTTTTTCCTCCCCAACAATAGATGAGCTGTGGAGGGACCAGGGATGATGATGTGGGCTACCTCGCACCTAGATGCTCCCCATCTCCTCACTGCTCAGAGCCAGCTCTGTGAGAAAATGCCCCTTCGCCACATAACACCATTTTCAAGGCCAGGCCAGTACTTCGGGAACCATCCCACTTCGCTTTCTCTTCCTTGAATTATATTCGAGTTCTGTTACTAGAAACAACAAAAATAATTCAACAAGAAAAAATTTCACTCTCCTAAATTTTCCACACGGCCCTCCAAGGACTTGAGAAACAAATCATTTTCCAGTTTCTCTGGCTTCGAGCCTGATTCCAGGACGTGATCCAACACTCATCACCATCCAAAGGCCTGTCAGAGAGACGGTCGCTATGTACTCTGGCATATAGTACTGAGGCAGTCTTGTGCAATATTGTTAAAGCATTATGTTATAATTATACCCCGGCCTTGTTTCCTGCACATCTCGCAGATGCTTATCCACCAACAGGGTGTTAGCTGACAATCACACTAAACAAGTCTGGACAAAAGAAATAATAGCGGTAATCCTGAGGAACTTCTGAAAGAAGTCAGAGCAAACATTCCCAGAATGTGAAGCCAGAGCAACGTGCTCTCATACGGGCAAGTCCACTGTCAGCTAGCATTCCTAACCTTCCTGTTCGGCCTCTGATCTCCCTCTGTGCTCTCACCGTCTTATCCACAACAATGCCATTTAACGCTTGTGTATCTTCAAAGATATGGGCTTAAAACACTAACCTACTGTGGGAAATTCTTACCAGCCTGCAGTACTCCCCACCCTAACCCCACCCCACCTCCCAGAAGAGGGAAAGTGATTAAGGAGTCTGGGGTGAAGTGTCAGAGCTGCTAGGGAGGGTGTCTTATTGATCCTCCCCAGGACGGGACGGAAAGGTGGTGGCACTGTGGTCTCAGGCCAGACCAGATGGAATTCTGGGGGAAAAGTTCCCACAGAAATCCCAGCAAGCTCCTGAGGGAAGGATCTAGGTTGGTGGTGCGTGTGGTTCACATTCCAATCTGTGTTTTAAAAGCTTTCCAAGCAGGTTTTAATTAACTTCCAGCTGAAACTGGCTAAACAAGTTTTGCAACCCAGGTTATTGTGTTAGAATTTTTCCGGGTGTATTGTCCTAAGTTTAGATTTCATGAAATGGATTCATTCTCTTCAAAATACAATTCGTGGGGGAAAAAAAAGCAAAGTGTCCATTTTCAAGCCCAGCTATTTCCTGGTAATGACTTATAGGAAAGAATGATATCTTCGTGACATTTGGACTGAGAAAGGAAGTAAAAGTCTAAAGTGGATGTTCATCAGTAGTGATAAAAACAAAAGTGCCATTTTAAATATGCCTTTCTTACAATGAAACATATACAGTCTTACAATACACAAACTGAGACTTTGCTTTTAAAACAAACCCATAGATTTCGTACGCTCCAACTCCTAAGGGACAAATTCAGAATAATTTCTTTCTAGTCTACTTCATTTGGGCCAACAAAGACCAAAGTATCACATGATCTTTCTGCAACAGTAATACTGGACAATAGTCACTCTATCCTTAAAGGAACCACCAAGAGGGGCTGGAGTGATAGCATAGCAGGTAGGGTGTTTGCCTTGCACGTGGCTGACCAGGGTTTGATTCCCAGCATCCCATATGCCCCCTGAGCACCACCAGGAATAATTCCTGAGTGCAGAGCCAAGAGTAATCCCTGTGCATAGTCAGGTGTGACCCAAAAAGCCAAAAAAAAAGCAAAAGAAAGATAAAGGAACCACCAAGAGGAGTGGGTTTTGAGAAAACTTGAAAAGATTTAGGACGGTTTATCAAGCGCATTAATCCCAGAGCCCTCAGAATAATCCCCTGTCGTGACCTTTGCTACATCCCTCCTGACAGTCTGATGTAAGCACACAGAAACCATCTAGTTCAAGGCCTTCAAACTGGAAAACACCTGTGACTTGAGTACATGAGAATTTTCCAAGGAACTGAGTTTTAGGACTCATTTCTAATCTCAAATTCCACATATATTCTTTCCCGTAAGAATCTGCCTGACAACGCTCCTGACGTGAGAAGGTCAGACTGGCTTCCCCTTTCATAATGACCCTTTCTCCGTTTGACTAAAACAAAAAGGGATAACCTTCATCCACCCCAAGTTGTAGCAGAATGTGTTACCTCAAAAGTAAAAACCTCTGGAGACCAAGCCAAAAAAACGTTCAGTAACCTACAGCTCCAAAGGAAAGTGTTCTTGAGAGTTAAGCTAGTATGGAGGATGACAAATAATTTTCCTTCTACCCTTATAGGCTTTTAGCTGAAAACTCTGTGATAAAAGATTGACAGGGGGAGGGGAAAGACCAGAAGCTTAAGAACACATATACCTCCTAGGTACACAGGATAAAGCCAGAAAAGTGAAGGCATTTCTTCAAATGGTATAAGCCACCGCCTTCAATTCCATCTCCAGCTAGAGACAGAAGAAGCTAGTGTGAAGCCAGTTGTGGGAATGACCAGGCAAGCATGGTAAGCAAGGGTATAGGTGTTTTTGCAGATTTGAGTCCCAGCTTTCTCCATTTTAAGAGTCTTTGGAGATTTAGTCATCCTCTGCTTCCTGGTACAGACAGGGAGACATTCCTCCAAATGGAGAGTTCTCTTATAAATGAAAATGTTGCTTAACCCCCCGAAAAAGGGTAAATTCTACTGTCTCAAGAGCTTCTTCTGTGTCTGCTGGTCCTTCAAACTAACCAGTTAAAAATTCATGCAATTTTTATTTTTGTGGTATCAGGCATAGGACCCAGGACCTTACATATATGAGGCAATATGCTCTACCACTAAGCCACATCCCTAACCCCATATTTTTAAACAATTGTACAAAATATTCTCTCTCTGCCTACTAGAAAAAAATAGAGGGACTAAAACTTATGATTCTTGTTTTCATGGAACTTGTGATCTAATGGGAGCAGCAAATCATGATAAAAGAATTTAACAAATAAAAACATATAAAAACTGGGAAGGAGGCAGTGAAGGGGGTGTTAGTGGAATGCATAACAGGAGGTGGATGGTGATCTGGGAGGATTTCCCTGAGAAAGTGACATTTAAGCTGAAAGCTGAGGAAGAGCAAGAGTAACCAAGGGAATGGAATTCTTCAGAGAAAATCTGACCATCTCTAATGCAACTATATGTCACGTATTATGTCACTTCTACTTCTAATGCCTGGATAAGTAGTTTGTCATCAGAAAAAAAGTTGCCATACCTATATCTACCTGGCTGTCTATTTGTCTATCTACCTGTCTATGTACCTAGCCATCTTATCAAAATAAAGAAGGTTGTCCCAAATTTTGTAGAGCACAGCAGGTAGAGCATTTGCCTTGCACGCGGCCGACCTGGGTTCGATTCCTCCGTCCCTCTTGGAGAGCTCGGCAAGCTACCGAGAGTATCCTGCCCGCACAGCAGAGCCTCGCAAGCTACCCGTGGAGTATTCGATATGCTAAAAACAATAACAACAAGTCTCACAATGAAGATGTTACTGGTGCCCGCTCGAGCATATTGATGAACAAGGGGACGACAGTGCTACAGTGCTACAGAACTTTCATGTCTTGTGTAATTTGCAATCTCTTCAGGCAGATCATCAACAACTCTGATAAAAAAAAATTTAGCTATCATTTTGTGGGGAGTTCTAGTCACCACCAGCACCTCCCCTTCTCCCAACTGAATGCTGACCCTCTTTAACCAATGGTTTCTTTTTTGTGCTCCTTTACTTCTCTACAAGATAGGACCTCAGACACCTCTTTCTTGGGGAAATCAAACATTGGTTGTGCTTCTAAGTAACCTGAGTAATTGGTCAAGTAGAAGAACATGGCACCCTAAGTATGTCATTTGGGCTTAAGAATTATCTTGAACTGGTTAGTTTTTTATTTTTTCTTGTTGATTGAAATACTGTGATTTACAGTATTGTTAAAGATGGTTTCTCATATACATATTCCAACACCAACACCCATCACCCGTGTACCCATTTCCCTCACCCAAGGATCCTAATGCACCGGTCTTTCACCCCCACCCCTATAAACTGTTCGTAGGTCAGTTCTTTTGTTGTGTTGCTTTTGGCTCTTTGTTGCTACCATGCAGTTTGTCATGACAGGAATGAAACATAGAGGATATCATGCTAAGTGAAGTCAGTCAGAAGGAAGGTGATAATGATCTCTCTCATATGTGGGACTAATTAATTCTTACTCTTCCTTGGCGTTCAACTTAAATGTCACTTTCTCAGGGAAACCCTCCCAGACCACCATCCACCTCTAATTATGCATTCCACAAACACCCCCTTCATTGCGTCCTTCCCAGTTTTTTATATGCTGTTCATTTGTTAAATTCTTATTTCAAGATGTGTTGTTCCCATTAGAGCACAAGCCCCAAGCAAACAAGAACTGTAAGTTTTAGGCTCTTCATTTTTCTAGTAGACAGAGAGCGAGAGAATATTTTGTACAATTATTTTAAAATATGGGGTCATGGATGTGGCTCAGTGATAGAACATATGCCTCATATATGTAAGGTCCTGGGTCCTATGCCTGATACTACAAAAATAAAAACAAAAACAAAATTAGTTTAATTTTGCTCATAGGCTTGTTAGTGAGGGCTAGCTTTGTATTTGGTTATGCAGTAAGCACTTTCATTGAATGAATGAGCTAAATGAACTGCACTAAGATTTTGAACCAATTAAAATAAATTTAAAGTATGTGCATAACAGTCCCCTGAATATTGCCAGGAATGACTCTCAAGCACTAACCTGAGTTTAGTCCACAAGCACCTCTAGGTGTGATCCCCAAACCAAAAAAATGCATAATCTGCTAGGAGTAGCATTTGAGCATCATCAGGTGTGGCCCCAACCTACTTCCTCCAAAGTATGTGCACAATGTACAAAAATTAGAAAGTATTTCTTGTAACAGCTGAGTCTATACTTTTGCAAATATATCCATTTGAAATATGAAATACAGAAGCCAGCATCTTCCAGGCCATATACAGTGAAAGGGAAATTACCATCTATATGGTAAATCAAAGCATTATTGGAGCCCCCCTTATCCATTGAGCTCACTTTTGCTGACTCCAAGAGAGATACATCAGATATCCAGGCCTTCAGTCATTCTTTATTAAATGTAATTTCTTGGCCTGACCTCCTTCCTTCTTTGAAGATCTCCATTCCCCTTTACTTAATTAACTCCCACTCCCTCAGAAATCAGCTGAAATGACGCTTTCAGAACCTTTAAGCCATGTGTGCATTTTCTACACAGAGGAAAGGGGTAGGTAGAGGGTAAGATACACAATGTGCCCTCATACAGCTTGGCTTTGTTTTTAATTTTGAAGAAAGTCTCACCCAAGTCCACTTCATTGGCTGGAATTTATTGGCAGTGGTAACTCACAGCACAGCAGTATCAGAGTCCAGGAGCTTTATTGCACTCTAGTGCAGAAAGACAGGGATGAGCAAGCTGATAAGCCACATACTGCGAGAATTATGTTAGGCCCGGAGCAATAGTAACAGGTAGGGCACTTGCCTTGCATGCTGCTGACCTAGGTTCTATCTCTGGCACCACATATGGTCCCCTACCACTAGGAGGGCCCAGCAGCACCACATCCTCAAGACCATCTATTAAACTGCTGGTAGGTGGCCAAGAATGGCTGGGAAGGGCCCCTGAGCTTCCCGAGCACTGTGTGTGGGACCAAATATAAAGATAAGCAAATAGAATAGATAAGGGGGGCTCTTCCAGCTCCACTGGAGGAATTAAGGCCATGCTGGATGAATGGAAACAATAGAAGGAGCATTCAACTCCCAGCAAGCTGAGCTTTTCCACGAATGGCATTTTCCAGTAATGCTTTGCGCTACCATGATGGTAGTAAACTCCATCAGAAGTGATCCCTGAGCCTAAAACTAGCGGTAAGCCCTGAGCACCCCCCCAAAAAAAATACCCCAAAGAATTACAACAAAGAAGAGGCTAAAAAGATAGTTCAGGGATTAAAGCACATATATTGAATGCAGTCAGCCCAGATTTGATTCCTAGCACACGGTCCTCTACACAACACTGGAGATGTCCTTGGATGCACCTTACGCATAGCTAGGAGGGCCCAGCATCACCGCATCCTTGAGCCCTTTCATTAAACTGCTGGTAGTTGACCAGGAATGGCTGGGAAGGGCCCCTGAGTTTCCTGAGCACTGTGTGGGAGACCAAAAATAAAGACCAGCAAATAAATAGAATTCCCAGATAACAGTTTTAAAAGTAATTTGGAAAACCACGAGGTAAAGGAAATCATCCACCAATAGCTATTTTTAAAAGACAAAAAGGAGACAGAAAGAGGGGGAGAGAGAGAGCTCAATATGTTGAAGTGCATGCTTTGCATGCCAGAGGCCTGAGTTGGATCCCTGGCACACTGCACGGTCCCTCAAGAGCTCCTAGGAGTGAGCTTCAAGTACGAACCTGGGAGTAGCCCCTGAATACCTACTGGTGTCACTGAAAAATAAAATATATAATGATAATAATAAAATGTTGACACTATTGAGACTGTACAACTTTTGGGGCTGGAGAGATAGAACAGCAGGTAGGGCGTTTGCCTTGCACGTGGCTGACCCGGGTTCAATTCCCAGCATCCCATATGGTCCCCTGAGCACCGCCAGGAGTAATTCCTGAGTGCAGAGCCAGGAGCAACCCCTGTGCATCGCCGGGTGTGACCCAAAAAAAAAAAAAAAAAAAAGAGACTGTACAACTTTCCCACTGGGTTAGAGCCAAAACATAAACAGTCAAAATATATTTTAAAAATGATGATTCTTGGGGCTGGAGAGATAGCACAGCGGGTAGGGCGCTTGCCTTGCACGCAGCCGACCCGGGTTCAAATCCCAGCATACCATATGGTCCCCTGAGCACTGCCAGGGGTAATTCCTGAGTGCAGAGCCAGGAGTAACCCCTGTGCATCGCCAGGTGTGACCCAAAAAGCAAAAAAAAAAAAATGATGATTCTCATAAAAGAAAAAGTATGGTGCAGACGGTACCGGAGGTAAAGCACTTGCCTGCATGTTACTGTGTTGGCTCTAACTCTGCCTCGAGTCCCTGGCAGCACTGTCAGGGCTCATTTCTGGGCACAGAGTCAGAATTAACCCCTATGCACTGCCCAAAACAAAATTAGTAGGATATATCACCTGACCTTGGCATTTTGGTAAAAATTTCCACTGACTTCTCTTTCAATTTCTAACTCCAAATACCCAGTTCCAAACTGTTAGATAGTTGGGAATTTAATGCTGGCTAATGGGCACATAAGTCAGAAATTCTTGATGTAGGGAGGGGGCGGGAAGGTCCAGCATTGTTTGGGGATCAACTGGTTCTGGGGATCAAATCCTGATATTCCCATATGCAAACCATATGCTCCAGTCCTTAAATCATCTCTCCAGCCCCGAAAGTCAGAAATTGTTAAAGTACATTTTAGTTGTCTATTCTACCATGACATAGCCTTGTTTATAAAACAATTTGCTTTTTAAGGCAGCTTAGTTTTTTTAATTATTATTATTTTTTAATTGAATCACCTTGATATACATGGTTACAAGGTTGTCATGATTGGGTTTCAGTCATATAATGTTCTGGAGAGTTTTGCCAACCTTGTCTTCAATGTGCCTGATGGATTCTGGTCTGATGTTGTGGTCTTTAACCCATCTTGATCTGACATTTGTGCATGGTGTTAGGTAGAGGTCTGAGCCCATTTTTTGCATGTAGCTGTCCAGTTTTGCCAGTGCCATTTGTTAAAGAGTCTTTCCTTGCTACACCTCACATTTCTTGCTCCCTTATCAAAGATTAGATGGTCATATATTTGAGGGTGTGTGTCAGGATATTCAACCCTGTTCCATTGGTCTGTGGCTCTGTCTTTGTTCCAGTACCATGCCGCTTTAATTATAACCACTTTGTAGTAGAGTTTGAGGTTGGGGAAGGTGACGCCTCCCATCTTCTTTTTCCCCAGAACTGCTTTAGCTATTCATGGAAGTTTGTTATTCCATATGAATTTCAGGAGTGTTTGATCAATTTCTTTGAAGAATGTCATGGGTATCCTTATAGGGATAGCAGGGAGTCTCTTGCCCGCGCACCTGGCTGTCTTCCCCGGGGCCTCCTCGGAGGGGATGGGCTCCAGCTTCCCTCCCCACCCCGAGCAGAGCTCCGAAGACCTCCGGAGCCTAGCCACAGCCATGCTCAAGGCCACTCTCCACACGTTCGGATGAGCCTCATGCATGAAGGAGCCAGCAGAGGAACCCAGGTGTGTGGGACCCGGTAATGAGACCTCCAAGTCTGTTCAGATCGAGACTGGGCCTCCTCCGCCCAGATTTCCCATTTCCCAGTAGCTAGGCGGTCACACCCAGGGACTGCCCCTGGCCCATGTAATCCTGTCAACGGCCAGCATCCAGAGACTTAAAAGCCAGCTCCCGGAACAGGGCAGGCGAGAAGGTGCTATCTTATAGCCTACTTCTACCTTTGGAAGAACCTAGTAAACAACTGGGAGTTTCCTGCCCACATGGGAGAGCCTGGCAAGGTCCCCATGGTGTATTAATATGCCAGAACCAGTAACAAGCTGGGTCTCATCCCTCTGACCCTAAAGAGCCTCCAGTATGGCATCATTAGAAGGACGAGTAGAGAGAGGCTCCTAAAATCTCAGGGCTTGGACAAATGGAGATGTTACTGAGACCGCTTGAGAAATTCGATGATCAATGGGATGATGATGATGATGATGATGATGATGATGATGATGATGATGATGATGATCCTTATAGGGATCACATAGAATCTGTATAATGCTTTGGCGGGGTATTGCCATTTTGACCATGCTAAATCTCCCAATCCATAAGCAGGGGATATGTTTCCATTTCCTCATGTCCTCTTTTATTTTGTGAAGTAGCGTTTTGTAGTTTTCTTTGTACAAGTCCTTTACCATCTTAGTTAAGCTGATTCCGAGGTACTTGATTTTCTGAGGCATGATTGTGAACGGGATTGCTTTTTTCATGTCACTTTCTTCTCTCATTGTTTGTATATATGAAAGCCATGGACTTTTGGGTACCCATCCCTTCACCAGTGTACATTTCCCACCACCAATGTCCCCAGTTTACCTCCCACCCCCACCACCCACACCTGTCTCTATGGCAAGCACTTGTCTCTGTTCTCTCCCCTCTTTCCAATTCTCCTTCCCCCCTCTTTTTTTCTCTCCCTACCCCTCTTTGGGCCTGATGATTTACAATACAGATATTTAAAAGTTATCAGGTATATCCCTTTACTTTTAACACTCAGTTCCTGTCCGCAGTGATCATTTCCAGCTATTATTGTCATATTGCATATTGGTTCCTTCTCGATCCTAACTGCCCTTCACCCCTCCACCTTCCCAGACACTCTTGTGGCAAGCTTCCAACCATTGACCAGCTCTCCTGAAGGCAGCTTAATTTAAAAACTCACACAAACGTTAGGTTGATTACATTTAAGACCATTTTCTTCTGGTGAGTCAGCATGGTTTCTTCATCAAATGAGGTACTTTTTCTGTTTTGTGGAACATTGGCAGTTTCGTTTCCTGCTAACAGTATTTCCATAACTCATATAAATCTTTGCCTTTCTTAGCTGAATACCAAAAAGAAAACTTAAAAGCACGTTTAATTCAGACTTGCGGAATAGCATATCAACTATGTTTCAGGACTACCTAAAGTTTCAATATGGATTGTTTAGAAATTAAAGATCTCTAAATATGAATATTTATATAGATAAATTTCTGAAGTTGACCTTGGCTAATGCTGTTCAATTTGTGCCAAACTCTTTTTGGGAAAAATGTCCCAAAATCATCTTGTATACAACATGTTAACAACATTTAGGAAATGTTTTCATGATTAGTGCTTTTCTGTGGGTGGACGTACTAATAAATAGCATGTGTTCTACCACTGAGCACTGAGCTCTCCCAGGCCTTGGTATTACTGTTATGGTTGTTTTTTTTCTTTTTGGGGATGCACAGGTGTTACTCCTGGCTCTACACTCAGGAATTACTCCTGGCAGTGCTCGGGGAACCATATGGGATGCTGGGGATCGAACCCAGGTTGGTTGCATGCAAGGCAAACGCCCTGCCCGCTGTACTATCACTCCAGCCCCCTACTGTTCTGTTTTATAAAAAAAGTACAAGAAAGGACATGTTAAAAATTCTAAAGAATAAGGAAGATAAAGAATAAAGAAAAAACACTTAAAAATAGAACCCATGAGCTGGAGACTCAGCTCAAAGAGCTGGAGCTCATTCCTGTAAGCCTGAGGCTCCAAGTTCGATCCCCAGCACTGCATGAGCCCTGAGCACCCCCTGGTGAAGGCCTGAAGGCCCCCAGCACCATCAGGCCTAAATACCACACTGTCGGGCCTACAATTCTGAGCCTTGTATTGCCTGGAGTGACCACTCCCCCAAGCACTACTAGCGAGGACTCGCCAGAACAAAATCCCATGATTTGCAGGTAAAGAGCAAGATGGGAGAGGCCTTGCGATAAATCACAGAGAAAATGTGCTGAGTGACATGGAAGAGACGTGAGCTCCTTCTTTGTTTAAATGTCTTTACGGGAATCAGTACAATGACCTGCATGTAGCATTATGCAGCAAGGGACCAACCATTGGCGTGTGTGATTGCTGGGATTTTTAAGAAACAGCCCAGATTTTTAGTTTTCTGCATGGAAATTTGAAACAAAGAACAGAATTCCATACAGAACTAATTACCACACAGTGGGCGGAGAGGAGACGAGACTGGAAGAGACATTGGGATAGTGATGGAAAGCTGTGGGCACTTTGGTTGGGGGTGGGGGGCAGCAAATTTGTATAGCAATCCCATAAAGTTTAATACTATTATCACTTCTTAGACTCTATCGATGCAGAAGCAGTGTACAGTGATAGGGCGCTTCCCTTGCACCCAGCTGACCCGGACTCAATCCCTGGCATCCCACATGGTCCCGTTGGGCCTGCCAGGAGCCATCCCTGAGCGCAGCGCCAGGAGAAAGCCCTGAACACAGAGAGTGTGAGCAAAAACAAAACAAACACAGAAAACCACCCAACCTCCTAAACCCTAATAAATAAAATCAAATCAGAATTCCACCTCTTGTGACCTGTGGTGTTCTCTAGTCCTGGCCCAGGACACTCCCCCTCCTCCCCTCTTTCGTGCAGTTTCAGAACTTGGCTTCCATTGGCATGGGCCCAGTGTACCGATGGGATCATTAGTGAGGAAGAGTTGCCCGGAGCGGAGTGCACCTGGGCTCTGCGGTTCCCGCTGTTTCCAGAGTTCACACACAGGAGGCTTCAGCCTCGGGCTGCTCGTGGCCTTCGTCCTGCCCTCGGGAGCGCACCTGCTGCAAATGAAATGGAGCCCGTGGGAGCCAGCTCCAAGGACTGAGCAAATGGCTTTGGCACATCCCTTTGAGACATGCCTCCTTCCTGGGGTTCCTACTTCTTTGTCCAGTGGGGATCAGTCTCATGCTGAACTTCAGCGTCCCCCCAGCGACACCATCCTCTCACAGTCTATCACCCCGGGACTCTTCTCCCTACCTAGGTCCTAAACTGTAGGTCACATGAGGTTTATTTTTTCTGTCTCCCATTGTGTATAGCACAAGCATTCCGGGAGGGTGACAGCTAAGACTGGTGGAATTTGTTGACTTGGTGTGGCAGCCACAGCCAGCAGTGCTCAGGGGTTACTCCTGATTTTGTGCTCAGGGATCAGTTCCTGGTAGGGCTCGAGGGACCAGATGTGCTGCTGGGGTCAAACTAAAGTCTTTCGTAACAAGGTGAGCGTCTGAGCCCCTGTACTACCTCTCCATTCAAGACTTGTGACATAGAATGCCTTTCTGACAGAAAGTATACTAAAACTAGATTTTTTTTAAAAGCGATCCCACCGATCCCACCAAATGACTGCTTAAGAAATACACTACACTTGTTTGATCTACACAACGGACCTGTGACGTTAAATAGTAAAGTTTAAGACCTTGGAGTTATGAGGGCCAGGGCTGTAGCTCAGTTGTAGGGTGCTTGGCTTATATGTGTAAAGTTCTGAGTTCAAGCACCAGCTCTGTAAAAAACAAATATAAATAAGAAAAAAGGCCTTAGGTGTTTGGAATTATGAATTGCAAAGAAAATAAGTAACTGTTGCTCCAAATTATGTTCAAATAAAGTAGCCAGAGAGATAGCAGACGGGATTAGTAGCTTGTCTTGCATGCAACCAACCCTGGTTTGATCCCTGGCACAGAACCCGAGCATTGCCAGGCGAAACCCCTAAGCACAGAGCTGGGAGAAGCCCCCAGAATTGCTGCTGGGTGTAGCTCAAATTCCCCACCCCCACAAACCCCACCCAAAGGTTTAGCAACTGGAAACACCAGGAATAGCCCCTGAGTATGGCCGGGTGTGGCTCAAGTCCCCCCACCCTTGCCCCCCAAAAGATCCTACCCAGAACACCTCCACTTTACCCACTGCCACCAACAGGCAAACTTGTAACATATCATTAATCCAGATGCCTCAGGGCTAAAGGGCATTCCAGGAGAAAGTGTTACGTGTGAAATAAGTGGGCCCAAATGAGTCCCTTTGAGTTCCATCAAAACCATTTCCCAAGCAACAACATGTGTGATTCAGCATAGTAAAAAACTAACCACTCACACAGATAACACATTTGTTGAGAAAGCCTTTGGCCAACAAAAATAACTGCTTACGCAGAGGCCTCCACGTGGGAGATGGGGGAGAGCGTGACAAGCTAGTCGTTGGGCTGAGGCCGTCCAGAACCATAGCTGCAGCTGACAGAGGCTTCTCGTTTTCTCTGATTTCATTTATGTATTTATTTAATTCCAAAGCTTCAAATAATAGGAAATGAACCACAGTATTAGCCAGTTAACATCAAAGGTAGAAGGAAACTAGGAGGATGGCTGTGAAAAAGAATGAAAAGGGTAAACATTCCAATGAGTCATAAGCCTTCAGTACTCAGTAGAACCAGAAGAAGCAAATAAATGGTTGTGTGGGAACTCATACGTGGATAGCCCAAGACCTGTTGTTCATTGAAATAATGTAAAGTTCATGGAACTTTGTGACTCGGGACTCTGGGTTCAACGGGACTGGAAGCAGAGATCCTCTGTCCATTTCCCCCTGTCTCGGGTGACCCAGAAGTCATGCCCATAAGCCACCTCTTGCAGGTGCCAGAAAATCTCATCAGCAGCCACCATCCAGATAGCACGGCTTTCTCTCCTATAAGGGAGCAACGTGACGCCCGCCATAGTCATACCACCAGACTCCACGCCAGGCTGTTTCACATGGGGGGGCCCAGAGAGGGGTGGGTGAGAGCCCTTCCCGCCCCAAGGGACCCAGCCCCGGCAGTTGAAAACTTCCACAAACCAACTGCTGCCACACTCAAGGCCGCTCCCCACATACTTGAGCTGAGCCTAATGCACGAGTGAACATATTCCTGGACTGCGTGGCCACATTTGCAGCCACCTGACACATCATAAGACACTCCCTGCCCATTCTCCAAGAGTACCACACCACATTTGATGGGGTTCAAATAGTAGGCAACCAATCATAGAGGGAAATATGTATGCATATGTATATATTTTCAGATATATATAGTAAAGTTTATATCACTCAACCTTTAACAACATGTTAGTGATATCCTAAAAAAGGTCTTAATGGCCCCTGCCAAAATAGAACAATCATCACACTGTTTCCTCTATGGATACTTTTTTGTAGCATTTTCAGCAGTTTTTCATAACAAACAATACAAAATATATTATTTTGGTTGTGCTTTGAGACAAGGATTGGGGCTTGGGATGAAAAAATCCCAAATACAGTGGTGGGAAGGTGTAATGGTGGGATTGGTATTTGAATATTAAATGTAATCAAATATTGTAAACTACCTTATAAAATAAACAATTAAAAAAGAAATAGTGTAAAGTTCCATACAAATGTAAGAATTACAAGGCATACTATAGGCAAATACTCATAAGATGCAAAAAGTATTTTTAAGAGAAATTAATTGCGGATAGATTTATCAATTTATTGTATATACAGAGAATACATATAAGACATATATATACAGAGGGAGAATCACATCTGCATATCTGACAGATCTCAGAGGACCATATATTGGTGCCAGGGATTGAATCAGGATCCTGCATATGCAAAGCAAGTGCTTAAATCCCTGTACCCTTTCTCTGATGCCAGAATATATATATTTCATCCATTTGTTTTGTTTTGTTTTGGTTTGGCTTAGTTTGTTTTGGGGCCACACTTGGCGATGCTCAGGGGTTACTCCTGGCTCTGCACTTAGTAATTACTCCTGGTAGTGCCCACGGAACCATATGGGATGCCAAGGATTGAACCCAGGTTGGCCATAAGCAAGGGTAGCACACTACATGCAGTACTATCACTCCAGTGCCTAGAGCGATTGCCTTGTACGTTATTGATTTCCAGCACCTTATGGTGCCCCAACCACTGCTGGGTGCTACTCCTGGAATTAAGCCCTGGAAAACTACCAGGTGTGACCAAAATGAAAACAGAAAGAAACAAAACATATACTAGGGACTAGGTTCAATGCCAAGAGATCCTGATATTAATGGTCTGAGTGTGCAGTCTGGACAAGGAAATTTCAAATCACCCCATAGATCAGAGTGTAGCTCATCGTGAGAGCACAGGCTGTCCCCTGGTCACTCTGCATGTTTGGCTTGACTGTGTGGTGAATGACAAGAACCACTGTCTTCAGGGTTGCTTAGAAAGCTGGGCAGCTGCTCAGAGAAAGAACTTCCTTTCTCCTTTTTATTTTGTAAAGAATTAAATCTTTCTACTGCTTTTATTTTGTTTACAGTACTATTAATAATGGTTTCTCGTGGACATAATTTCAATACCACACCCATCAGCAGTGTACCCATCTCCCTCCCCCAAGAACCCAATACCCTTCTCTCTTATCTCTGCAGCTCAATGGTGTGGATCATTTCTTCCATTATCTAGCCTTTGGACCTTCGATACTATCTTACTGTGTATCGTTAAGTCCCACATAGGAAAAAGAATATTCTGTATCTGTCCCTTTCCTTATGACTGATTTCCCTCAGTGTGATATCCTCAAGTTCCATCCATGGTGCTGCAAATCTTATGCCTTTGTTCTTTCTTAGAGCTGCATGGTATTCCACTGTGTATATATACCACAACTTCTTTTTTAAAATGATGTTCATTATATATAACATATAAATATAAGGAAATTATTGTATATAATATATTCATAATATATAACATATATTTATGTAATACATAAGTATAACATAAAATATAAGCCTTTTATTATATATTGTAATATGATATGTACATGGTACAATATATTAATGTATTCTTAATGTCATATATTATTATGTTATTAACATCATATATGAAATATATTATTAGTGTATATTATATATTATGGGCTGGAGCGATAGTGCAGCAGGTAGGGCATTCGCCTTGCACAAGGCCGACCCGGGTTCAATTCCTCCGTCCCTCTCAGAGAGCCTGGCAAGCTACCGAGAGTATCCCACCCACAGAGCAGAGCCTGGCAAGCTACCCGTGGCGTATTTGATATGCCAAAAACAGTAACGAGTATCACAATGGAGATATTACTGGTGCCCGCTTGTGCAAATCGATAAGCAACGGGATGACAGTGACAGTGACAGTGATTATATATTATAATATTATATAACACATTACTGACTAGATTCCACGAGACGTCAAAAGAAAGCCTGGCCACCCACCTACATGATGGTCAGAGTTCTTCATCAAGACTCTGAAAGAACGATTTGATGCTCTTCTTGTTCCTGGATCGAGTAGACGCCATTGGGCTACATTAGCATGTGACAGGGTCGAATGGAGACGTTACTGGCGCCCGCTCGAGCAAATCCATGAGCAAGGGGATGACAAGTGACAAGTGATCCAAGTGCTTATTATAATATATTATACTGAAATATATTACTAGATAGCATATTATATATTATTATATATTAGGCATAATATATAATATGGATATATTTTTAATTCTAATATCATGATTTACCAAGTTGTTCATGATACAGTTGTTTCTGGCATTAAATATTCCAACACCAATCCCACCACCAGAGTGCCCTTCCCTTTACCAGTGTCCCCAGTTTTCCACCCACCATTGCAGCCTTGCAGGCACAAACTTAATAGTGTTTGTTACAACAAAGGCAAATGGAATCATCAAATCTTAGATCAATAAGAATCAATCTGTGATGATTGTATCTCACAGTGATGTTACTAAAGTCATTGCCTGAGGATCTGCTGTGCTGGTTGCTGCTAGTTGGACCTTCTGTGTCATTGTTTAGGCTCATAGAGCTTGATGTTCTTCTATGCAACTTTCCAATCAGATTTGCTGTGATCCTGCTGTCTGACAGTACTGCAAAATTCTGAGGTGTCACACTGTCCAGGAGCCATAGATCTGGAACAATTTAGTGGCTTGGCAGTTTAATGAGGTTCAGTTGTGAATCTGGGCTGTTTCTCTATGTCAGAGGGTTATGGGTGTGGTTATGGGCTAACGTGCCTTTAGGAAGAAAGAGGAATCTGCCCATCCCCATTCCAAGAAGCCCCAGAGTTCTCAGCCCAGACCCATCTACCTGGGAAAATTCAATGGTATCATGTTCTTTTGGAGATGTAATGCTGGGCAGTTTCTCTGCTGGCAAGATGGCAGGTATGGGCAGGGGCTGGCTGGGTTTTATGGTGGGGGGATTCAGCCAGCCCCCATTAGGAGAATACCCCACAGTTTTCAGCAGTAGACCGGTTCCACGTGGGAAGAGTCAACTGCTTGTCCTTCTTTTTGTGATGCTGAGCCATTTCTCTAGTGATGGTGGGTGTGGGCCTATACCACAACTTCTTGATCCTTGAATCTATAGTTGAGCGTTTGGGTTGTTACCATACCTGGGCTATTGTACTAAGTGCAGCAATGAACATAAGGGTGTATATATCCTTTCAAGTTATATGTCTGGAACTCTTTACTTTCTTCCTCCTCCTTCAGCTCCCTCTCCTCTTCCCCCACCCCACTCTGTCTCTGCCCCTCTGTATGTATGTCTGTCTCTATTTCACTCGCTTTACCACTGAGCCACATCCTCGGCCTTAGAAGGAAATTTCTTGACTTAGGCTGAGTCAGGATTTTTAAAATATTCACAAGTAGGCTTATTAATGAATTTGGAGGGAAAATGACAACAACAAAAATAAAGACATGGGATCCTCCTGTTTTACACATGTATATATGTTTTGGGGGGTGAAAAAGGGCACTCACAGTCATGCTAAAGATCTATACTTGGGGGTAGAGGGATCACTCCTGGTGGTTCTCAGAGGACCATATGCAGTACCAGAGATCAAACAAGGGTTGGCCATGGGCAAGGCAAGCACCTTACCCTTGTACTCTCTCTCTGGCTCAGATATATGTATGTCCTAACAACAATATAAGAATCTGATGTAAAGGTGTAAAACAGCAGTGTTTCATGTTAAACTTTATTTCTGTTGCTAGGGGTGAACCTAGGGCCTCTTAAAAGCAAAGCTGTGCTCTACCATTGGGAAGATCAGTGCTCCACCTATCCCCTTTGCAACAAACTTGTTGCAGAGACCATTTGAATAAGTGCACATGCAAATTTAGTCATAAAAATACTAATGTAACAATGCACATACAGGGGCTTCTAATTCTGTCTAGATTTTTTATTTGTTTTGGGGTCACACCCAGCAATGCTCAGGCTCATTCCTAGCTCTGGTTCAGGGATCACTCATATGTGATGCCAGAGCTCATATGTGGTGAGCTCATATGTGGCACCATGTGTATGGTGCCAGAGCTCAATCCTAGGTTGTCAGAGTGTAAGGCAAGAGTCTTCCCCACTGTACAATCTCTCCAGCCCTCTGTCTAGTATCTCCACCTGTTACGAGGGAGACCAGGGTTCGATTCCCCGACTGGCAGATGTCAAAATTTATTGGAAGTATGGTGCCACCAGCAGGTCAACCTATACCAGTGGGGCAAGTGCATCAGCAGTCTGATGGTGCCTTCAGGCTTCCAGATATCCCAAAATTGCTGCTGTGCCTTTGGCCAGACCCCAACAACTTGGGGTCAAGTTTACCTAGAAATTAAACGGCCAAAAGTTAGGTATGTGGGAGCCAGAGCTAAAAAACACCTCCAGCTCAGCTATATAAGCTCAAAGCCTCCGCCCCTCTCGGAGAGCCTGGTAAGCTACCAAGGATATCCCATCCATGCAAGAGAGCCTGGCAAGCTACCCGTGACGCATTCGATATGCCAAAAACAGTAACAACAACATGCTCTTCATGTTACTGGAGCAAGCAGACGCCGTTGGGCTACACTAGCACACGACAGGGACGAATGGAGACGTTACTGGTGCTCACCCGAGCAATAAATGAGCAACGGGATGACAGTGACAGAGTGACAGTGATACAGTAATTCTAAAGAGCTAGTAAGGGGGAGGAAGGAGAGATATCTTCTAATTCATCTTTTTTTTTTTTACTAACAATTCATTCTAGCAAAGGAAAATGAGATTGCATGAGAAGAAGTCAAAACTCATTTAAAAGGACCAGCGAGAGTACCGGAAGTAAGGCCTTCTATGTAGGTGCAGCAGCAGCAAATGTGGTTCGAATCCCAGCACTGCATATGGTCCTCTGAGCACCTCCAGGGGTCACTCTTGAGGAGAGAGTCAAGGATAGCCCCTGAGCACTACCGGGTATGGCCAAAACAAACAATAAAGGTATAAATTTAAAAAAAATAATATCACAAATGAACTTAAATCTTCAAGATTTGGTTCTCAAAACGAAGGCTTATTGCTATGACTTTGCTATAATGTCATGCAGGTCATTTCACTTTGATAGAAATTCTCTACTGTACCATTCTCAATGTGTCCCCCAATACTGGTGTTTCCTTGATGTACTTCTGAGTCTGCAGAGGCTAAGATTTTTTTAAATTTCTAGGTTAAAATTGAAAGAGGAAAACAGTATGGAGGTTCCTCAAAAAGTTAAAAGTAGAACTACCACAAAATCTAGCAATTCCACTTCTGGGTATTTCTCTCAAAGAACTGAAGGCAGGATCTTGAAGAGATAGCTGCACTCCTACACTCAGAGCAGCACTGTTCAGAACGGCCAAGAGGTGTTAATGTAACAGCCAAGATGAATGAATGAGGAAAACCTGGTATACCCACACAATGGAACTATTCTCTCTTAATAAGTAAGAAAACCCTATCATGTGTGACAAGAAGACCCTCGAGGACATATTCTAAGTGAAATATTTCAGGCGAATACTGTATGATTTCCTTTATATGAGGGATCTGGAGCTGCCAAATGGATAGTGATACAGCGTGCACAGGAGACAGGGGATGGAGGAAGCCAGGAGTTGTTTAATTCCAGAGTTTTAGTTTGACAGATGAAAAAGTTCTGCAGAATCACAATATACAAACATTCATGCTACTGAGAAGTAAACTTAAAAACAGTTCAGATGTACATATTAGGTTTGTATTTAAAAATATTCCCCCAATGATTAAAAATATTGATTAGAGACATTAAAAATCACGAATCACGAAATCCCGTTGATCGTCGAGTTACTCGAGCGGGCTCAGGAACCTCTACAATCGTCCTATCCCTGAGATTATAGAAGCCTCTCTCTTCTCGGCCTTCCCAACGATGCTGCATTGGAGGCTCCTTCAGGGTCAGGGGAATAAGATTCAGCTGGTTACTGGCTTTGGCATATGGATACACCATGGGAAGCTTGCGAGGCTGTCCCAGGTGGGCAGGAAACTCTCAGTAGCTTTCGAGTTTCTCCCAGAGGGAAAAGTAGGTTATAAGATATCGCGTCCAGGAGTTTGCTTTTAAGTCTCTGGATGTTGGCTGTTGATGGGATTACACACACCTGGGTTCCTCTGCCGGTACCTTCATCATGCATGAGGCCTGTCCGAACGTGTGGAGAGGGGCATTGAGCATGGCTGTAGTAGGTTCCGGTGGTCTTCGGCCGCCGGGAGATCTGCTCGAGGGCTGGGAGGGAAGCTGGAGCCCATCCCCCCCGAGGGGCCCCGGGGAAGACAGCCAGGCGTGCGGGCAAGAGAATCTCTGCTGACATTAAAAATAAAATCCCATAACCTAAAGGGAGAAAAAAATGTGGAAGATTATATAACTGTTTGTGGAATCTCTGAAAAAGCTGAAGATCCAAACTTAGCCTAGATGTACAAGAAAGACTGGGAATCAGGATATTGCATGTTCCCTTGACGTTTGAGTTTTGCATATTCCCAGGACAGGGAAGCATCCAGTAATTAACCTCAGGTTTCTAAATATCATTTAAAAATAAAACTTTAAAAAAGAGGAAGGCTAAACTAAAGGAAGTCGAAGAGTTTAGGCAGCAGGTGCAGTCTGATCTAAATTTAGAGGAACAGTCTTGCCACCGGGGCTATGAGACAATGAAAGGCAGAGAATGTAGCAGTTTTCTGCAAAGATATTCCATTGTGATGAATTTGGATCTAAGTTGGAGTCTGTTCTCATTGTATTTTTTTAAAAGTCTCTTTGGTGGGAACTAAAAACAAAATCTGATTCAGACTGAATTTTTTACCCAAAGGTTACACAAAGGCAAGGAATAATGCCGACTGTGAGAATTGGAGTGGAAATCAGATCTCAGTCCAATGAGAACCAGCAAGAGGGACAATAGACAATAACTGGGACTCCTAATGAAACTCATTTCTCAGCTGAAGGCACGGGGCCCATGTTTCTCTAGCTCTATTCTTAGTACTAAATCAAACTTTTTCCCTTTCAGGGAAACAGCTCTCTTCAGTTCGCAACAATAGACATTCACACGGCATTCCACATTTTCTGGGTTCTCAGTGTGGCTTCAAATGTCATGACCTCCTCTCTTCCCCCACAAGCTATGACGGAGATTTCCCCTGCTGCAGGGGTCATAGCTGTTTTCAGAGCATGAGTGCGTAGCTGGGAAGTGTGGCACAAAAACATGTGGCGGGAATAGTACTGATAACGTGAGCGAGGGAAGCCGCCAAAGCTACGTCTGACTTGTTTCCTCTCGAGAGCTGTTTGTTTATTTACTGGCATTTAGGGAATGTTTGTTGAATTACCAGCACAAGCAAATTGGGATATCTTTATACACAACGCATAGAAGTGAACTAAGCCTTTTTAAAGACAGTTGTGGTGTACAACTGCTTCATCAACGCCAAGGGGAGATGTGATGAATCAACTGAATTTCCTATAGACCATGCCTTCTGCTGCCTCTTCGGTCGTCATGGTGCAGACTCCAGATGCCTACAAAATACCTCGTTTCAGTTGTCTCTTTAAAGTCCCAGTTTTTTGGCTTGCTCTTAAAGTCTACCTTCTCCCCCTGAACACATATCTCGCTTCCTTGCCTCTGTTTCTTTGGCCCGTTTCTTCCCACTCTGAAGAAGCCTATGTCCTGTCTTGAATACATTTCTCCTTTTTCTCTCCCTTCACATCTTTCTAAGCAAGTTTTGTTCAATAAAAATTATCGTGCTAGGGGCTGGAGCAATAGCACAGCGGGTAGGGTATTTGCCTTGCACACAACCGACCTGGGCTCGATTGCCAGCATCCTATATGATCCCTTGCGCACTGCCAGGAGTGATTCCTGAGTGCAAGGTCAGGAGTAACTCCTGAGCGTCACTGAGTGTGACCCAAAAAGCAACTAAAATAAAATAAAATAAAATAAAATTATCTTGCTTGAAAAAAAAGCCCCAGTTTTTCCCTTGGCATATTGCTTCCCAGATCAAAGCTTACATCTGTCAGACTATATTGCACCTAGGTTAAGTTATTCATCGAATAAGCTGAAATATTGGGTGAAAGTTCTATAAAGTCTTGGAGGAGAGATAGCATGTCCTTCATCCTTTTTCTTCCATCTGCTTCTGGAACTATCATGTGATGGTTAGGGTTCTAGCAGCCTTTTTTAAAAAATTTTATTTATTTATTTATTTATTTATTTTATTAGTGAATCACCGTGAGATAAAGTTACAGGCTTACAAGTTTTCATGCTTACACTTCAGTCATACAATGATCAAGTACCCATCCCTCCACCAGTGCCCATTCTCCACCACCAATGGTCCCAGCATCCCTCCCACCACCCCCACCCTGTCCCTTTCACCCCACCCTGCCTCTGTGGCAGGGCATTCCCTTTTGCTCTCTTTCTCTTTTTGGGTGTTGTGGTTTTCTAGCAGCCTTTTTTTAAAAAAAGAAAAAACTTCACTTTGGATTGAAGTTCTGTGATGTACAATATAATTAATGATGGTTTCCCACACAGATAATTCCATCCCCAGTGTGCTCATCTCCCTCTGTAATGTTCCCAATGCCCCTCTCTGTCAACCATCCCTCCCCACTGCTCCATACACACACAGAGTCAGGGGTGTGGATCAGTTCTCAGTGCTCTTGTTTTATTGCCTTTGGCCCTCTATTGCTCCCTTGCTGTGTACCTTTAAGTCCCACGTATGAGAGATGATTTTGACAGGCTTCACGCCATATGATGTCATCTAGTTCCATCCATATCGCAGCAAATTGCATGATGTTGCCCTTCTTGGGAGCTACAAAGTATTGTATAGTGTGTATATAGCGAGAGCTTCTTGATTTGTTCATCCGTAATTGGCCCTTTGTGTTGTTTCCATGTCTTGGCGACTGTACTAAGTGCTCGAGCAGCCATAGGCTAAAGGCCATGTCTTAGGGAGCGCAAAGTGGAAGTTGGAGGAAGCCTACATACACCTTCTGACCATGGGGCTGTCACAGAGGCCCAAACTGCTTTCTGCTACTTCTTGTATTTAGGAAATAAAAATCTCTCTTTTTCGGTCACCATTTTCAGTCTCCATTATTCTCATTTTGAATCCAATATTATGTAATGGAACTGCAGTCTCAGGGGGGAAGGAAACAGGGAAAAGGTTTCAGACCCGTGTTCCCTTCCTTCATCTCCTCAGGACATCAAAGTCAAGGGCATCAGTCCCCACACTGGTGCCCCAGCATAGTTTCCATTACACACACAAACACACGTTCTATATATATGTGTACAATATGTTCTCTGGGTTGAAGCGATAGCACAGCTGTAGGGCATTCACCTTTCATGCAGCCAACCCGTGTTTGATTCCTCCGCCCTTCTCGGAGAGCCCGGCAAGGTACCGAGAGAATCTCGCCCGCATGGTAGAGCCTGGCAAGCTACCCGTGGCGTATTGGATATGCCAAAAACAGTGACAGTAAGTCTCACAATGAGAGACGTTACTGGTGCCCGCTCGAACAAATCGATGAGCAATGAGATGACAGTGACAGTGACAGTATGTTCTCTATATGTCTATTTATAATATCTTCTGTAACTGCAAAGGTAATTTCACTTAACTGGCAGTCTCTTGGCTCCTGACTCCTTCTCCTGCTCCTGGAAACCAGAGAAGTGCCATGGAACTTACCAGATTCCTTGCCCTCACTGCCTCCCTCATTCCTGACCTCTTCTAGGCCTGCCTTCTCCATACAGGAAAACTTTCCACGCTCTTTACAATCTAGCTAAACTGATTCTCCATAATAGAGTGAAATATTAGTGGGCTTTATCAGGAGAGGCTAAAAGCACACATGCTCCAAGTGTACACTTCAGAATGCATTTGTAACAGACAGGGGTGGAAAGTGAAACACAGATGTAAAGTGACTTGCCCAGGCACCAGATGCAAACGCTGGCCTTCTAGTTCATAGTTCCATCATCTTCCCTTAAGGCCAAGAAGGTGGCACCATGGGCACTCCAATGAGCAATTGGGGCTACCAAGCACGGGATCACTGCAGAGAGTATCTGCGGACACAGTTGTTCATGCTTGGAGGTTTACCTGGAAGCCACAGCGGTGAGAAGGACGTGCCACTGGCTGCACTTTCACCTCCACAGCCTTGTGCGAAGCTCAGAATGGGAAGGAGAAGTGACTTACATTGTGCATACGTGTCTCTCTTGTGTAGCTCTCTCGCAGAAGTCTTTAAGGAGGAAAGGAAGCTGTCCAGAAGGCATCTCTCTAGCTTCCTTCAGAGCTAAGTTTCTGGTATGAGTCTGCAATTTTCTTGGTAACAGTCAGAAATAACAGGGTTTTTTTAAAACTAAAAACTATGTTAGGGGCTGAAGCAATAGCACAGCAGGTAGGTTGTTTGCCTTGCATGCAGCCAACCCGGGTTTGAGTCCCAGCATCCCATATGGTCCCCCAAGCACTGCCAGGAGTAATTCCTGAGTGCAGAGCCAGGAGTAACCCCTGTGCATCACTGGGTGTGGCCCAAAAAGCAAAAAAAAACTATATTAAATGTTACACAACAAAAAACTTTTCACCACTTTTAAGTGCATCGTTTGGTGTCATTAAGTATATTTACGTTGTGGTGCAACCATTTGCCCTGTCCCCCTGCAGAATTCTTTTCGTCATCCCAAAGGGCAACCCTGGTCCCATTAAACACAACTCCCTGCTCCTTCCCAGCTCCAGGCAACCAATCTTCTACTTTGTGTCTCAATGAATTTGACAACTTGAGGTGTCACATACAAGTGGAGATATATGTCCTTTTGTGTATGGCTTATTTCACTTAGCGTGTCTTTAAGATTTCTCCAAGTATCTGAACTCCATTTCCACCTCAGGATGATAAATATTCCATTACATGGCTATATACAGGAATTGTTTTAAAAGAAAACAAAATATACATATAATAATGTATATTTCGGGGCTGGAGTGACAGCACAGTGGGTAGGACGTTTGCCTTGCATGCGGCCGACCCGGGTTCGATTCCCAGCATCCCGTATGGTCCCCTGAACACTGCCAGGGGTGATTCCTGAGTGCAGAGCCAGGAGTAACCCCTGTGCATCGCCAGGTGTGACCCAAAAAGCAAAGAAAAAAATTTAAAATAATAATAATGTATATTTCTACACAAAGATATTAAAACTAGCTGATACTGTACATGGGGTTTGAATTTTGAGTCTCTGATTCATGTGTTTGGAGTATTGAAGGAGCTGTTATCCTTGTCATATGCAATGCCAATAAATAAAGACTATATATAATGGGGACCATCTCCAAGAAAGCCCTCAGTGACATGAGAAGCAGATACAAGTAGTTTTAACATATGATGAGTATCAGAAGAGAGAAGCAGTAAACAGTAGCTAGAATTGTCCAGATACACATACGTGGTCTCCATGCAACCTGGGCTTCCACATGACTTAATGGCTGCGTTCTGGGTATGTGTGTAGTTGGAGAAAGCCAAGTGGAAGCCACATTGCCTTTTAGACCTAATGTCAGAAGTCATATTGTGTCACTTCTGTTGTACCTAATTTGTTAGGAGGAAGTCACTAATGTTGGCCCATATTCAGGAGATGCATAATCCACTTCTTGGTAGGGGTGATGACTAAGTTTGTAAAAACAGGTGGAACCAGAAATATTGCTGTGGCCATATTTAATCATAGGAGGTTTGGTGGTACATGCCTGTGGCTGGAACCACCTTGGCATGGGTACTCCCCTTGGTATAACGAATATAAATCAGCTAGAGGGTATGAAGAGTGGGCCTTCCAGTCCTTGCAATGACTAATTTCAGTAGTGACTAGGTGGTAAAGATAACATCTGAGTTTTATATAGGACTGACCCATTCAGAACTAGCAAACCTCTAGGATTCTTGGACTCAATTAAATGAGAAAATGAGAGAGAGGAAAAAAGAGAGAGAGAGGAGAGAAAGAAGATGAGAGAGATGGAAGGTTCGGAAAGTGGGGAGAGACAGCAATACTAAATGAACTCCCTACTAATTAGGTATATAGGTGTTTTTGCAATTACTCTGAGTATAGGGAAGTTACCTGCACAGATTCACTTGTGTCATTTGTCATCTCGTTGATCTTCAACTTGCTCGAGCGGGCGCCAGTAACGTCTCCATTTGTCCCTATCGTGTGCTAATGTAGCCCAATGGTATCTGCTCACTCCGGGAATGCAAAGAGCCTCAAACTATTCGTTCAGGGTTTTGACGAAGAAGTCTGACCATCTCATAGGTGGGCAGCCACACGGTCTTTTGACATTCCGTGGAATCCAGTCGGTAACAGCTCTAGTCCATTGGTCATCTCTAAATCGCATTACGTGTCCAGCTCATCTGATTTTTGACACCTTGGCAAACAAGACAGTACCCCTGATTCTTTTTTTAAAATTTTTATTAGAGAATCACTGTGATGTACAGTTACAAACTTATGAACTTTTGTGTTTGCATTTCACTCATACAGTGATCGTTTACCCATCCCTCCACCAGTGCCCATTCTCCTCCACCAATGGTCCCAGTATCCTTCTCGCCACCCTCACCCCACCCCCACCACCCCACCCTGCCTCTGTGGCAGGGCATTCCCTTTTGTTCTCTCTCCTTTTGGGTGTTGTAGTTTGCAATAGAGGTATTGAGTCACCTTCATGTTCGTTTATAGTCTACTTTCAGCTCGCATCTTCCAACCCGAATAGGTCTTTCCAACATCCTCTATTGGTGTTCCCTTCTCTATCTGAGCTGCCTTTTCCTCCTGATTGTTTATTGTCGACAGAGGTCGGAACTCGGATTCCTTCTCTCACTTGAGTGAAATGTGATATTCCAAGCATAGTTCTTTCGATTCCTCTTTGGAATACCCTAATAGCATTCTAGTCCTGTTTTCGTAGGGCCCAGGTCTCTGAGATGTATGTTAGTGCAGGTTCAAGAACGGTGAAGTCGAAAAGATGTGTCCGAAGCCGGAGGTTCTTCATCCTCTTAACAACTTCTTCAATGCTCTTGAAGGCGTTCCATGCTGCTCTCTTCCTCCTGCGCAGTTCTGGTGCCAAGTCGTTCCTTATGTTGAGTTCTCGACCCAGGTACACATAGCTGCTGCATTCAGAGATGTTCATTTTGTTGAGAGCAAATGGAAGGTCAGGGATTAGTTTGTTTTTCATGAACATTGTCTTGGTGATATTCAGCTGCAATTCGATCTTTCCACACTTGCAGTCGAAGTCGGCCGGCATTTGTGCTGCTTGGCTAATGTTTGGTGTTATGAGAACAATGTCATCAGCGAAGCAGAGGTGGTGTAGTTGCCGACTGTCTATCTTTACTCCCATTTCTTCCCATTTCAGTCGTCGCATGATGTTCTTGAGGGTGGCACTGAAGAGTTTCGGTGAAATGGTATCACCCTGCCGAACCCCTCTCTTTACATCGATGATCACTTCCTTGTAGAATGGTGAGATCCTGGTGGTTAATCCGTAATACAGCTCTTGGAGGATCTTGATGTACTGAGTTTGAATGCCCTGTTTGGCTAGGACTTCGATGATCGCTTCAGTCTTAACAGAATCAAATGCCTTCTTTAAATCGATGAATGTTAGAGCAGCATCTCAAACTCTCGAGAAACTTCAATGAGTTTGGTCACTGTGTGGATATGGTCAATCATGCTGAATCCTTTTCAGACTCAGCTTGCTCGCATGGTTGTTCTTCATCTAGTGTTCTGCCTATTCTATTCAGGATGACATGAGTGAACAACTTGTAGACGATGGACAACAGGCAGATTGGGCGATAGTTGCTGATGTCATGGATGTCTCCCTTCTTGTACAACTGAATGATCCTGCTGGTTTTCCATTGGGATGGAACCTTTTATTCGGACAGGTAGCATGTGAAGAGCCAAACAGATTATAAAGTCTTTTCAGGACCCATTCATCTGTTCTCCACAAAGAATTTAATAACATGAGAAAAACCAATCAACTGGTTCCTGGGGAAAAGCTTAGTCTTTGAAATCATACAACCCTTGGATTTTTTTTTTTTTTCAAATTTAAATTTTTTTTTTTATTTTTTTTTTATAATTTATTTATTTTTAATTAGAGAATCACAGTGAGGGTACAGTTACAGATTTATACACTTTTGTGCTTATACTTCCCTCATACAAAGTTCGGGAACCCATCCCTTCACCAGTGCCCATTCTCCACCACCCGTAAACCCGGCGTCCCTCCCACACTCCCCACTCCCATCTCCCCCCCACCCCACCCTGCCACTGTGGCAGGGCATTCCCTTCTGTTCTCTCTCTCTAATTAGCTGTTGTGGTTTGCAATAAAGGTGTTGAGTGGCCGCTGTGTTCAGTCTCTAGCCCTCATTCAGCCCGCAACTCCTTTCCCCCACATGGCCTTCAACTACAATGTAGTTGGTGATCGCTTCTCTGAGTTGCCCTTTCCCCGGAACGTGAGGCCAGCCGAGAAGCCATGGGGTCAACCTCCTGGTACTTATTTCTACGGTTCTTGGGTATTAGTCTCCCACTCTAATATTCTATATACCATAGATGAGTGCAGTCTTTCTATGTCTGTCTCTCTCTTTCTGACTCATTTCACTCAGCATGAAACTTTTCATGCCCATCCACTTAACTACAAAATTCTTGACTTCCTTTTTTCTAACAGCTGCATAGTATTCCATTGTATAGATGTACCAAAGTTTCCTCAACCAGTCATCCGTTTTGGGGCATTCGGGTTTTTTCCAGATTCTGGCTATTGTAAACAGTGCTGCGATGAACATACATGTGCAGATGTTGTTTCGATTGTACTTTTTTGCCTCTCTGGGATATATTCCCAGCAGTGGTATTGCTGGGTCAAATGGGAGCTCAACCTCTAGTTTTCTGAGAGTCGTCCATACTGTTTTCCAAAAGGGCTGAACTAGCCGGCATTCCCACCAGCAGTGTAGAAGGGTCCCTTTCTCCCCACATCCTCTCCAACAGCGGTTGCTTTTGTTCTTTTGGATGTGTGCCAGTCTCTGTGGTGTGAGGTGGTATCTCATACAACCCTTGGATTTAAATCTCACCTCTGCCACTTCCTAGTTGTGAGGCCTTTGATATGTTATTTGATTGCGCTAGACTTCAGTGTTCTTATCTCAGAATTGTTAAAATAAATAAAATCAATTTGCCCTGTATCTAAAGGGCATTCAACTAATTTCTTTAGTTCCTTTCTTGCCTACCTAAAACTGGTGAATGACCAGGCTCCCCTGGCCATTCAACCCACCTTCCATCCTTCCACATTTTAATTGACGTCTCTCTTCTCCTCGACTCCCAATGTAGGTGTGCTTTCTCCCCTTCCCCCACCAGGATGCTCTTAGAAGAGTCCTCCCTCCTTCCAAGGTCAACTGCAGGGAGGAGCATGGTTGAAGCAGGGACCTCAGATTAAGTGAGAAAGATGAGCTGGCATATTGTGGGGAAGGAGACCAAGCTACTAGAGCAAATTAAATTCTTGTCACTCATTGAGAAACAAATAGTGATTGTATTTAAGTCCCAAACACTATCTAAGGTGCTGGGGATACAACAGCAGGGAGGGATGAGGTCTCTAATCTTTGCAGACTTTTGTACAATTGGTAAGTTGGGGATGGGAAGATAATGCTAATAAAATACTGGCAAAAAAGTAGGAGAGACAGATAGTACATTGACTAAGACACTTACCTTACACTCAGCTGACTTGGGGTCGATCCCTGGTACATCATATAGTCCCCAAGCCCACCAGGAGTAAGCCCTGAGCATAGCTGGGTATAGCCCAAAATATGAAAAAAGAAAAGAAAAAAAATACAGGCAAGTAAAATATAGTAGTAGTGCAGCCAGGATTTCTCTTAGTCTGGCTGGTCAGAGTCCAGCTAATGAAAGTCAATTTGGATCAAGACCCAGATGACAAGATCAGCCTTGCACGGGTCTGGAGTAGAGTCGATCACCCCCAGCCCTATTGACATTTGGGGCTGGGTCATTATTCTGAGGCTGTCCTGTCCCTGGCCTCTGGTAACAAACTGAAGTAGCAACCACAGAGCTGAGACAACCAAACGGTCCCAGATTCTGTCAAATGTCACCCGGAGGACAGAGGCTCCAATTCTGATTAAGAACCACCGGACTAAGGTGCAAAGTTGCGGGCACCAGGAACAAGGCCTCCAGCCTACCTAGTCCCACCAGTTCCAGTTGTTCCTCCCTCTGCGTAAATCTGTCACCTGTCACAATCGGCACTGTCACTTCCCTGAAGAGAAGAACTCCACCACGACCCCGCTACCCCTGCCATCAACCAAACACAGAATGGTCACGCAGCCATGTTTCTATCACTCCACACCTGCTTTAGGCAACTTTCTCAGGTCACTGGGAGAAATAAATGCAAACAACTGTGTCTCAAAATTTACTCCAAACTTATCACTTCTAAATTTTTATTACTGTGGAGGCCACACCCAAGGTTGCTGGGGTGTGGGTATGCAGTGCCAGGGATTAAAGCAGGGCCTTAATAAGGCATGTGCTTTACCTGAGCTACATCCCTGGCCCATAAACTCATAATCCCTAAACATCACCAGCCTCTTAGAATCAGGATAATGAAGTTAAGCCACAAAGAAAACAGCTGAGCCATTCTCACCCGAACTCCTCAAGTATAAGTTTGACAACATTTCAAGAAATTCCCTCTAAAAATTCTTAGCTTAGAGACCAACCAGCACTGTATGGGACAGAATAGGGTGTCAGGGCAGAGTTCAAAACAGGAATGCAGAACAGACAGATTTTCTTTTTCTATTGTGTTAAATAAAACATATAACATAGAATTTTCCACCTCATACAACTTCAGTATGTGGAGTCCAATTCCAGTGGTGCTAAATATACTCACATGGTTGAGCAACTCCAGAAGTTTCCCATTTTACAAATCTGAAAGTAACCATTCAACTCCCCCCTTGCCACCTCTCCTTAGCTTTGGATAAACCACCATTCTTTCTGCTTCTGTGACTTTGTATACAAGTATATAAGCAAAACCACTCAGTATCTGTCCATTGCTGATAGTCTTATTTCATTTAGCATAATGCCCTCAGGTTCATCCATGTTGTAGTAGGTTGACAGGATTTCCTTCCTGCAAAAACATTCTTTGTTTTGTTTGGAATTTCCTTCCTTTGAAAGCTGAGTAATATTCCATTGTATGGATATATCACATTTTCTTTATCCATTCATCTGCACTGAACACTTACAGGGGTGCTTGCACTTTCTGGTTGTTGTGACCAGTGCTTTGATGAACAGGGGAAAGGGGGTGCAAATACAGTTTCTATCAAAAATCTTTACTGAGATGTTTTTCACAAACTATCTAACCCACCCAATTCAAGCACAAAGTTGAGGTTTTCTGTATGTTCACAGAGTGTGCACCCATCAAAATTTCAGAACATTTGGGGTCGGTGAGAGAGTACAGCAGGTAGGGTGTTTGCCTTGCATGTGGCCAACCTGGGTTCGATCCCCAGCACCCCAAGTACCCAAGTCCCCCAAGTACCTCCAGGAGCAATTCCTGAGTGCAGAGCCAGGAGGAATCCCCGAGCATGGCGAGGTGTGGCCCCAAAATAAAATCCAACAATTTCAAAACATTTTATCATCCAAAAAGAAACCCATTTAGCATTCACTCCTCTTCCATGTTCTGTCCTGTGATTAATTTTGTCAACATGGCTAGACCAGTCTCCATGGGTTCCCACACTAGTCTAGGTGTTGCTGTAAAGGTTATTTTGTAGATGTGACTGAAGTCACATTTTTCATAGTCTGTTGACTTTAATCTGGATGGATATAATTCAGTCTAAAGGTCTACAAGCAGGCGCTGGTTTCCCTGGAGAAGATATTCTTCTGTGGACTGCAGCTCCATTTCGTGCTTTAGAATCCTAGGCTGCCCTTCCTGAGCCTGTTCTATGGACTTTGGACTCACCCCCTATTACTTAAGGTAGTTCCTTGCAATAAACCTCTCAGCATATTATCTCCTACTTGTTTTGTTTCTCTAGTTGAACCCTGATTGTTAGAATCCACTCTACTCTCATCCCTATTTTCTATTTCCCTGGATTTGTCCTTTCGAACATTTCAAACAAACAGAATCATACAATATGTGGACTTTTATGACTAGTTTGAATTAGCAGAGTGTTTCAAATACCATCAATGTAAGCATGTATCAGTACTTCACTTTTGCTTTTGCTTTTTCGGTCACACCCAGCGATGCTCAGGGGTTACTCCTGCCTCTGCTCTGAGGAATTATTCCTGGCAGTGCTTGGGGGACCATATGGGATGCCCAGGATTGAACCTGGGTCAGCCGCAAGCAGTCAGGCCCTACTTCACTTCTTTTGATTGCCAAACATTCCATTGTGAAAATGCATTTTGTTTATCCATTCATCTGCTGATGGACATTGAGTGGTTTCTATTATTTAGATATCTATCTCTAAATAAAGTACTCTCTCTCCAGCCTCTAGGACTTGTATTTTTTAGTTCACGCTTTACATTTTGAGAGACTGCCAGATTGTTTTCTCCACGCCCTCATCAACACTTGCTTTGTCTATTTAATTACAGCTCTCCCAGAAGTGGTATCTCATTGTGCTTTTCATCTGCATTGTCCTAATAACAAAATGGTACTGAATATCTTTGTGTTTGCTGGCCATTTGTTTATCTTCTTTGAAAATGTTCTAATCTTCTGTCCAGTTCTAATTGGGAAATTTGTCTCTTATTGTTGACTTGTAAAAAATTCTTTAGGTATCTGGACATGGTCTTTGATCAGATATCTGTGTTGCAAATATTTTCCCACCTTCTGTAGGCTGCTATCTTTTCATTTTCTTGATAATAGCATTTACAGAACAAAGGTTTTTACAATAAGGTAGTTCAATATGTCTTTGCTGCAATTTGTGTGGATTTTTTTTTTTTGGTATCTAAGAAACCACTAAGGAACCCAAAGTCACGACTTACTTCTTTATCAAGACTGGCTCCTAGGTTGTCTTAAGAGCATTTTATGGTATTCATTCTTGCATTTAGATCTTTGATCCCACAGTCTTCTACAGGCTTACCTATTTAGTAGTTCTTTCCCAGGGAAATATTTACGGGGTCATCAAAAGATAACCAATTAAACTATTGTGTTTCAAACAAAATATGTCATGTGATCTCTTTAGCGCTCTGATCTAGGATGAGAACAAGACTTGCAACTAGCCAGTGTTCTATCCGTAGTACAAATAAATGCTTTCAGAAGGATGTCACTTTTGAATGGAGTGCAGTTTATGACCTATTTACTTACGAACCAGCCCAAACAGCTTGCCTCCATAGTGTGAGGGAATAAAGAAAGACCTTATTGTGAGAATCAGAAAAAAACTTACTCACCAATTTGGTCTAAACAAGGAAGCTTTGAGCTTTCCGTGTTTTCAAAAACTACTTTCTCTTTGCTTGATGAAGATGAACAAAGATTGTTTTTTTAATGTTTTCTGACCTGGAAGTAGTTAATGTAAATATTCCTTCTATTTGTTTTCCTCAAGAGCTGAGGGGGAAGATGACATAATATAAATTAAACAAGTACCATTTCAACCTGTTATTTGGAAGGGGAGGAATCTTCAAGATTACCCACGAGTTTGACGATTTTCGAAAATGACTTGTCATGTAGTTGTACTCAGGGCTCAGGGTGATTACAGGAAAGAGGACAGGCAAGAGGAAATGACAGCAAGAGTCTGAGTCTGCAGACAGCCACGCACAGGCTTCACGTGCTCTCTCCCTCCCAACAGGGAAGGGACGCACTGCGCGTGCTCTATTCTAAACATTAGTCACGCTTCTGCCCACGGAAGCCCAGAAGAGGTTCAGCACCCAAATTTTTATTTTGGAACTGGTCCCCTGGGTCAACCCTATCTACTAAAATTCCCAAGTCTCCCGAGGAGACCTGGCACTGGCCATAAATCATGTCATTTGCACAATCCTTGTGACCCAATCTGGCGCCCAGCCTTTGTCATTTTGAGGAACTTTTGAGAAGCTCTTGCAACAGGACACTCCAATCCTGCAAACTGGTTTTCAAAAAAAAAAAAAAAAAAGATGGCTGTCTATAAAAAGCCAATGTAGGCTCCTTCCACTCTGGAGAAGCCCACGTTCTCTCTGGTGTACTATCTCTCTCTCTTTCTGTCTCTCTCTCTGTCTCTGTCTCTCTCTCTCCCTCTCTCCCTTTTATTTCCCAAATAAACTTGTTTTACTTCAAAAACAAACAAAAAATATCAATCTCCAGCCTGCTATGTTAATTCTCTTCTGCACAGAGCCCACCACACCCAATCAAGAGCCTGAAGTTCACTTAAGGAAACAATCCACTTTGGCCGTTAGCAATACTCTGAATTTGTCATCATTTCAGTGAGCCAAAGTTTTTTTTTCTATCTATGCATTTTTAAAAGTACATTCAAATAGCAAATATGGGGCCAGAGAGATAGTACAGCAGGCAGGGCATTTGCCTTGCACGCACGTAACCCGGGTTCAATCCCCAACACCCCATATGTCCCTCAGTCCCCACCAGGACTAATTCCTGACTGTTGAGCCAGGAGTAACCCCTGAGCATTGCCAGGAATTCCCCGCCACTCCCCCAAAATAAACCCAGCAAGTATGTATGGTGACAGGCTTAGCTACTGGAGAGATTTTTTCATTTAATCTGCCAGCCACTCGCAGCAGTGCTGGGTCGGGCACCCAGGATCAGGAATCAAACCTCAGGCCCTTCATATGCAAACCATGAGCTCCACCTTGAGTCCTATCTTCAGCCATAAGAGAATTTGAAATGACAACGAGGGGTCAGGATGCTCAGTGGCCAGTGTACCTGCCATGCCAAAGCCTGATGCCGGCGCTCAATTGCTGGCACCACCCCACATGCCCAAGTGTGATCCTGGAGGTTCTACTATTTGGGATCCCTGTATCACAAGAAAGTGTGTGATCTCCAGTGCATCTCAACCACGTGTGAGCACAACTGAGGTGAGTGACCAAAATGTGCTTGAGCACAATTAAAGAAAAAAGTGCAAGCACCAAAGTCATGTGTGTACAGCCACTGATCACCACAAAGCAGCAACACAGCAAGAAAAGGAAGTTTTTAGAAAGGACTGAGTGGCCAGAGCAATAGTAGCGCTCTTGCCTTGCACAAGGCCAGCCTAAGTTCAGTCCCTGGCACCGCATGCAGTTCCTTGAACCCTACCAGGAGTGATCCCTGGGTGCAGAGGGTGTGACCTCCCCAAAAAACATCCCAAAAGTATGGTGGCATAATTTATGCAAAAAGATATTGACTTTATCTTTAAAGAAGGGGGTTGGCCATGCCCAGCAGTGCTCAGGAGCTATTCTTGGCTCAGTGACTGACAGGCATCAAGCCTGTACGTCTGTGGGGCTCTCGTTGTGCATTCATCCTTTGAGCTATATCTCCCTGGTCCCTCAGATTGTTCTATTTAGAAAATAGCTATTAGAGAATAACTATTTATTTAATTGTATCAAGGCAGTAATTAGCTTTTTTTGGGTTTTGTTTCGGGCCACACCCAGCAGTACTCAGGGCTTACTCCTGGCTCCGTGCTCAGGGATCACTTCTGGTGGGGCGCATGGGACCATATGGGATGCCGGGGATCGAATGAGGGTCGGCCGAGTGCAAGGTAAGTGCCCTACCATATACTATCGATCACTCAAGGACCAGATAGCAATTAGCTTAATAATAAACTTAGTTTGATGAAATTCCTGATTTAGAAACAATGGGAGACCTCCCAAGCAGTGCTCACGAGGCCTGTGGTCCCTATCTGATGATTCTCAGCCAACAGGCCCGTGGTTCCATGTGAGAGCCCAAGGAAGCAGTGCTTGCTGTTCTGCAGTGCCTGGCGTTGCCCAGGCTACGCTAGTGGCGCTTATGGGCCTCCAGGGCTGCACTAGGCAACGCTTAGGGGATCATATATGGTGCTGGTGATCAAACTGGAGTTGCCTGCTTCAAGGCAAGTAACCACTATTATATCTCTCTGGCTCCTAGAATTTTTTTATTCAGTTGTTTTTTGGGGGTGTTTGGTTCATATCAACTGTACTCAGCGCTTACTCCTGACTCTGTGTGCAGGGACTACTCCTGGCAGGGCTTGGGGATCATATATGGTGCAGAGGATTGAACCCAGGCAAGAACTCTACTCGCTGTACTAACTCCAACCCAATATTTAGCAAATTTTGATGAATCAGCATATCATTCTCAATCATGAACCAAGAAGTTTTAATTACTCCATTATGTATATGGTATACACTGTCACTGTCACTGTCATCCCGTTGCTCATCGATTTGCTCGAGCAGGCACCAGTAACATCTCCATTTTGAGACTTGTTGTTACTGTTTTTGGCATATTGAATACACCACAGGTAGCTTGCCGGGCTCTCTGAGGCAGAGGAATAGAACCCAGTTGGCCGTGTGCAAGGTAAATGTCCTACTGCTGTGCTATATAACGATTTCAAATAATACCAGATATTTACTTGATAATTTTTAATTAATATTAAAAAAATAGTCAAAAATTTTATTTTTATTTAGGTAATATTGTTTACTTTTCTTTTGGGAACCATTCCCAGCTATGTCCAGGGATTAGTCCTGGCTCTACACACAGGAATTAGTCCTGATGGTGCTCGGGGGACCATATAGGGTGCCAGGGATCAAACCTGGGTTGGCCGCATTTATGCTTTTTTTTTGTACAAAGTTATTGTAGCACCACCACCATCAAAGTGCCAGAAGTCTTTTGAGTATATTAATTTTATTTTGCTTTGTTTTGAGGTTTTTCTGAGGGGGTCATGACCAATGGTGCTCAGGGGTTATTCCTGGCTCTGCTCTGGGGACCATATGTGGTACCAGGATTAAAGGTATCAATGTCAGATTAAACATACATACTCAATTAAAGCAAGACCTGCAGGATCTGAACCAGCAAATCTCTTTAGCCAGATGTTCCAATTCCTACTGATACTTGGAAAACAGGCTGGAGCGATAGCGCAGTGGGTAGGGCATTCGCCTTGCATGCCACCGACCTGGGTTCGATTCTTCCATCCCTCTCGGAGAGCCCAGCAAGCTACCGAGAGTATGTCGCCCGCACGGCAGAGCCTGGCAAGCTACCTGTGGCATATTCGATATGCCAAAAACAGTAACAACAAACCTCAAAATGGCAATGTTACTGGTGCCCACTCGAGCAAATCGATGAGCAATGGGATAACAGTGATACAGTGATACTTGGAAGACAATAAACCTTACCCACAAGCAATGACAACCTTAAGAAATAGCCTAGAGGAATATATCAGAGTGGTACCAACAGCCCAAAAACTTGGGTTGAGCTTTGCTGGATTCACTACAGGGAGATGTTCCAGGCTCACAGAGGGCGCGAGTTAGGTCCTAATGCAGTAAAACCACAAATGCCAGTGCTCCATTTACCAGGCTTCTTTCATCTTTCTTAAAAAAAAGTATTCCAAAAAAGATAACAGCAGAGGTAAAGCCAATGCTTTGTACATAATGTTCAATCTTCAGACATTATCTTTGGATGTTCTGTGCATAAGAACGATACGCAGAATCACTTGCACATTATCAGAAAGCTGTCCTATAATTACTGATTGTTTTCTGTACTTGCTTTATCTTTGCATGGGAATCATGTAGTTATTTCTCCTTTCTGACTGTGTAAGATTGCTCCTGACAAAATATCTAACCCATGCATTCAACAGGTTCTTAATAAATCTGGAGGGGGAATCACAAAGATTGAAGGCTATTTAAAGAGTATTTGAGTATATGCCAACCTCCTCTGCTTTTAGATTTGGAAGGAGAAACAAAGTGATACAATCTCAGGTTGCTTAGTCTTCAAACAAATCAAATATCTAGGGGTACTCTCAAAGGAGGAGAGTACCCCTTTGTTTGAAGGAAAACAAAGTAATGCAATTCTGAGCTTGAAGAAATGCATTCGGCATACACTTTCAACCTGTTGTCTAAGCGCTGATGCTCAGCACTGCAGAAACACTAAGTTACTTGCCCCAGCCTCAGAGAGACTGAGTATATTAGAGATCAAGTGTGAGCTAACAAGATTAGCTTGTGAGGCCACAGGAAATCCAGAAAACGACCTGGGAGTTCAGAGAAAGGTTTTCATGCCTGGAAATTCAGTTCATTGGAAACCTAAGAGTCACGGCAATAGCAGCAGAAGCCAGTTCAAAAGATTTTGCACGGGTACAATCTTTTTCCTCACTGCATTCTGTCTGGAGATAACAGGAACAGAAGGCGACCCCTGGGGAAAACAGCAATCACATAAATCAATCTACTGGTATGAAGAGTCTTAGGTCAGTAGGACCAAAACACAAAGTGATGGATAATAATGCAACATTTGCTTGCCAAAACGGAAAGGAGATGCAGAAAGCAGACTCCCCTTGGCCCTCACCAACAAACAGGAGGCAAGTGGGGACAAGAAGGGCGGGAGGAGCAATGCGGCTGATTCTGGTTCCGAAAGCTGCAGCAAGGCTAAGAATACACCAGTTGTGTCTGCTTTTTTTCATGAAATGACAGGAATTTCAATCATGGGGTGCATGCCCCCAGGTGGATCACACCCTCCCTCTCCAGCAGTGCTATTACTGAGCATTGCATTCCTGACAACAAGTTCAAAAGACGAATCAGAGATGTGACCCACAAAATGTCACAGGTGCAGCTTACCACCCTTTACCCCCGCAAAAAATAAAACCAAGTGAAGGAAAAATGCATCACATTGCCTCTATTACAGAAAGGTCCCGTGGGGTACACGGATCCACAGGTTTACTAAGGCAATATAAGACTTTCACAATGAACAGTGCTTTACGTAGAATTTGTTTCCAGCTCTTTATTACTATTGTTCATTTTTTTCTTGGTTTGGTTTTGGTTCTTGAGCCGTATCTAGCAGTGCTCGGGGGTTACTCCTGGCGGTGCTCAGGGAAGCATGTGTGGTGATGGGATCAAGCCAGGGTGGCCTCATGCCAAGTTGGGTGCATTACCCCCTGTAACTATTTCTCTGGCCTCTTAGTTTCCTTTTTATTACAAGAAGCAAATCAAACTTACAGCACTTATAATCTGTTTTTGTTACTGTGATTTCTGTCTCAATGTTATACAAGCACAGACTCCCAAGATTTCTGATATCTGCTGCAAAAAACAACAAATAAACAAACAAACAAAAACACAGGAGCCCCACTGTTATCCTCTCCCAATCTTTTTCCTGTGTACTACTACAAGTCCCTTTCTTCACTGTTTCCTGGGGTGCAAAAGAAAGCGATATATGTTTTCAGACACTGTCATTTCCTGAAGCCCATGTTCTCATCTGGAGTGAAATGAAAGAAATCAGAGGGCTGATACTTAAAAATTGGCATTTCTATGTCATAAGCACGGAAACTCATTCTTCCAAACAATACTCAAATTGGGAGTCTTAAGAAAATCCCCAGGGCTGGAGTGATAGTACAGTGGGTAGAGCATTTGCCTCGCACGCGGCCAATCCGGGTTTGATTCCCAGCATCCCATATGGTCCCTGGAGCACCACCAGGAGTAATTCCTGAGTGCAGAGCCAGTATTATCCCCTGTGCATTGCAAAAAATAAAAAATCTCAATATTCTGTCATATAAGCATTTGAAGGATTCACAATGACTGATATATGTGTGTATGGGTACTCTTGGCTGTATTTTTTTTTCTTTTTGGGTCACACCTGGCGATGCACAGGGGTTACTCCTGGCTCATGCACTCAGGAATCACTCCTGGCGGTGCTCAGGGAACCATATGGGATGCTGGGAATCGAACCCGGGTCGACCGAGTGCAAGGCAAATGCCCTACCCGCTGTGCTATCGCTCCAGCCCCACTTGGCTGTATTTTTTAATGTGTTTTTTACTTTTTCTTCTCCAGTCCCTCTACAGTCCCAAGACAGGACAGCACTAAAAGACGACTGAAAAAAAATGTACCTGAGGAGTTTACAAACAAACTGCAAATATTGAATCTGAAGATTATTTCACTGGAGGGTCCATACAAGATTCACTTCCTTTGCTCCTCTTTCACCTGCCACAGTTACAGCTTACGCCCAGCCGCAAAGCTCTAGAATTCTTTTAAAAATGTGAAATATAGGTGATTCATTCAGCATTGTTAACTTTACAGACTGTGAAGTAGTGAATTGCCTGCTTATGAAAACATGCTTTTCCTCCACCCAAAAATGTCCTTGATTACCATTTCCTACACATAACATAAGCCTGAACTTCGGTCATGTCTGGAGTTTGACCTAATTGCACCTTTAATGCCAGCTAATTATTGACTTGAAATCTGAACCCTATCAAAAAAGAAACAAAACACCAGACAAGAGGTGTACTGAGCAAAAAATCAACAAGTTTCTTTCAACTGGTGATAAATGAAACCATAATTATTTCCTATATTTACCTTTAATTAAAATTAAGCCTCAGGTGAAAGTTTGGTCCCGCAACTCTGTTGCTGTGCCCTCTCCAGTCATTTTTACATTAAACTGGGTTGGTGCACGGAATTAAAAAGTGAAAATTTGGGGCTGAAAAGATAGCACAGTGGGTAGGGTGCTTGTCGTGCACGTGGCAAACCTGGGCTCAGTCCCCGGCATCCCATTTGAAACCCGGGGCACCAGCAGGATGATTCTTGCATGCAGAACCAGGAAGAAGCCCTGAGCATCGTCAGCTGTGGCTGCACCCCCACCCCCTCACCGCCACCAAAAGTGAAAATTCAGTAAGCCCGCTGGCTTCTACAATAATCACGAACACTTGTTGGTCACAAAGAAGTGTTTCTCTCATTATCCAGTTTGCAAAAGGATGAGTGAAGTGACCTCTGAGGAGAACATTATGTTTCTGCCCCTTTTGTTGAGTTCAAGGTTTCCGAGTCTCATCTTCTTTACACTAATAAAAATCAGTAACGATTTCTAAAAGGCCTGATTTGAACTGTCATTGATTTGCTATGTAACCTCATGCAGAATTGTTTTCCCACTTCTACTGGCGCACACAGGTATTCTGTCTTTATTTTGAATTTTCACTAGGCTATTGGTTTACAATGTTACTAATCTATAAGGGAAAGTGCTTTGCATTCTCTGAGCCACTTCTGGGCCGGAATCCAATGCTTCACTGAAGACAAAAACTACTGACCTAGCTGTCCAGGCATCTGCTACAGTCCACTGCCCTCATGGGCAGTCATCCAGTTGGCCCTGGTTCTTCCATCTACTATTATTTTGATGTGCCAGGGGTGACAAAGCTGGTAAATTTCCTGAAGGCATTCTTCAGTGCCCCATATTCCTTTTTGTCTTTGAAGTTAAATCTCTTTTAAACAATCTTTCTTCAGACCTCAACTAGGCCATTATCAGAGAACAGATTATACCATTTTACATCCTTCCCTGTTTGGGTTCTTTTCTACACTTCAGTAGTCTGTCTCCTCAGAGGAGATCAAAGGAGATTATATCACTGTATGTGGACCTTGTTCCCTTCAAAGTCCCTAATGTTACTCAGAGATATGCTGATTAAGTTATTAGATGGATTAAGTTACAACTGGGGTTTTGTTGTTGCTTATTTTGTTTCTGCACCACACCCAGTAGTGCTCAAGGCTTACTTCTAGCTCTGTGCTCATGAATCACTCTTGGCGGGCTCATGGGGACCATGTAGGATGCCTGGGATCAAACCAGGATTAGCCACACATAGGGCAAGTGCTGTACCTGCTGTACTATCTCTCTGGCCCTTAAATTACAACTGGATGGAGATTAATAGTTTCACTAAAAGGTAAAAGCGCATATAAAATAGAATAAAAAGTATAAAAGGAAGTAGAGAGCACTACTTAGGGAGAGATAGAAAAAAAAATGACAAATGTACTGACGTAGAAAAGCCAGAAAGGTAGCACTGTAGTACTATTGTCCTGTTGTTCATCGATTTGCTCAAGCGGGCACCAGTAATGTCTCCATTGTGAGACTTGTTACTTTTCTGGCATATCAAATACTCCAGAGGGAGCTTGCCAGGCTCTGCCGTGTGGGCGGGATACTCTGAGTAGCTTGCTGGGCTCTCCGAGAGGGACGGAGGAATCGAACCTGGGTCGGACGCGTGCAAGGCAAACGCCCTGCCCATTATGCTAAGTATATGAAACTGTACCTTGAAAAGAAAAGTAAATAGCATTTTGAAAAACATAAAATGCTAGAAAAATGAAAGATATTATAAATATGCAAATGTTATACTCCCTGTCATCCAGGGATCATGGAAGGTACGTAAAACATGTTAAATAAACAGAGGGGATGGGAGATGGTACATGCCTAGCATGCACCTAGCCTGGGTTCAATTCCTGGCACCACATGGGACCTCCGAGCACTGCTGGGTGCAACTTTAGAGACTCCTGAGCACTGCTAGGTGGCTTCAGAGAGCCCAACACTGCTGGGGTGGCTCAGGTATCTCCAGTACCCCAGGGCCTGAGCAGCACCTTATTCTTAGATCCTCGCTCTGAACCGCCTGATTGGCCAAGAATCACCCCCCTACCGCACTACTCGGGAGATGCCAAAAAGTGAAAGCACCAAAGAGCAAACAAACAAACAAACAAAAACCCCTCTGGATACAACTGTGAAAGGAAAAGATCCTGTTTTCATGTTTTTTCACAGAATCGTTTCATAGAGTACCACAATGTCGTGTTAATTGATCATACTTTAGTGACAACATAAAGTGATAGTCTTATTTAACAATATCATTGTAAATTTTGGGGTGTTGCTGAACTCAAGGCGTCACACATGCAAGGTGATCGGTTTACTACCAAGTTACATCCCCAGGCTCTCATTATGGCATCTTGATAAAACTCAAAATAAGATTCTAAAGTTATCTCAAACATACTTCTTGTTTCTTAACAGTTCCCAAAATGTATTTGAGAAGTGAGATCCACTCAAACATTGTTTTTCTTTGAATGATGTCCCTAATGGAAAAGAGTGTAAAGAGCCTTATGAGTGACATGGCTCAGATGGTAGAGCACAGGCCTTTGATGTGTGAGGCCCTGGGTTTGAGCCTAGCACTGTGTGCCCCTCAAGAAATAGTGAGGACCCCAGGCCCTGGGCACCACTAGGTATATCCCTCACAACAATAAAGGATAGATGAGTTATATTCCTAGGACAAGATTTCTTGCTGTCTTAAATATGAGCCAGATAATAGAAGTCACCTCTGTGATCCCCACAGAAAGGGGCAGAGAGTTTACAGTCAACATTTCAACTCTGACTGTAGGGTTCAAATGGCAAGTAATACCTTAGCGTTAGGTAAGGTTTTTTTTTTTCATTTATGATCTCTAGAGTGGTATGGGTTATTTCTTCATCTTCTCTAGAGCAAACAATTTCAAGAGGAAGGAAGTATGAAATCTCTTTTCTAGAGGTGATGCAGAAAGCCAAGCTAATGGGAAAAGCCTAAAGTTATAATAGTATATTTAAATAAGATTCTTCAACTTAAGCACAGATTAAAAATTTTCCTCTCCCTTTCCTTTGAGGTTGCTGTTGCTGAAATGATCGGGTCGCACACTTGGCTGTCATGCCCCCATACTTTTAGGTGCACCTTTAATATATTCGGATGATTGGTAACAAAAGAGCATTTTAGGGCTAGGACATAGTATGGCACCACATGGTTCCTCGAGCACCATAGGACTGAGCAGGACTGTATGCTTGGACCCTTGCATTGACCCTCTGGTCTGGTTGGCTGAGAATCACTGATTGGGTCACCAAGTTTCCTGAGCGCCACTTGGAAGATCCCCCAGTCCCCTCTTTTATTTCAACATAAAAGGAAACAGTAGACTTCTAGGTGACAAGGATATTATTCCAGAAAGAAATTTGCCTTCGCTCATTAATCTGGTAGCAGTGCTGGCACTGCTCTTGCTATTTATTTTGGTTCTATCAAACGTATTAAAATAGTTTCCTTTTGAGGTTGACTCCATGGCTTCGAGGCTGGCCTCACGTTCCGGGGAAAGGTCAACTCAGAGAAGCGATCACCAACTACATTGTAGTCGAAGGCCATGTGGGGGAAGGGAGTTGCGGGCTGAATGAGGGCTAGAGACTGAGCACAGCGGCCACTCAACACCTTTATTGCAAACCACAATAGCTAATTAGAGAGAGAAAACAGAAGGGAATGCCTTGCCACAGTGGCAGGGTGGGGTGGGGGGGAGATGGGATTGGGGAGGGTGGGAGGGACACTGGGTTTACGGGTGGTGGAGAATGGGCACTGGTGAAGGGATGGGTTCCCAAACTTTGTATGAGGGAAGTATAAGCACAAAAGTGTATAAATCTGTAACTGTACCCTCACGGTGATTCTCTAATTAAAAATAAATAAATTAAAAAAAAAATAGTTTCCTTTTATGCATTTCCATCTTGCTCATTTCTATCAACTTGGGAGGTCAACAATTAGGAATTAAGTTGGTGTAACAAGAACACTAAGTTGCCTTTTAATTCCCAAATATGACTGAAATCCAGAAATTACAATTCTCTTTTGCCAAATGTTCCTTTCTATTCTCCTGGCTGGCCAATAAGTCCAAAGTGGTTCTTTTTGTTCCCATCAGCAATGGGAATATAAAGTTTAATGAGATGTGAAGTCACACACAAAAAAGGAACACAACACATACATACAGTGAACCAACACAGAAACCACATACCACTCATTCTTTGGCAGAGTTGAGAGACTATAATATACAATTCTGTCTGGTACTCAAGAACTGGAAGATGTGTACAAGCTGGAAGGCGAGAACATATGAAAAGATGTCACAGTCAATGTTTACTTTGATATGTCTTCTAATCAGTGTCAGGCAAAGAATTACTTATGAGTCATTTTGTTGTTTGATCACTCAAGCACTATCTCTCAACTCCAAAGCCATTCTTCTTGACTCTGTTGTGGCAATGTGACTTTGCAGAATGCCTGCTGAAACTACCTGATGAGTCAGAGCGTTAACATACACACACACCACACATATATGCTACACCCAGAGACATGCACCACCGACACTCCACACATGTAAGAATCACATATGCTTAAAATATCACTGAAGCACATAAAAAAAGAAAAAGGGACAATTTTTTTAAACTTAGATTTTTAATTAGTACATAAATAGCAACATAAGAACATAGAGTTCTAAGGCTTGTACATTATGTATTGGTAAAAGAATTTTAGATTAGTCCCCTTAGATGACATCATCCAAGATAACAAAGAGGACTAGTAAAGTTTTTCCTGAAGAACGCCATTTGCTACATTCAATATTAACATCTCTGCCATTTTCTGTAGAAATACTGGTTTACTGTATGGAGTTTCCAATGTTTACCTAAAACTAAAAGAAAGAAAAATGTAAATAAATGTGCAAGAGGAAGAAAAGATAAATATCTGCATTTTGAAAACCAGAGAAACCATGGTAAATATTTAAATTATCTTTACACAACCATCAGAGCACTGTAACAATTCAAAGAAAACAAATCATCCTCATTTTATAAATGGATAAACAGAACACCAGAAAAGCTTTGAATTCTACCAATACTATATTCAAAATCTATACTGGTTGTATATCTGGGCATAGTTGAACAGATAGATGGATGAATAAATAAAAATAAATGTCTAAATGGAAAGCACACACTATATTTCTCCCTTTCTGAAAACCAAACAATTAGATTTTTATCCATCCCTGGAGAGCATAAATCTTTATTCCATAGCAATGTTGTTTTCTAGAACGAAACACACATCAATCTAAAGGCATAATGAAGACAAACTGTCTTCACCAGGTTGCTTTTTTCCTACTGCTATACAGAGGACTGCAACTATTCTAGTGGTTAGTGATTACTCACTTGAACTTTTAATATAAAAAATTAAAACACATAACCACTAACTTACCTTTTCAAGTTTATAGCCACCTTTGGATTTATGTAAGAATTTGAAAGATCTACTGCACTGTCACAAATTACAAAATGGAAATAACCTATATTAATAAGGATTCAACAGATCATGGTAGTCCATGGGGCAGATCTATAACTTCTGACAGAGAAAGAAATATCTATTAAATGAAAAAAGCAATTTAATTTACTCATTCAACATAGAGCAACGAGAATTCTCAGTAAAAAGTTTTGAATCTAAGTTTAATAAAGTGTCCAGATCCAACTATCAGTTTTTGGAAAATGCAGGTAAGAGAGAACCAAGAGTGAACCAAAATGACACTGACTGAACATATTCAGTCACAGACTGAAAGGGAATTTCTAAATGATAAACTAAATTTTTCAACAAACCAATGCCAAGAGAAACATAAGGGAGAGGAAACTGTTACAGTCTGAAAGGGACTTCAACGTAGCTAGAAGTTAAATTCAATGAGAAGATTTTGTTTGGACACTAATTTAAGCAAGCCAGTTATGAAAAGTCATTAATGAGATGAGTAGGGCAAGCTTCGGAGCTGGAGAGACTACAGAGTGGGTAAGGCACTCGCCTTGCAAGCAGCTGACCCAACTTTGATCCCTGGCACCATATATGGCTCCCTGAGCACAGAGCCAGGAATAAGCCCTGAACACAGCCAGGTGCGGCCCAAAAAACAAAAACAAGAAAGAAAAAAACAAATAAAAAGGAAAAAGAAATCAATGTTAATTTCTTTAGGTGTGATAATAAAATTGCGATATGTGCCAAGCATTAGAACTCATTCTTATTTTTTTTTGCTTTTTGGGTCGCACCCAGCGATGCTCAGGGGTTACTCCTGGCTCTGCACTCAGGAATTACTCCTGGCGGTGCTCAGGAGACCATAAAGGATGCCGAGAATTGAACCCGGGTCGGCCTCGTGTAAGGCAAATGCCCTACCCGCTGTGCTATTGCTCCAGCCCCAGAGAACTCATTATTGATCAAAAAGCCCCACCACTTACAACAACCCTATATATACGCACACATATTTATAAAGGGAAAAAGTCAGGACTAATATACCAAACTATAAACAGAAATTGCCTTTGGGGAAAGAAGGGCATGAATAAGAAGAGAGGAAAAAGCTCCAGAAATCTTCATCTATGGCGGGAGAGGCAGACAGGAGGATGTGGTGCTGGAACCACGAAACCCTTCATTAACAGTATCGTAAATCACAATGCCTCAAAAAAAAAATAAAAGGCATTTAAAGAATATTTATCGAGAGGGGGCCAGGGAGAGAGTACAGCAGGTAAAGCCTCACATGCTGACCCAGATCAGTCACTGGCTGGCACCCCGAGGTGTCCCCCAATTCCCTACAGAAGTGATCCCTGAGCAAGAGAGTCAGGACTAAGCCCTGAGTACTGCTGAGTGTGGCCGCCAAACCAAAAATATCTGAAAAAAATGAACTAGGTACCAGGGAGTAGAACTCAGTGAAAGTGGACATGCTCTGCACAGATAAGCAGGTCCTAAGTTTGATCTTCCATACCTCCCAAAGTATATATCTTTCAAAAAATCTCTGAAAACGAAAGAACATAAATTTCATAAGTGAAAACTACATCTTCAATAAACCCTGAACAATGAAAGCGTGAGGAGCCAAAGAGAGAGTGCAGAAGGCAGGTGTTTGCCTTGCATGTCAGCCCAGGTTCCATCAAGGCACAGCATACGATCCCCCGAGCCCTGCCGGAGTCCTGCCCGAGTGCAGAGCCAGGGGTAAGCCCTGAGCACTGCCAGGGTGGCCCAAAGACCAAGAAATTAAGAAAGGAAAGATCAAATCTGTATACATAGTGAGCTGAACTCTAGCCTCTGTCTCTGAAGGAGGACGCGTATGTCTCTTACTGTGGAACCTCGCTTCTGCGGCTCACTGTCTTTCCAGGCCAGCAGCACTCGGTGGAAAGCTAGCACAGCCCAGTGTCGCTTCCTGGCCGGTCAGCCTCTGAAGTTCCTTTGCCAGCACATCTGGCCCCACTCTCTACACTTCTGCATGTGGGCTCTAGGTCTCTTCTAACAAGCTCCTCGGGACATTTGTTTGGTAACAAAATTTGAAAACTATTGATTTAGGATCATTAAGGACTGTGATGTGAAAAGAGGAATCAGTTTTATTTTCTATGACTCCTAAAACAGGACCACTGCAGATGGAGATGTCACAAGGAGACCCATTTTACTTCTTGTAAGAAACCGTTTTCTGAATATCAGAACTGTCCCTATGGGATGATTGGCCTGCTATGGAGGTGAAAGTGGAGACAAGAGGTTACAGGGAATTTATGGCTAGAGCTGGGGTTTGGGTCAGAGCCCCCCTCTCAGTTTACATGACCTTCTGGGTCACCAAATATGTGGATACAGTTTGATAAAGAAAAACCTCAAAACCAGGACCTTCATGGATTTAAACAGCAGCTATGACTGACAATAAATAAAACATGGATTTAAAATGCTTTATTATGAAAAAATTCATATAGAGCAATCGCTCTTATATGTGGAATATTAAGAAACACAGTAAGAGGAAAAACAATTGGACAACGGTAACAGACTGAAAACTGAACTACAAAACTGAGTCTGCCAAGTGGGTAGGGTGGGAGATTGGGAGGCGACCTTAAGATACTACTCTTGTTTTGTTCTAGGGTCATGCCTAGCTATGCTCGGGGCTCACTCTTAGCAGTGCTGAGTGAACCACATGCAGTGCCAGGAATCAAACCTGGGATGGCCTCCTGCAAGGCAAGTGCCTTAACACTGGACTCTCTCGCCAGCCCCGCTACACTGACCCTGGCAGTGGTATGCTGTTAGAATACTGCATGCCTGAAATTCAATACTATTAGCATTACTGTAAATCAAAGTGCCTACATAGAAACTGAAAAAAAATTTCATATTCATAGCAGAAAAACTAAAGTTATAAATAAAAAAAAACTTACATTACCCATACTCGTACTACCCCCATTTTCATTTAATAGTAATTTTGCACAGGCTCCCATACAATTAAAAACTACTGAAGCCAATACTCCTCCTTATGGATATATCACAAATAAAACCATGTTCCTATAACTGAATATGTAGATTGGACTTCAAATCCACATAATCTTCTAATTATCAGAAAACCAAGTGATATTATAATAGCAATATAAAGCCTATATGTACTTAGCAGGTACACAAGAATATTGAACAAACTATGAATTAAAGTAAATGGTGAACTGAATAGTGAACTCCATCTATAATCACCTTCAATTTTTTTGGCCTTAGGCTACTCAATCTTTAAAAAAAAACAATCATACCTATGAACTTTCCATGTCACTTAAAATATTAACTCCACACAATTTTGACCTTTTCTACAACAGTACTGCATTCAACAAATGGTTGCTAAATGACTACTAAATGAATACACGTGTGCACACTATAATAATATTTGAAAAAACTATAAGAAATAATGGCATTTTTAATTGGTTGGAAGATCTGTAGACAGATCCCAAAGGTTCAGTTATAGCTTATCTAAAAAACTCAAAACATATTTAAGCCCAGAAACTAAAGATTTGTCATGAACTATCATCTGAACTCTTATCTTTCCATATCAAATAAAATGTTTATAATTAATTTAAAAGACAAGTTATGTCATTTCAGCTGGCTCTAACAATGCTGAACATGACCAGTTTTCTTATTCTTTACCTGATTAAAATGGGCAGAGCATGGAGTATTCTACTTATTTCCTGGTGAATTCTTCACATTTCCTGGCTTGTAAAACAAAAAGAGTATTAATGCGGGTTGAAAAGAAATCGCAAAAACATCTCAAAAATGTCCATCTTCAGTATTTGGCTCAATATAAACATTAATTATTATAATTCAAAGAGGCCCATTTTCCAGTAAACTGAATTAGTAGGGGTAGCAGAGAGGAAAGGAAGAAATAAGCTTCATTAACATTTATCATACAGATTCCACCAAGCTGACTATTTTATTTTAAAAAACCAACAGTAAAAACATTTTTTTCTTTTTCTTTTTGGGTCACACTCAACTGTGCCCAAGGGATCACTCCTGGTAGTATTCTGGGGTCTATACGTGGTGCCAGGGATTGAATCTAGTTTGGCTATGTGCAAGGTAAGCACCTTATCCACTGTACAGTTTTTCTAGCCTATCCTTTTTGTTTTTGTTTTTTTTTTTTTTGCTTTTTTTGGGTCACACCCGGCGATGCTCAGGGGTTACTCCTGGCTTTGCACTCAGGAACTGCTCCTGGCAGTGCTTGGGGGACCATATGGGATGCCCGGGATCGAACCCGGGTCGGCCGCGTGCAAGGCAAACACCCTACCTGCTGTGCTATCGCTCCGGCCCTCCTTTTTGTTTTTTACTGTTTTTGTTTTCGGCCCACACTTTGCAGTCCTCAGGGGCTACTAATGGCTTGTTTGTCAGAGTTCACTGGGGATCAAATCTGGACCTCCTATAGGTAAAGCATTACTCCAGCCCTATGAGCTATCTCTGTGACCCTAAAAATCATTTCTTTAGGGCTGGAGAGAGAGCTCAGATGGTTTAGGACATGCTCTGTTTGTCTAGTGTCTAGTGTCTGATCACTGGTACTGCAGGGCGCCCCAACACCCCTAGGGTTAATCCTTCAAGTACAGAGTTAAAAAGTAGGACCCAGCAGCACTGGCTGTGGGGTCAAAACCAACTCCATGTTAACTGACAGAAATGCCTCTTCTAGGTACCCCATTCTGTGTATCGTCCATCGCAGGGGCCAACTGTGATGGTGTCTTGTGATGATGCTTCACAAAACATGTTTACTTTATTATTGTTTTTTAAAACATGTTTACTTTAAGTGAGGATAAGCGGACCACACCCGTTTTTGCAGAGTAGTCTGGAAACATATAATTAGGTCATGGCATCCATGAGAAGGGCTACAGGAAAGTCTCTTGTGGGATAAAATTTATGTGCTAAATATTTAAAGCCTTACTATCTTTCCTATGTGCTTCTGCGACTTCTATTCTGAGAACACATTAACTCAGATGGATGCCAACGTTCTGCGAGGGCAATGTGAAAAAAGGTAGGCTGCGGCTGAGCCAGCAATGGACTGTGATACTGTGGTTCAGGTACAGATTCTTCTGGTGGCCTTCTGCGCAGGAGTGAACAAAGTGAAAACACAGGAACACATGACCAAGTCTGTCACTTCAGAGCATATTTTCTAGACAATTTCAAGCTTACTGGAGTAGTTTCCAATTGATCTCAGTAACGATCCAACATCCTGACTTGCCCAACTTCTATTATATTTTTTGGCTTTTTGGGTCACACCCGGTGATGCACAGGGGTTACTCCTGGCTCATGCACTCAGGAATTAACTCCTGCTGGTGCTCAGGGGACCATATGGGATGCTGGAATCGAACCTGCGTCGGCCTCGTGCAAGGCGAACACCCTACCCTCTGTGCTATCGCTCCAGCCCCCCAACTTCTATTATTTTTAGCCATTGTTCCAGAATTACAGATAGTGCCCATTTCCTCTCAAGGATATCCTTGAAGGACATTGGTCAAGGCTCTGGTCCCAGACATTTTGGTGGTTTAAAGGTGAGGTAACTACATACACCAAGGCCAAAATCGAGTTAACTCGATTTTAAGCATGTGACCCAAACTTTAATACATAACAAAATTTTTAAAGTCCACTAAGGAGGCAGGATAGGAAGAGGGAGGAATACTTGGGTCACTGGTGGGGGGAAAGTGACACTGGTGGTAGATTTGGAGATGGAACACTGAATGCCCCAAATCCGTTATTAAAAAAATTATAAACCATGGTGGCTAAAAAAAAAGAATATCCTTGAATATCAACATAAATCACACTTTATCTACAGACATGTTCCAGAAGCTGCCTTCCTTTTTCACTCTTCTGATTTTTAACTGATTTGTCACTAGTTGAAAATACTAGGAAATGTTAGGGGTGTAGCTGAACACCTCCCAGAGGCCTTCCTGTTACTGCTCCAAGCTGCCAGGCTCTTTCTGGGATGAGGCCTCGGCAATGTTTCCCTTGACCTGAATTGGTCAGTTCCGATATTTTATATGTCAAAATGCTGCTCAATCTTTAGATGAAGGCTTTGCCCTGTTTCCTGCCCTTTAATTTATATGAGGACAGTTACTTTATATTCATGAGAACCATGCACTTCTTAATTTGCCTAATTCTTTCTCACACGTGAACCCTTCAACTTATTTACGAGCTTTGCAAGCGCACAGAATCCCTAGAATCTTCCTGCATATAGTATTCAACAAATTAAACAATTGTTAAATAAGCAAATGCAGAGAGATGGAACCTACAAAGGAGTGTGAAAGATCCATATGGCTATCTTTGGAGGACAGCACTGAAAACCACGTGGTTTTAAGCAATTGGGTCCAGCATTAAAGTCCAGCCAAACAGGTCTGAAGAGACAGCACAGGGGCTAAGGTGCTTGCCTTGTACATGGGACAGTCCAGTTCAATCCCCGTATCACAGGCAGTCCCCTGAGCACACAATCAGGAGAATGCCTTGAGCACTGCTGGGTATGCCCCCCAACAAAAAATATATCATTTGAGACTTCAAATATTTAATAGAACACTTTCAAAGAAGTTCTAGTAAAGTTTTTACATATCCTACTATCTATATTCAACAGCTTTGTAATCTCAGAAGTACAAAATCCTACATTCATATGTTTTTCTTAAATCTTTTGGATAATAAGAAAACGAGCACATAAAAACATTACTGTAATCAGAATGACATAAGCCAAAGACAGAGATAGAATATTGAAAGCAGCAAGATCAAAGAAGAAACTTACATACAAAGGAACGCCCATAAGATTCACAGCAGATCTATCAAATGAAACTCTACGGGCCAGAAGAGAATGGTGGGATATAGTAAAAAAAAAAACTCAATGAAATTAACACCTCACCGAGAATACTCTATCCAGCTAAATTATCATTCAGATTTGAAGGAATGATCACCACTGTATAGATACAGCGTTGATCTATAGCTACAGCTCAGGGAAACAGCTCAGGAAATTCATAGCCATTTTTGTTTTTTGGTTTTATTTTTCTTTTTGGGTCACACCTGGTGATGCTCAGGGGTTCCTTCTGGCTCTACACACAGGAATTACTCCTGGCAGTGCTTGGGGGATCATATGAGATGCAGAGGATCAAACCCAGGTTAGCCATGTAAGACAGTACAGTCCTACCCACTGTACTATCGCTCCAGCCCAGAATTCAAAGCCTTGAATCCAGGTTTGCAAGAAGCATTAAAGGAACTGCTAAACACTCTGCCACTGAGCATGGCATTCACTCATAGTACTTACTGTTGCTCTCTACTAGGTCCAGAAAGGTCTGTGTATTCCTAGCTTGCTAAGGATTTTACTCTTTCTCAGTAATGAATTACTGTTTCATTTGTAGTGAATATTCTTTCTATGCCTATTCAGGTGATTTCTTTATATCTATAGAAATCTTTCTCTTATTTATTAATGCAACATTTAAGCATTATTTGTAGTATTTTTAAATCAAGCCAACATTCCCTGTTAGATTGTCCTTAAAATGTTTTTAATTCTCCTCCCCCACACTAAATTGTGTAGCTGTCGGATTTTTCTATTTCATGTAAATTTTAAAATGTGTTAGCATAGGATTATTCATACTGTTAATTTTTAAAACTTGTATACCTGTAAGAAAATAAGTACATGCAATTTAAATTTTTTGATCAACTTATTGATTTACAATTTTATGGAATTTCAGAGTTTAGCTCTAATCATCTATGTGTGTAGGGGTCACCACCTCCACATTAAAAAAGAACAACAATGTGGATACAAAGAAACATAGTAAGGGAACAACAAATGGCTAAAGGCATCAGAACTGTAGATTCTGTCACAGAACTGAGCTCACCTGGTAGGAAGTGAGGGGCCCCTGGGACACTGATGGAGAAAAGTGGGCACCTTGTGATGGGTAGGGCATTGGAACAACATACGCATGACAAGGATAACTGACAGTATTATAAAGGCAGTACTTCAATAAAAATGGTTTTAGAAAGAAATAAAAACAAAACACAAAAATTTCCTTCTAATTTAGGGCAAAAATATGTTCATAGGGCAATTCCCTTATTTAGTTACATAACATTTATAGTATATCAAGAGATGACAGTGATATATTTCTCTAGAGAAATACTGAGCCCATCTACCCTATTACAAATCAGACCTGCCCTGGCAGGAAACATCATGTGCTCAGAAAAGAAACAATAAAGGCAGTTCGTGAATAAGCACGAGCCAGGTACTGGCTTTCTTTTGAAATGCTTTTATTTTAAACTTAAACACTGATTTACGAAGTTCTGAATACAGTTCTTTCAGGCATTTAAGCGCTAAATGTTCCAACCCCAAACCCTCCGCTGGTTAGACCTTCCCTTCGCCAATGTTCCTGGTTTCCCACCACCTTCCAAACCTGCCTCCGTAGCAGGGACAAGCACATTCACTTCATAGTGCTTGTTACAACCAAATGGAAAATGGGATCGTCAAAAGACAAATCAATAAAAGTCAATTTCTGATAACGGTTATATCTCATAATGGTGCCCTAAAGTCATTGTCTAAAGATTTGTTGAGCTGGTTGGTGCTGAGTCTTTTGTGTTCTTGTTTTTGCTCACTGAGCTTGGTGGCCTCTCTGCAATTTCCCCATCAAATTTGCTGTGTTCCAACTGAGCTCTTAGGACTGTCAAATATGGAGGAGCTGTCAGATGGCAGCACAGGAGATATGGAGCCAGGCCATTTATATGTCAAAGGAAACTGGATATGGCAGCTTCGGGGCCTCTCTGCAAGTGTGGGAGTCTGCCTGCGCCCATTCCAGGAAGGCTCCTGATCTACCCCCGCTGATTCAGCAGAGTATTATAGGGTATTCGTTTATTGAATAGGAGCTGCTCTCGGCAATGCTTGGCCTGGCAGTGCTAGAGGCCAACAGGACCACACCTAGCAGTCCTAGGGGAGGAATGCTGCAGTACAGGGAACCAACTCAGGGCCACGAACTTGTGCTATCTTCCCAGCCCCTGCCTAACTTTTTGGATAAAGAAATAAAAGGTGAGAACAATGACTTAAAAACACAAAAGAAAGCCCAGTACCTGGACCGAGTAGGCAAGATAGTGTCCCCTCCCAAGAAGGACATCTGCCGCCTAATCCCATATTCTGACTAGTTGATCTTATATGGGAAAGGGGAATTAAGGCTGCTAAGCAGTGACTAGACAACAGGGCGACTGAATCACATTGATGGAGGAAGAAACCAGGGAGAGAGAAAGGGGAAGTGAAGATGAAGAAAGCACACTCTGAGGCAAGAAATGCGTCAGCCTCCAGAAAAGAGCAACACAGAATGATATGCCATAGAGATGGCTCCAGACCCTGCGCCAGGCTGTCTCATCCCGGGCAACCCGGAGTGGGGCAGGTGAGTTCCCCTCCCTGCCCCAACTAAGCCCCGGCAGCTGAAAACCTCCAGAACTCAAGAGCCGCCATGCTCATGGCCGCTCTTATCAGGTTCAAACAGCTTTATCCATGAGTGAATCCGCTGAAAAACCCAGGTATGCAGGACTTGTGACTCAAATCTCCAGGCTCATATAGAGTTGGGGATGGGTGATCTCCCCTCATCTCCCTGTGCTTCCGGTAGCCTGGCAGTCATGCCCACAAACTGCCTCTGGTACCATATATAATGGTCATGATCCAGAGACTCACAAATAAAGCTCTCAGAAGAGAGCAACACAGAACAATATGCCTCAAAGATGCCTCCAGACCCCAAAGTCTCCATCCAGTTAAAAAAATAAATTAAATTAACCTCTTCTGTATAATCTTATTTAAAATTTTACAATTACTGGAGCAAATGGCTGCAAATGTGGCTGTGAGACATTTTATATGTTAGTAATCTCTTATACAAGGCAAGGGCTTACTTGACTCCAGGGTGAGATACAACAATCTTCATACACTTTCCTCTAATACATTTTTAGATCATTTTTAGCAGATTATTCATAGCAAGCAATACAAAATAAGTTATTTAGGTCCTGCTTTGGAGGCAGGATTTAGAGTTCAAGGTGGAAACATTCAAAATATGGTGGTGGGTAGGTACAATGGTGGTGGGATTGGTGTTGGAATATTAAATGTAATAAATTATTGTGAACAAGTTTATAAAAATAAAATTAAAAAGTAATTGCTTCTGTCTCAAGAAGTGGGGAACAGCTGTCAGCTGAGTGTGATCAGAACAGACCTTGGTCTTGCAACCTGAAGAAACTGAATTCTGTCAACAACCCGAAAGAGGAGGCTCATGCATTCTCCCCTGGAGCCTCCAGAGAGGAATGCAGCCCTGCTGACACCCTGATTCCGTATCAGACCTCTGACCTACAAGTCTAAGGAAATACATTTGTTTTACTTTTGGCCAGTAAATGTGCTGTTGAGAGTTGCTAGGCTGTAGGAAATTCGAGCGCTGATAAGCACTCCTCACTAATGGCTGAGACCTGAGGCTCTGTTTTCCCACCAGGCGACAGTATCATCTCAGGCAGAAGTGATTATATGCTGTGTCACATGAAACTTACTGTGGCTATCACATACTAGAGTCTGTCCATTTTGTGTTCCTCTTGTGAATAAACTTATTCAGTCTTCCAAACAGCCCCAGGAGTGTGACCCCGTTTCCCAGAGACTCACAGCAATTGCCTAAGGTTTCAAGGCTAAGAAGAGGCTTTGCTCTGGCCCCCAGCCCACTCTCCTCTTCAACACAAGGCTCAGTCCAATTTTTTAAATACCTTTTCAGAAAGGACATGATCATTTTGTCTCATCCACCTCTCAGGGTTTTTTTTTATTTACTGAATAATAAAATTTACATCCCCCCCCCAAAAAAGGGGAAAAATAATAGTCCAATCCCTTCCTCATATTTTTTCTTGAGTTGTTTCTTTTTGGTGGGGTTGGTTTTGGGGTCACATCAAATGGTGCACAGGACTTACTCCTGGCAGAGTTTAGGGATCATACGGGATACCAGGAATCAAACCTGGGTTCACTGCATGCAAGGTAAGTGCCCTACTGGCTATACAATCTCTGTGGCTCCTCTCACTTAGAATATTAAACAGAAAAAACCTACTAGACACAAAATTAGAACAAATTTACCCTTAAGAAAACCAATCACACTGTACTTGGTTTTTACTGTATTGTGGTAGGAACACTTAACAAAGTTTTAAGCATGCAGTACAACATCGCTAACTATGAGTCTAGTGTGATACAGATTGTTAGAACTTGTTCTTGCATAACTTAGATTCTCATGGAACAGTGACTCCCTGCCCCCTCCAGTCCTAGCAACCACCAAGCAACTCTGCTTTTGTAAGCTGGGTTGTTTTCATTATTTTATAGAAGTGGAACCACACAGCATTTGCTCTTCTATAACTGGCTTAATTCAAAGACAATTATTTCTAAATTGCATAACTTACAGCTGACCTTGAGTATGTTTAGAAAACTGAGGAATTTCGAATGAGGAGAGAGAAAGCAGGGCATATTTACACAGGCTGGCAGTCACTGCTTCCCTTTCATTTTCCTGCTGAGCCAGCAAGGGCCTGAATCCAGCTATTGAAAGCTTAGCCTCAGAAGTTCTGCTCAGTTTTCCTTTAGTCATAGGTTTATATTTCTTCATGTATTTGCCTGACCTTTAAGAAATTACTGAGATTTTTTTGGTTACCGATGGCCTGTAACAGTACTTCTACAATTCTTTGAGAGTAGTAATTGGATAGCTTTTTATTTAAAAAAAAAAACAGTGTAGGGCTGGAGAGATAGTACAGTGAGGAAGGTGGTTGCCTTACAAACTGCTGACACCAGTTTGATTCGCAAGCATCACATATAATCCCTTAAGCACCACCAGGAGTAATCCCTGAGCACTGCCAGACTGGTCCAAAAAACAGTGTAAAACTAAAATATGACACTTACTGGGATACACAGATGTGTTTAGTTGATTATGAGGTAACTCCAGGAAAGTCATTTATGAGCCTGGGCCTGACACCCACAATTAGTTTCCATCTCTAATACTTTGTCTGAGATTATTCTGAAAGGGTTTCAGATCCTCAGTGAAAAAAAAATCTACAAATAGCTTCTTGCTTTAATTAACATTCCTAACATTAAAAAATAAAATTTATAATGTAAAAATACTATAAAAATCAATTAGATTGAGTGCTTTGATCACCAAAAGACAAAAACATAAGAAGAAAAGTCTCAAACTGGGAAAAGATAACTGCAAACACGAAATCAAAAACAATATTATCTAGGGGGAAAAGAGCCCTTATAAATCATTAAGAAAGCTCATATGACCCATACCAAAAGAGATGTGAACAGGCATTTCAGGAAGAAGAAATCAGTAAGCAAGAAGATGCCAAACCTCATTAGTAATCAAGGAAATGTAAATTAAAATCACAAAGAAAAATTGTGGGACCATCTTGATATGTCAGACAGCAAGGAAACTATCACAAACTACTTGGGTCATGTCAGAAGGTCTCTCGGCCAACTTCTAATAGCCCAAGTGGGAAAATCTTAATTGTAATAAGGATAAGAGGAGCCAGAGAGATAGTACAGTATGTAGAGTGCTTGCCTTGTACAAGGCCCACCCAAGTGCAATCCTCAATTCCACTGTACAAGGCCCACCCAAGTTCAATTCCCAGCTCCCTGTATGTTCCCCTGAGCCCAACAAGAATGATCCCAGAGTTCAGAGCCAGGAGCAAGCCCTGAGTATCACTGCGTGTGGCCCAAAACAAAAATAAGAATAAGGATAAGATTACACAAGATTCAAATATGCTTAACTCTACATATTCATGATGACATTAAAAAATCTTAATCAGTGACTTTCCCCGCCCAATTTTTTGGGCCAAACAGAGGGGCGCTAAGGGCTACCTTGAGTTCAATGCTGGGGCTCACTCCTAGTGCTGCTGGGGAATCACAGTGTCAGGGCCTGAACTTGGGCCTGCTGCATGTAAAGCATGGGCTCCAGCCCATTTGGTGACTTTCTGACAAAGGGGAACCAATTCACTCTTTTGGAAGGCAGTGTTCAGGAGACACAGCGACCCCTCCCAGCAACTCTCAACTAATGGGGCGAGCAACTCAATGCAAGGACCCTAGGAATCAAAAGTGCTCAGGCCCTGAGGTGCTGGGGATTACCCAGGCCATGGGCTGCCCCTAGTGGCGCTCCAGGCATCGCGAAGTGCTTGTGGGACCATGCTAGAATACGTGAGGAATGGTCAGATGCAAAGCATATGTCTTAGCCCCTGTACTATCTCTCCAGCCCTTCCTTCTTTTTACAAGTGGATAAATGAGAGGGGGAGGGGAAATCAAACATTTATTCTCTTTCACATTTTGTGGGATTTTTTTGCTTCTGTTTTGGGGGACATACTCAGTGGTTTCCAGGGGCGACTCCCACTTCTTCCCTCAGGGCTCCATGAGGTGCTCAAGGGTCCACGTAGTACCAGGAATTAAACCAGGGACTCCTGTATGCGAAGCCTGCACTCAGCCTTTTGAGCCATCTCTCCTGCACCAGATCCTTTCTTTCACTTACGAAATATAGCTGAGCAAATTATAAATGAGAACAGATGGTTCCCTATTAAAATATTCTAGACAATATATGAAAATAAAATGACAAAAGTAGAATATCACCATTCCCAAGAGGTCTAGCTACTGAGCATCAACAGTGGAGAAAACCAGAGTCGGGGAAGAAACAGACTCAAGCGCCCACAAAGGCCGATAGTCTTGTCAGTTGAATCAAACACGAACTGCTTAAGCAGCCTCTGGATCCAGATGCCAATCTGAGAGGAGAACACACTTGTCTGCCTTAAGGATGCAACCACACGCTTAGGAACCCTTCTGCTCCAACATGGCAGGTTTCTCAAGGGAAAAAAAGTTAAGAAAAATGAAGGGATAGGAAAGGAACCTGTAGATGGAAAGAGAGCTTGTACAGTGGGTAGGGTGCTTGCCTTGCATGCAGCAGGCCCAGATTTAATCTCTGGTACCGCTTATGGTCCCCGGAGCCCTGCCAGGAGTGATCCTTGAGGGCAGAGCCAGGGGTAAGTAAGGCCTGAACACCACCATGTGTGTGCCATAAATTAAAAAAAAATCCCAAACAAAAAAAACCAAGAGAGTTAAGGGGCAGAAGAAATAATACAGTGGGTAGGGTATTTGCCTTGCACACGGCCCTCCCAGGTATGAGCCCTGGCACCAAATATGGTCCCCTGGGTCCTGGCAGGACTGAAACCTAAGCACAGATACAGGAGTCAGCCTTGAGCACAGCTGGGTATGGCCCCAAAAATAAAAATAAAGAATTCTTAATAAACAATGAAACATTTCTAAAAACACAGATGTGTATCCAACAGCACTATACCAAAAACCACCCAATTGGCCATCAATATTTTCCCACGAAGAAATATTCCACAGCTATGAAAAGGAATAAACTAGTGATACATAGGACATAAAAACAACATTAGAGGAACAAAAAATACCTGCAAATCAATATATAATAAAACTCAGTCTAGACCAAAGGTATAAAGAAACCAGTCTAGATAAACTTTATGTATTTATAGCTGGTGTATATAAGTTTAAAAAGGTTAATTGCACAAGTTTTTAGGACATAAATACATTAAGTGTTAAAAGAAACATTTAAAGCAAACCAAGGGAATGCAAAACACAAAATTCCTGATGGAGCCCTATGAAGAGACACAGGAATTCAAGGAGAACACAGAAGATAAGATCATTTTATATTTTTAAATGTGGAGAGTTGGTAGAAGTATGTATGGTAATAATTGTAACATTGCAATATAGTACATATCTTACATGCACTCTGTATTTCAAATAAAATCAAACTCTAGGCCCCACTTAGGAGGACACTATTTCTAGCACACCCATCTTTGTTTCACAGATTTAGCAAGAGTTTCTTTTGGCAAAGCAGAAAAATTCCTATTAACTAACCAATGATAATGGACTGAAAGACTACCTTATCAAAACTTTACAAGAAGAGTCAGTGCAAACACTTAAAATTATTTCCTAAAAGAGAAAAAAGGGATATGGAAGAGCAGCTAAATGCTACAGATTTATTTAGGGTTACTGAGAGTACAACAATCACATGGGAAATAATACCATTGAGAACTAGGACTTCCTAGCATTAAAAAATTTGGGGCCTTGTCTTAGATGCATTTATGCATTTCTCAGATAATTTATGTACATCATTTACATCATTATAGTACATTATCAAATTAGAGTGTACTTGAGACTGCTAACTGAAATGACTTGAAAACCAATTTCCAAATAGAAGCCTCCTTTATGAAGTGTCTCTCGTTCCTTTCAAAGAGACAGGGCCCTGAAAGATTACTCTTTCAGATAGCTTGAACCTTTGCTCTCTCATTGATCCAAAAAAAACCTCTGAAAATCACAGAAATCTAGTAAGAAATTTCAGCAATACTGAATCTTGAATTAATAGGGCCTTGTGCTACTAGTCAGTTAAGACTTCGTTAAATAGTGAGTCAGAAAGAGAGGGACAGACATAGGACTGCACTCATTTGTGGAGTATAAAATAAAATCACATGAGGCTGACACCCAAGGACAGTAGATATAAAGCTAGGAGGATTGCCCCATAGCAGGAAGCCTACTTCATGAGCGGAGGGGAGAGGGCAGATGGAATAGAGAAGGGATCACTAAGAAAATGATGGCTGGAGGAACCAGTTGGGATGGGAGATGTGTGCCGAAAGTAGATAACAAACCAAACATGATGACCTCTCAGTGTCTGTGTTGCAAGCCATAATGCCCAAAGGTAGAGAGAGAGTATGGGGAATATTGTCTGCCATGGAGGCAGGGGGAGGGTGGGAAAGGGCGGGTATACCGGGGATATTGGTGGTGGGAAATGTGCACTGGTGGAGGGATGGGTGTTTGATCATTGTGTGATTGTAACCCAAACATGAAAGCTTGTAACTATCTCACAGTGATTCAGTAAACTTGAATCACATTTAAAAAAAGACTTTGCTAAATGTTTAAGTGGTCAATATTGATTTGATTACCTTCTATTGAAAACCGTCAGCTCTTAGGAAAATGATGTTTTGAGAACAAACAGAAGAACACTATGTTTTGAATGACTCTGAAGAGGGCGAGAGCACAGGAGATTAAAAAATAATTGCAGGACAATCCTGAGCTAAAGCTGGTAATTAGAGGTCTTTACCATCTCATTCCCCAAAGATCATAAAAATCATAAAATCATAAAAATCATAAATCTGAATAGCTTTAATATCTAATGTCTTCAGATTGCCACAAAATGCTGGCCTCTTTTACCTGCATTCCAAGCACAGTCCCGGTACTTCTACCCAGGGCTGAGTTCTCCGTGCAGGGAAAGCCCCTCTCAGGTGAGAGGTTCTGGGGAGCCCTCGGGCATTGCTCTGTGAGCGGGTCTGCCCCCCACTGCAGGGCACAGCAACACTGCGCTCCGGGAGCCCCTCCCCCCTGGTCAGGGATACCTGTCTGCAGTCACGGCACAGTGACAGCTCAGGACCAAGGCCGAGTATTACTTTCCTCCTGTCTTTCGAGGGCTGTAGGTCATTTTCCAAACATCGTATTTCCTTTCCCATATAAAACTCAGTATGGGTTTACGGAATTTTTTTTAAACAGGAAAGAAAGCTTCCAAAGAAAATGTCAGCAAAACGAAAATAAAATTAGGGGTGTTTATTCTTTAAAAGGGCTTGCCACAGGGCACTTAATATAGAACTCTCCACTCAATAGCTAGTTTAAACAGGCTTCATAGAGACTAATTCCTTTAGAAACCACCAGTAGAAAATGAGTCAAGATTTCACTGGGAGAGTATTTATGTAAACAATAAGGAGGACGTGCAATTTGTTCCACATTACTTCCAAATTACAGTTTAAAATTCTGGATTCATTTTGAGATATTTATGTTTCTGTAAGTATAGTTCGGTTTTATATATTTGAGTTTCTTTGGGTGGGGAGACACAGTCAAGAGTGCTTGGGAACTACTTCTAGTGTGGTGTGTGTTGGGGGCAGGAACTTTCCATGTGATTCTGGGGGCTGGAACCTGGGTTCCTGCACGCAAAGCCCTGGGAGCCACCTCTTCAGTCCTTGTAATGGGTTTTGGGAATAGAGTCAAAGTTAGTTTCTTCCAAGATATGATGGAAAGGGCGTATTAATAGAAAAAGTTTAATTCTTCTTTAGTGATTTTGGCCTGAATGCTAGAAGGACAAATAATAACTTGCTCTGTATTCATTCTTCCTTATCAGGGGAAAGGGAATATTCCAGAAAATATGGGCTACAGTCAATCAGCTGTGTGGCTGCTCGTGGAGATGAAAGATGGCATGTCCTTACACAACCTCCTTCCTTCTGCAACTGATTCCACCAGCCAGCAGAGAATCTGGCCGGTGCCCAATACATCATGGTTCATGCCCTGACCTGGACCAAGAAGGCTTGGGGATGAGCAGATATGGCGCTGCTACAGGAAAGAACGGAGCCAATGAGAAGTGGAGGAGCTCGGGGGTCTTGGCGCCAGGGATATGGCACATGCTTTCTCTCTTTTAGGTTCCACCCCCGGCTCTGCTGGATTCCCCAAATACCAATGGGACTGGTCCCAGCCACTGTCAGGTGTGACCACCCATCATCATCATAAAGGAGTCTTGGTTATTAGGTTTTTGTCTGAGGACAAAATATATTTCCTGTGAGTCCAGCTTTGAGATAAATGTATGAGACAATATGCTATGATCTAAGCAAATTATATATGTAGTCCGTGCAAATTATGGTCTAAGGCTGCTGTTGCTTCCATTTTATGGTTGCCACTCATACAATCCCTGTTGATAATAACCAAATGTGAGGAAATTCAATTGTTTCTCCAATAAAGACCACCAGAGAACCTCACCTAGAGACAAAACTAAAAGCAAACAAAAGACAAGAGCACGCAATGCTTAATCAAGAATTTTACAAAGTCCTAGAGAAGTCACATTATTTTTTGGTTTTGGTTTTGGGGCCACACCTGGAGGTATTCAGGGCTTACTCTTAGCTCAGCACTCAGTGATCAGCCCTTGCAGCTTGAGGGACCCGGGTTGGCTGCATGCAGGGTAAGCGCCCTACCTGTTGTACTGTCACGTATTTAAACCAAAAGAAAGCGAATGAAAAAGATCTTTCTCACCTTTTGAAAGTTCTCCTTCCACTTATCTTCTAGGAGAACATATCCACGTAAACCCCAGTCAATCAATTTCTCCCCGTTGACCTTGAAACAAAATATAAAAGATCACTTTGCTGATCTATGTGTGACTGGTAGGGAAACTTTCCTTTTTCCTGTTTCCAAAAGAATGGAAATTACGTATATGATGATCATGTAAGTCTTGGAGCACACATATATACACACTATACAACATAAACAAATAAAGAGATAGTAGCACTGTAGCACTGTCATCCCGTTGTTCATCGATTTACTCGAGTGGGCACCAATAACGTCTCCACTGTGAGACTTGTTACTGTTTTTGGCATGTCGAATACGCCACAGGGAGCTTTCCAGGCTCTGCCGTGTGGGCGAAAATAAGAAAGAAAAAAAGTCTGAGTGCGCACAGCTCTCTCTTGAAAAGGCGTCATAAATTACAGTTGCAATATTGTAAACTTCCACAATTTAAAAGGAAAAACTGTGGGAGTTCAGGTTGTGTGGGGAGACACTGCAGGCAAACACATGCTTTGTATGTGTGAAGCCTTAAGTTCAATCCCCAGCACTGGAGGGGAAAAAATTGTTGCTACTATAAGAGCATCTGCAACCAGACACAGCACGTTTCCCCTTCTTATCTAGCACACGAAGGCCAACCAAGTCTCATCTGCCAAACTGAAAATCAATCATTCACTTTTAGGGACTTAGATTTAAAAAACAAACAAACAAACAAACAGACAGGCGAACCTAAGTGGAGCTGCTATCAGTTTTTCAGTTTTCCCAGGTCCTCGCCCAACATAAACCCCATATTTCTGCTGGAACTTGCCTTCTGATGCAGAAGTTTCTCGCCAACATCCCCAGTCATGTCCCAGGGTCAGAGAATGTTCTGTGGTCTGGGAGTTCACTGCCTTAAAATGTGTTTGGCTAACTGGCTTTCATTGCTGAAAACTTTCCTTCATTTAATTGTTTATTTTTCCTTTTTGGACCACACCAGTGGTGCTCAGGGGTTACTCCTGGCTGGGAACTCGGGAATTACTCCTGGCGACACTTGGGGAGCCATATGGGATGCTGGGGATCGAATCCAAGTCGGCCACTACCTTACCCACTGTATTATCACTCTGGCCCCAAGGTGCTGATTTCTAATAAAGTATCTTCTTCCAGTTGCTCCAACTGTTCTTTTTTGAAAGGCGGTGCTAGGGATTGAACCCAGGGCCTCACACATGCAAAGCATGTGCTCTACCACTGAGTTACATCCCTAGCTTCTGTTCTTTTATATAAAATTTAATATCATGTCTATTATTCAGAAGTGATACATATTTTGCATTGGTGGGGACAACTAAAATTAGCATCAATGGCTCAATGACAATAATATTTTTAAGACTTTTATTCTTACTACAGAAACTAGCAGAATGTGGTGATGAGTTAGTTTTCATTAGTCATTTTTGACAATGTTTGTTAACCCAGTGACATGTTTTTCATTCAAAGGATTTCCCTGATAATTCTAAAGTAAGTTAAAATAAATTTGGATTTATTTTTTGTGGTGCTGGGGCTCAAACCCAAGTTTTATGCATGCTAATCATACTCTTTACTATTGAGTCACATCTCTGGCCCTACATTAAGATGAATTTGATTACAAGCAAGTAGCATCCTCTATTTACATATATTCAGCCAATAGATTCCTCAGATACTAATGTTACCAGAAAAATGAATAATACATAGGGCATAACTTTCCATAGTAAAAATACATAATTTATAAATTATAGCAACGTAGGAAAGGAACAATATTTTCCTCCCTCATCAGGATTCTTGGCTGAGACATCCCTGTAATAAATAATAGATTAACAGGAGGAGAAAAACAAATTTAATAATCTGTATGCCTCCTGTAAACAGAGGAGATATCTGAGAAAATGGAAAAGCTCCATAACTTGTCCTCTCTTTTTTATTGGGGGCGGGCGGGGCGGCACTCTGGGGACACACCTGGCAGTGCTCAGAGGTCGCCTGAGGGAGCAAGTGGTGCCAGAGATCAAACCCAGGCTTCCCACAAGCAAATCACTTGTTGTTTCTTAAAATATTCTGTGACATAATCCCGAGACCAGCAGTAGGTAAGCACTCACCATGTGTGTTACTGTTCAGGGTGTGTTGAATTTCTGGTATTAAAATAGCGTTAATACACCTTTATTGCAAACCACAACAGCTAATTAGAGAGAGAAAACAGAAGGGAATGCCTTGCCACAGTGGCAGGGTGGGGTGGGGGGGAGATGGGATTGGGGAGGGTGGGAGGGACACTGGGTTTACGGGTGGTGGAGAATGGGCACTGGTGAAGGGATGGGTTCCAAACTTTGTATGAGGGAAGTATAAGCACAAAAGTGTATAAATCTGTAACTGTACCCTCACGGTGATTCTCTAATTAAAAATAAATAAATTAAAAAAAAAAAATAAAATAGCGTTAATATGCATCATCGGGCCCTAGCATTCAACTGGCTAGGCAGGTTGGCTCAGAACCGCACACAAGGGACCCTCAGCCCCTTGAGTTCCTCTTGGGAGGCTCCTCATCCTCACCAAAAGAGCATTTACCGTAAGTCTAAGGGTTTCTTACAGATAACAGCATGCAATCAAGTAAGCAGCTTGTCTAAGGTCAAGGCATTTATGAAAATAAAAAATGAAATAGGAACTAAAAAATTAAATGAATATCAAACAATCTTGGCCACCGATTTGTTTTTATTGCGGCAAAATATACAAAGCATAAAATTTACCATTTCAACCATTTTGAAGTACACAATTCAGAGGCCTTAAGGACATTCACAAAGTCGTGCAACCATCATCACTTTCTATTTCCAAAATGTTTCCATCATTCCAAACAGACCCACTAATAATTTATAATCTAGTGAAAAGAAAGGTAATTACTTTGTTCTGGCTTGCTCTAGGTACAAAAGACAAAACCCCTTTTTTCTGACATGAAAAATAAGAACACAAGTTTGCATCCTACCATTGGCTGTGAATACAAAAGATCTTCTGCAATAGGTGCATATTTATTTATTTATTTATTTATGATAGAACTGACCTCTAGCCTGGAGGCAGCTGTATACGCTTCCCAGCCAGGAGCTAAGTCCACTCTCCCCATCTCATCCATTTTCTATTTCAACTCTTAACAAACCAAGATGATGCTTAATTCCTTTTATGATCTAAGGCACGCAGATATGACTCCAGTCATTCTGAGCTGAGGCCGAATCAGGCACCAAAACATTAACTTGAACATTAGCCTTTGGGACTGCTACAATGTCAAGCCTATGCTAGAAAGATCTTATTGGCAGATGCCACAAAAATCATCAGTTTCCCACAGCTGGAGCCACTGGACACGACTACAACCTCAGGCCGATCCGAGAGTGACAGGCCCAGTGTTGTCACAGGGAATGCACCCAGGGAGCTCAGGGGCTGCTTGAATGGGCTCAGCATCTCAGGCTGCTGCTTCTCCACTGGGATGTGGCAGTTGTGGCCACTGGATCCCTCTGACTCTAAGCTGCCCGGGACCTCAGAATCTGGGGCCTATCTTGGTCCAGCAGGCATTCCAAGGGACTCTGTTTTGCCTTCCAAGTCCAGGCACCACCACCACCCCCGGGAGTCTAGTTTATATCAGTTGTTCTCAAACTTGGGAATTAAAATCCCATGCAGGGCTTCTTAAAACACTGACTGCCAACCCTAACCCCTAGAGCATCGGTGACGGCAGGGCTTGGGTCGGGCCTGGGAATCTGCATACTTAACAAGTTCTCAGGAGATCACATCTTGAGAACTGCTAAGTCCAGCTCTGATGAACTGAGTCCCTCTAAATTCATACGTTGAAGCCCTAATCTGCAATGTGACAAAAGGGCCTTAAAGAACAGGTAATTAAGATTAAATAAAGTCATAAGGGTGGGGCTCTCACCCAGTATCACCGGGGCCATTATTAGATGAGGACGGGACACCAGGGCTACACGTGCACGCTGAAAAAGGCTATGTGAGGACACAGTGGGAAGTCAACGGGAAGCTAAAGCTGCCGACACCTTGGTCTTAAGACACGTAGCCTCCAAAAACAACTGTGAGAAAATTAATTTCTGTGGTTTAAGTTCATGATCCTTTGTTACAGTAACTTCCTCTAAGAGACTGGCTTTACCCACAATGCCTACCGCCATGTCCTACTTACTAGGACACCATCTAGCTGAGGCCTGGTGGGTAAGACAGGAACAGTCACTCAACCCAAGAGGGATATTCCCAGCAGAGATGACTGCACTCCCCAAAGGTCCCAGCAAGTAAAGCGAGACCAGAGCCAGGACCCGGGACAAGGGACTAAGGGCCAGAACACAGCCAATGCCTGCAGCTCCAAAGAACACATTTTATAACCAGATATGCCCAAACTGAGAATGTGTTCTAACTACCAGTTTAGGGATTTGAGTCTCTAGACGTCTGTGTAAATATGGGGAAAAAAACCCCAAAGATTTCTTTAATATTCAAAGTAGCAAGCATAGATTCTCAGAATACTAACGTTAAAGGAAGGCAGGCCAGAACTGAGATATGCAAGGGACAAAAACATTTCAATTTGCTGTGCTTCTTCTACAAGTGCAAAAAAAATTTTAGTCTGCTGTTATAAAAACCTGCCACCTAAAATTAGGAAGTAAACTCAAACATACATAAACGGAAATGAGGAATGTCTTAGCTGGCTGGGTCTAACTTACCTGGATAAACACGATGGCTTGTTGTGGATAATAAACAGAAGCAGCCAGTCCCATGAAAGCAGGTGGATACACCAACTTCTTTATTTTTGAACCTATTAAATGAAAGGTTGTAGATGTCATCAAAGGTGTCATTATCTGTTCCATAATAATTTACCTTGTACTTCTAATAATCAGTAAGACTCTGTTGGTCTCGAAGGACAGAGAACATACCTAATCACATCACGCGCAGCACAAAGAACCACCACATTCTCATAGCTTTGAGATACAATGCACGCAACTCACCCGCAGTGTGCAATGCAGTGGCTCCTAGAGGTGTGCAACTCTCACCACAGTCCATGTTAGAACACCGTAATCACCTCAGGAAAGAAACCCACACCCCGGGGGCTGGAGCCATAGTAGAGTGGGTAGGGTTCTTACCTTGCACTCGGCTGACCCAAGTTCGAATCCCAACACCCCATATGGTTCCCCAAGCCCACCAGGAGGGATCCCTGAGCACCGAGTCAGAATTAAGCCCTAAGCACCACTGGGTGTGGTTCCAAAACAAAACAAAGCAAGCCGTACCCATTAGCAGTCACCCCTAATTTTCTCATCACCTCAAGCTTAGGGAACCACTAAGCTCCCTTCTATCTCTAGAGATGTGCCTCCTCCAGACGCCCCATATAAATGGAATTATGCACCATGTGATCCTTTGTGACTGGCTTCTTTTCTTAAAAAGACCCACCATTTCCAAAGGAGCAGGGGGAAAGACTGCTCTGAAATGAATCTCACACACTATTTTTGTTTCTAAGACTTGCATTCCTTTACAGGAAAATGGCTTCCTATTTAAATACTATACTCAAGTATTCTTCTGCTAATACCATGCTAAATAGTAAAATGAACAGACGATATAGACGACAGGCGACAAGGAAATATGTGTGGAGGAGCTATGGACACAAGAAATGTCAACCAGGGGCTGGAGCAATAGTACAGCGGGTAGGGCATTTGCCTTGCGTGTGGCTATCCCGGGTTCGATTGCCATATGGTCCCCGAGCACCGCCAGGAGTAATTATTGAGTGCAGAGCCAGGAGTAACCCCCGTGTATCGCCAGGTATGACCCAAAAAGCCAAAAAAAAAAGGGAATGTCAACCAGTTGTCAGAGAATGGAGAGGGACAGAAGCCAAGTTCCCAGGAGGGGCTTTAGGAGAGTCCCCAGGAAGGCAGCCACTGTGGAGGCTGGGAAGGCAAGGTTGGGTGAAGACAGGAGGACAGGTACACATCCTGAGCACGAAACAGGTGACCCCGTCCTTCCCCTTTGTCATCTTATAATAAAAATGCCTGTGGCCAAGCAGTCTCTGAGACAACTTTTTGTTTGTTTTGGGGGTACTCCAAGTAGTACTCAGGACTTACTCCTGGCTCTGAGATCAAGGATCACTCCTAATGGGGCTCGAAGAACCAGAGGGGTGCTGGGGATCGAAGCCAGGTTGTCACATGTAAAGCAATCACCATCACTATACCATCATTCCAGTCCTGCACTAGGGCGAATTTTTAAAGGGAGGGAAATATCTCTCAACCAGTGCCACAGATTTTCTGCTGAGAACCCAGACAGCTAGTGTGTGTGCATGTGTGTGGTATGTGTGTTTGGGGGAGGTACACGTACACGTGTGTATGTGCGCTAGAGCCAAAGGCTAGAGCCCCTTCACATGTGCAGGTACCACCCAGCATAAGGTCAGTCCCCTCTGGCTCACCCTAAGGGAGAATCTGCTTGTCAGCAAGTCCCATCTAGACATAAAACGTTCTTACTAGCGTTCAATGGCCTCCTTCTTAAACATGACTGGACACCCAAGGTTTAGCAATTACCTTTATTTTCACCGGATCTAAAACACTTGGGAATGGTCATTTGAGAAAAGCCTGCTTCATAAAAGAGAAGATCAAGACAAGCAAGAAGACAGAAATGACCCCACAGGAAACAGAAGAGACTTAAACACAAAATGAAACCTATTATTAAGTTTCATTGAAAACACTAAAGAAGCTACTGTATTAAAGGAGAAAAATAATTTTATGTGGGTCATGGATATAGATCAGCAATTGAGGAGGGAGGGAGAGAGGAGAGGGAGAGAGGAAGTGAGAGAATGATAGAGAGAGAGAATTCTATGATAAAGAAACATTTGAAGGGGCCAGAAAGGTAGTACAGTGGACAGGGTGCTGACCTGACCTGGGTTGATCCCTGGTATCACACACGATTCCCCAAGCACCTCCAAGAGATACCCTAAGCACAGAGTAGGAGAAAAACCCTGAGTGCTGCCAGGTGTAGCCCAAAAGTTACTCCCAAAAAAATGGAGAATAAAGAGCACTCAGAAATGACAAAGTTAAAAAGAGAAAATCAGAACAAAATAATCAAGAAAGTATGCTTAGTTGATTTTTTTAAAGTAAAAATGTTTTATTTAGGATATATGAAATGAAAGAAAGAAGCGAGAACCCCATGGAGTAAAAGAAAGGAATTACCCCGAGGTGGGATGTGGGCAATTCCAGAGCCGAATGAGCCAGTATGGTTAGCTTAAACACAACTGCTAATTAAAGAGTGGAGGAAGGAAGACAAATAAGAGAAAAATTTCAAAGAAATACAAAACAGCTTCCTCCTACAGTGGAAAGCTGCAAGCCCCCGAATGCACAAACAAGGAATGAGAAACACCTGAATGTATTCAGAGCGCCATGAAAACTCACAACACTGAAGACTGACGCCATACCCAAACCCGACAGCAAACATGATACAAAGTTGTTGAGCTGAGAGTAAATTCCACAAGTTCTCAACACAAGGGGAAAGTTTCCCTCCTTTTTTCTTTATTATCTTTTTATTGTAGCTATCTGAGAAGATGGATGTTAGCAGAACTGACTGTGATAACCTTTTAACAATATATGCAAATCAAATCAACATGCTGTGTACTGCAAACTTATACAGTGATGGATGTCAATTACCTCTCTCAGTCAAAAGGAGGGTGAAAAAAGAGATGATCTTTAAAGATTCCAGGAAAAAGATGTCAATTCGGAAGGAAGAAGCATGCAAAGCGGCTGCTAATTCACATCTTTAACACTGGTTGCTGCAATCACAGTCTTGTGTTTATGGAAAACAAACTCTATAACCAAGCAAACTATCACCTTCTGTGAAGGAAAACAGAAATTTTGACACTTATTAAGAATTGCTGGGCCCGCTAGGGATGGGAGATGCAGGCTGAAAATAGACTACAGACCGAACATGATGGCCACTTAATACCTCAACACCCAAAAGGAATGAGAGAGCAAAAGAGAATGCCCTGCCACAGAGGCGGGGTGGGGTTTAGGAGACAGGGTGGGGGTGGTGGGAGGGATGCTGGGACTATTGGTGGTGGAAAATGGGCACTGGTGGAGGGATGGGCACTGGATCATTGTATAACTGAAATGCAAGCATGAAAGTTTGTAAGTGTAATTTTATCTCATGGTGATTCACTAACAAAAAAATTTTTTTAAAAAGGAGTTGCAAAGTTTCCCACCACAATAGGCTTTTATTTTTTAAAAAGTGACTTAAAAACAAAAAATAGGGGGTGCAGATAGAGTATAGCATGCTTGCCTTGCATGCAGCCAAACCAGATTTAAACCCCAGCAGCACATAGGGTCCCTTGAACTCCGCCCAGATGTGATCCCTGAGCACAGAGCCAGGAGTATGTCCTAAGCTCAGCCAGGTGTGGTCCAATAACAAAAAAAAAGAGAACCAAAAGATAATTTAAAATGCTAGTAGTGCAGGGGCCAGGGAGCTGATACAGAAGATAAGGCGCTTGCCTTGCATGCGGCTGACCAAGTTCAATCCCTGATACCCCATATGGTCTCCTGAATCCACCAGAAATGACATCGGAGTATGCCTTGAGGACAGCTGGGTGTGGCCCCCAAATACCAACAAAAATAGCTAGTGCACGTGCTTTCCGTACAGACGGCCTGGGCTCCATCCCCTACGGGTAGCACATGGTCCCCCAAGTCCCACACTGTGTGGCCTCCTCCCAGTACTGAGCTGGGAGTGACTCCTGAGCACCATCAGCTGTGGTCTTGAAGCCAACAAAAGAAAAAAGTGGCTTATATATGTAGTTCAACAACATGGCGCAGCAAACTAAGATGGTGACATGAAACCTGGCGAATGGAGCGCCAGCCCAGAGAGCCATATCCTGAGAAATAGCTGTGACCAGTCTCAATCTCTATCCTGGGAGAGGGTAGAGAGCCCTGGGGAAAGGGGCAGCAATGGAATAGCGAGCAAGATGAACTGGGTAGAAACCTGAGCGAGGTTAAGAAAACTGGCAGAGGGCAAGAGCAGAGGATGCATGGAAAAAGTGACCCTAGGGGCTGGAGCAATAGTGCAGCGGGTAGGGCGTTTGCCTTGCACACAGCCGACCTGGGTTCAATTCCCAGCATCCCATATGGTCCCCTGAGCACTGCCAGGAGTGATTCCTGAGTGCAGAGCCAGGAGTAACCCCTGAGCATCGCCAGGTGTGACCCAAAAAGCCAAAAAAAAAAAAAAGTAAAAAGTGACCCTAAAAACAAACTCCACTGAAGCATAGGGGTTTTGACATGTGACTGTGTAGACAGCAGGAACAGTGTATGTGACCAGCAATATTGTAACTGCAGTTCATTGGCCTAAACATTAAGGAGCCAAATCCCAAAAACTGAAACTGGAGTTACAGAAGACAAATGTCAACAACCTAGACTAAAAAAAATTTTCCCACTTTGTCCTAATGCCTTGATGAGAGGATGTGCTTATTATAGAAACGTCTGTAACATCCTTGGGATCCCAACTGTACTCTCGCAAGTTTAAGTACCTCGGGAGTTCACACAGGTGAGAATAGCAGCAAACTTGTGAGCTGGTCATCTTCCACTCTAGGGAAAACTGATAAGCAGCAGCTATTGTGTCTCCCGTTCCAAGTGGTTCACACAGTGATCTGGTACCCCAGCAGTAGTAAGTGCAATCCTCCAACGTCACCCTATCTCCATGTCTCAAGAAGCCAGTGATGTGGGCTCTTAACTATTAATACTGCCAGAAGGGGACCACCAGAAGCTAACAACAGTGTATGACAAACACCTGCTACCCCTGAGTGGAATGCTGGGACACTTCCTGGAGGATCAGCCACTCTCTTCCCTGGGGTCCTCTGAGCACCACCACAGTCATAGCCACCCTCATCAACACAGGAAGCACTTAAGGAAATGAGCAATTAGCAGACTAAAGGAAATCCATCCCAGCCAGGGAAATGCCCCAGGGGCTAGAGCACATGCTTTGCCTGCAAGAGCCAACACAGCAGCACGGTCTTCCAAACACTGCCCGGTACTCCCCCACCCAAAAACACATCTATAACATGATTCAGCAGTCCCACTTCTGGATATATACTGTAAAGCTACAAAAAGGTATCTGGAAAAGATGCCTGTGCTCTCATGTTCACTGCAGCATTACTCACAATAGTCAAGATACAGAAATAACCTACGTGCCCATGAACAGAAGAATGGATAAAGGAACTGTATCTCTATATAATGGAGCTTTAGTCAACTCTTAAAAAGGACTTCCTGGCATTTGCAAAGACATGAATAAACCTGGCAGACAACACGCTAAGTGAAATAATGTAGGCAGAGAATGAAAAAAACATCAAAAAGTGAATTCTTTAAAAAGGTACAAGATCTCACTGATATGTAATTTTAAAAATCCAAGTTTATAGAAGCAAAAAAGTTAAACAGCGGTTATCACGGGTGCAGAGGTGGGGGAAATAGAAATATGCTGGTCTAAGAGTTAAAATGGTCTAATGTAATGACAAGTGGATTTAAAGTTATTAACATTGTATTAGATACAGGAAATTCACCACTAATGTAATGAAATTTCCTAGGTCTAATGTAATGACAAGCTGATTTAAAGTTACTAACATTGTAGTAGATACAGGAAATTTTCCACGTAGATTTCAGATGCTCTCAATTTTACAAAAGAAGGTAAATAAGTGAGATGATTGTTAATTCACTCTGCTCTCAAAATCATTCCGCTATGTATATCAAATCACTTGTCACTCTTCTTAGCTGTGTACAAGTCACACTGAGAAAAAACCTACCTCAAGAGACCCTAAGAGCCCACCCCGCTGCCACACCTCTTGCTCCGTGACCTGCAAACTCCCGCTATGGCTCACTTCAGTCTTTTTATGCTAGTGGCCACGAGGGAAGACATGCTGAATATGTGAACATGAGTGTATGTGCACGTGGCTGTGTACTTCGTTTGTTTGTTTTCTGGGCCACACCCTGTAGAACTCAGGGATCACTCCTGGCTCTGCAGTCAGAAATTACTCCTGACAGGTTCGGGGGACTCTAAGGGGTGCTGGGAATTGAAGCCAGGCCGGCCATGAGCAAGGCAAGCGCCCTACCCACTGTATTATGGTCTGGCCTGTGTGTGTACTTTAAAAATATATGAAGGTTTTCAATCATTCTTAATAATATCAAGCGCTTCCGGGACAAGAAAAATGGGAATAAATAAACCAAAACAAAAGGACTCCCAGCAGTAGTGTCCTCCTGGAGCAGTTTGGCCCAGGAGAGCCTGGCCCCAGCTCTCCTCAGATAGTTATCCGTGTGTGTGTGTGTATTTGGGAGAGAGAGAGAGAGAGAGAGAGAGAGAGAGAGAGAGAGAGAGAGCGTGTATGTGTGTATTTGGGAGATCCAACACTCAACCAGGCAGGAACCTACGCACCCATGCATGCACACGCAGCACAGCACAGGGAGCTTTCTTTAGGGCTGCAAGCCATAGCCAGGTTGTAATCTTGAAGAGAGAGGGGGCACTTATCTCTCTGATTATACGATAGGAATGCTTTTCAGGATTTTTTTTCAGAAGCAAGAGAAAAGAAGTTCGGGGCAAATAACTATTAGCAAGTTAGATGAGCTCTCCGTTAATTCTTCCATATTCTTCAGTGAGTTGATCAAGTAAATGTATATATAAAGGATAACTAATTTCCTTAAACCTAGAATACACAGTTTCTTTTACAATTTCTATATATGCTTAAAATCAAATATACTGGAAAAAACAAGCACATCGATTCCATGTTAAAAAGACAACTTTCAGGGGCCAAAGAGATAGTGTAGCAGGTAAGAGGCTCCTCGCCCAGGCCCACGAGGCGTGATCTCTGAGTGCAGAGCTAAGAGTAAACTCTAAGCACAGCTGGCTGTAGTCAAAATCAAAACATAAGACCATATTCACAAACACAGCTACAAGAACAAATGAAATCTTGCAGTTTGCTGCAACTAGGAGAGAACTGAATTTATGTAAGCAAAGTAAGTCAGAGGGAGATGTACAAACATCAGAAGTCTCACTCATCAAAGGTAGATAAAGAAACAAAACAAGGAACAGACAACATTGCATGATGACAAACCCTTGGCCGTGGATTATAAAACTAAGATTACCACGTAGTGGAAGGCAAGGGGACTTGGGGAGGGAAGAAGAGGTGGACTAAAAGTTATATAGGGATATTGGTGGAGTGTCTTAGGCACTTTGATGATGTTAAAACTGCAGTAATTTTGCATATAAAAATCATAAATATCAATATTACTATAACCGTGTTGCTTAAACAGTAATGAAAGTTAAAAAACTGTCACAACCATTGACCAGTCCTCCTAGTACTATTTCCCTGGCCTTTGATATTAATCTTCTACAATTTTTATATACTACAAATGAATGCAGTCACTCTATATCTGTTGTTCTCCTTCTGACTCATTTTACTCAGCATGATACTCTCCATATGTGGGGCGAGATTAGGTAAGACAGAAAAGGGGACCAGTATGACAATAATAGTTGGAAATGATCGCACTGGACAAGAACTGAGTGTTAAAAGTAGGTAAAAGGATACACATGATAACCTTCCAGTATCTGTATTGCAAACTACGATGCCCAAAAAGACAGTGGGGGAGGGAAATGCCTGCCATAGAGGCAGGTTGGGCAGGTGGGTGGGGTGATGGGAAGGAAACTGGGGACACTGGTGCTGGGAAATGTACACTGGTGGAGAGATGGGTGTTGGAATACTATGACTGAAACCTAATCATGAACAGCTTTGTAAGGGGCTATCTCACAGTGATTCAATAAAAAAAAATCTATGAACCAATTCATTGTAAAAACTGATAAATAACAAGAACTATAAGTATATCTGTATATATATATACAACATGATATAACCTTATGAATTGATCATTTAGAAAAAAATTGTACCTACCTCTAGTAAAAAGGAGTCCAACAAAGCCAGCGAATCCAATAACACCCAGTCTTGGAAAAAATCCAGGTGGTGAATTCTGGAGAAAGTCATAGCTCTCTGCAATAGAATTATACCAGGTAACAATTCCGTAAACTGCTCATTAAAAGACAAAACAAGGACTAGGAGATGGCACAGCATCAAAGGCACACTCCAGGCATATGCCCAACCCAGGTCCAATTTCCAGTACAACATGGTTCCCCAAGTAACATACAACTGGGTTGAGTCCCTGGAGGTCCCCATAACTGCCTAGATGGTCCTGAACCAACAGCCCAGATAAGCAAGAATCACTACTGGGGCCCCCAGACATCCTGAGTATCAGCGAGGAGCCCCCACAACTAACCTTATAATGCAATGGGTATACACAGTACCAAATGCTTTTCAAATAATGTACTTTTTGCTTTCTGCCAATATGCATCCTTTTAGCATATTCTTTGTTTTTTGTTTTCTTTTGCTTTTTGAGTCACAGCTGGCAATGCACAGGGGTTCCTGGCTCTGCACTCAGGAATTACTCTTGGCGGTGCTCAGGGGACCATATGGGATGCTGGGAATCGAACCCGGGTAGGCTGTGTGCAAGGCAAACGCCCTACCTGCTGTGCTATCTCTCCAGCCCCGTAGCATATTCTTTTTACGCAATATATAAACGCAATTCACAAAGCAGGTTTCTAAAATTTTCAAACACTTTAGGACTGGCAATTCCTGAAGGTAACAGATCTGAATCAAGCATCCACATGGGCAGAAACAGAAATAGAGAGATCACTTACTACCTAAACTCTTACTACCCAAACACAAAAACAACGGATTTGGGGCCAGGAAGATGGCTCCAGTGGCAAAGCACATGTCTGGTATGGGCAAGGCCCCGGGTCTGGTCTCCTGCGAGGTCCTCCAAGCACCACCAGGTCTGGCATCTCTGTCTCCCCTTCTTGACAAAACCAGAAAAAATGTTAATAAACCTGACACTTTCTGAAGCTTTACTGCTGTCCTCCAAAACCAGGCACCAAATGCATTAGATAGGGCAGTGGGGGTGGCGGAGAGCCTGTGCGCTTGAAGACTGACATTTATGCCCCGTGTGGCTTATTTGGTACCTAACCCTACGGCACCTTGTGTTTAGTTGTTCAGGTATACTTTGTCTCCTCAAGGAGAGGGAATCTTGCTCTCAAGGGTAGGGAATCTTGCTTTGCACACGACCAACCCAGGTTGGATCCCCAGCAGCCGACATGGTCCCCTGAATACCACCAGAAGAAATTCCTGAGAGCAGAGCCAGAAGTGACCTTTGAGCACAGCTGGGTATTACCCAATACCCTCCCAAACAAAACAAAACAAAACAAACAACAAAGAGAATACAACTCCTTCATGGTGGACTGCTTCTTAGGCTGTTATTTTCCCTCAGTCCAGAGATAACATAAGAGTGGATGCTCATCTAGCAGGTACTTATCAAAAATGCTATTAAGGGGCCAGAGCTATAGTAAACTGGGCAGGGTACTTGGTTGGCAAGGGGCGGTCCTGGGTTCAATCCCTGGTACCCCATACTATCCCCTGAGCATGTCTAGGAGAGATCCCTGAGCACAGAGCCAAGAGTAAGCCCTGAGCACCACTGGGTATGACCCCCCCGCACACCAAAAATAGAAAACAGGAGCTGATGGATACTGACTGAACTGACAAATGGACTGCAATGAGGCATGTGCCTCTCTCAACCTCAATCAAGTTTAGTACACCCCGCTTCTTTTCTCGGCACAGACAACACTGAATCACCTTTGAAGTATCGATCAGGCTTTAGCCACTGTGTAGAGCACTGCCCAAGTCCTGTCCCATGTTCTGATGTGGCTAACTCCCTTCCTCCGGCATTCAGCTCTGTTTTACTTGGATTAATAAAGCTTTAAGGATTCATTCAAAGCCTTCCCTGACTTTCCATGTTCCCAGTCTCTATAAAATCATTCTCCTTTCTCTGTACCTTCAACAGTGGTCTGGAAGAGTCCCCGAATTTGCACTAGTGTTGAATAATTTATTATCCACACCTCAGTGCTTGACCACTGTCATAATCATTGATGCTTGGCACGATGCTGATTTAACAAATGTACATGAAACTGAACTAGCTGGAATATTCAGTAATTCTCTCCCACAGATAATACCAGACATATGCCAGTTTTCCCTTTTCCTGGGTTCTTTGGGAGATGTGATCATTTTAAATACTGCCTTAGGGCACATGCTATTGGCACTAATACCTGCCTGGTTATTTTGCCTTAACCTAGATTTTACTTTCCATCCTCTTGTCTAGGTCATTTGAGGCAACTTCCTACTCTCCTTTACTTTAGGCTGTCAACATGGGGCTTTTGATTCTAAGCATCTACTGCACACAAAGCAGCAGTTATGACATCCAGATGTTCTGGGTGAGTTGCACCAAAGCGGGTAGATGAAACATTAAAGAACAGGAAAGAAGCCCAACATCTACTAACATGCTATGGCTGAGAGCTGAAAAATGGACTGCTTTGGCAAGCAAGACGACTCCTTAATTTGGGGGAGGGGGTGGCACCTAAACAGTGCTCAGGGGGTCTCAGGAGTCTTACCCAGTGATACTCAGCCAACCATGAAAGATGACTCAATGTTCAGGTTTGGCAATATGATACTGCTTGGGCCCAGCAGTGCCAGGAACTAGAGGGCCATGGGCCACACTCAGCAGTGCTCAGCGGTCATGCAGCGCTAGGTAGCAAACTCAGGTAAGGCATGCACCCCTGACCCTGGAGATGTCTCCCTGGCCCCTAAGAATGGAAGTCACGGATGGATACATTTGGGCAGGCGAAGGTTTGGGCCACACCTGGTGGCGCTCAGGGGCTATTCTTGGCCCTGTGCTCACGAATGACCCCTGGAAGTGCGAGACAACTTTAGTCACACATGTACAAATAAATGATCAGTTCTTTAAACTCCAAATTAAAAAAAAATTAAGGTAAGAAAGAACCTGGTTGTCAGGAGTATTAGAAAATTACACATACTAATATTTTAAAAGCACTGAAGATTACTACCTGGTACATACTAAGTACTAAGTAGGTATTTACAAAATAAATAAAATTTAGATGTCACTTGTTAACTTACATGCATAACTAAAAAGAACTGGCTGTTTATATATATGAAAAATGTATCTGGTTGCCTCAAGGGTATCAGTACTCTATAATAATCATCAAAGGGACTTAATACCAGAATTCCAAAACCGGGCGGCCGCTTTCGCGAGCGTGCAACATCATATGCTCTTTGTTACCAACAATAGAAAACATACAATCTAATGATGCCATTCTGACAGGTCTGACTATTGGAGGGAAAACTCCAAATAATGATAGTGAGTTTTCTGTCGAAAATTGAATGTAATCAAAGTAAGGAAAGAGTAAAGTGAAAATCATCTGCCACACAGGCAGAGGGGGAGTGGGGGGGTGTGCTGGGGTTTTTGGTGGTGGAACATATGCACTGAAGGGATGGGTGTCTGAGCATAGTATGACTGAGACTCGATCCTAAAAGCCCCCTTACTGTTCTCACTGTGACTCAATTAAAAAATAAATTAAAAAAACATTAGAAAAAAAAATAATCGTCAAAGGGAAAGAAAACAGGCTGGGAATCTGGGAATGTGGCTCAGCTGGAGAGACTTGTGTGGGGCCCTGTATTCAATCCTCAAGCATGAAAAAACTCATATTCATTTTAGCCCATCATGGAAACAAGCATTTATATAAACATGATGCCAACTTGCCAAGATAAAAACAAGGGGGATAATATATGGCCAATGTCCGCCGCCATTCTGTCTTCCGGCAAAGGTCTGTGACGCTCCCTCGACTCGCCCTTCCGGACCCACCCTGCTCCGCGGCCCTGAGCACCCCGCGCTTTGACCGCTGCCCGGTTGTGGGAAAGGGGCGTGGCATAATTGGCGGGGGCGTGGCCTAAGAAAAGTGGGCGTGGCCTCATCACCAGCGGCAGATAGTTTCCTCAACATCCTATCCAAGACTAACATCCTAGCTATTCGCAAGCAGTAGCACAATAAAACACAAGACTTCACATAAGAATTGAAGGAAACATCTCAGTAGGAGACCAGGTTCTACAAACGCCAAGTAAAAAGGCAACCACTATTAACTGAGCCTATAAACAATCCTTTTTCGCAACAAAAGGAAACAGGGATACTCATCTTCAAGGGCCCTCTTTCATACCACAACAACAACAACATGAAGAAACAGCGAAAATCCCCAGTGCAAGCAGAAGACGATCAAAGGAGTCCGGAAACCTCAAGGGGCGTTTCCTACAAACTTGACCTCTCTGATAAAGAATTCAGAGTTGAAATCCTCAACATGTTCAATGAACTCAATGCAAAGATAGACAACTTCAAGGAAGACCTGGCAGAAACAATACAACAGACAGCCAACAAAATACGGGAAGAAATGAGAGCAGAAATAAAAAACCTTCAAAAAGAAATGAAGGATTCGGTACATGAAATCAAAAACTCTCTGGCTGCCCTCAACAATAGGATGACTGCAGCCGAAGACAGAATCAGTATGCTTGAAGATGAGCTGCAAGAGGCCTACAGGCAACAACAAACCATGGCAAGAGACCTCAAAATAGCTCTAGCCAGAATCAGAGTCCTAGGGGATGATTTCAAGAGGAACAACATTAGAATCATTGGACTACCAGAACCACAGGGAACCAACCCCAACGAATATATGGCCAATGTCTAGTAGGTCACTAGTTTCTCACTGAAATAAGCCAGAACACAGACCATGAACCCTCTTTGAGTCATGTGACAAGTGGATTAAAAAACGGTTAGGTCGATCAATAAAAGCCGAGAGAAAAATGGTAAGAAAATCACTAATTCTGCAGTAAGATCTTTCCTAGGCACCTGAGTCCAGTTCCTCCCTGCCTCTAATCTTCCATACAATGTATGAATTGCTGAGCAAGTGAATTACCCTGACTCTGAAAACCTACTCATGACTTTCTGTGTGATTTAGGGATATTACACCTAGAAATAAAACTGGAGATTGGGCATTCCCAGTGGAGCTCAGGAGAACATGTGGTGCTGGGGATCAAATCTGAGGCTCTGGCAAATGAAACATGAGCTCCAGAACTCTGAGCTGTCTCCCAGGCTGCATGCCTGGAAATAATTCCTTTTTTTTCTGCAGTGCCAGGGACCAAACCCCGGTCCTCACATGCAAAATTTTCACTCTAACACTGAGTCATATTTCCAGCCCCTGAAACAAATTTTGTTATTATTTTTCTTTTGGGGTCACACCCAGCGATGTTCAGGGGTTACTCCTGGCTCTGCCCTCAGGAATAACTCCTGGCAGTGCTCGGGGGACCATATGGGATGCCAGGGATCGAACTCAGCCCGGGCAAGTGCAAGGCATGTGCCTTTCCCGCTGTCCTGGCCCCATGAAACAAATTTAAAGGAAAGATATCCAGTATCACTTCAATTGCTAGCCCAATAATCCTAATAATCTTGAAAAGATGTACCTGACTGTTAAGGGACACTAGTGCCCTGAAATTGATGAAAACAATGGATTCATTCCAGAAGAATCCACACAGCTCTAAAATGCTACATACAAATTTAAGGAAGTCACAGATTTCCTTCTGAAACCTGTGCAGGGAGCCCTGGTTAGAGTTTAGTGTTAAAAAAAAAAAACTGATCAAGCCTTAATTAAAAAATCAACTTACCAGTGGTTAAGAAGGTGATTGCCTTGCATGTGGCCAACCCCAGTTTGATCCCCAGAACTTTATGGTCCCTCAGGTCACAATTCCAGTAGTGACTCCTGAGCACAAAGCTGGGAGTAACCACCCCACCTACTCCGGGTACCACTGTCTGTGACCCAAACCATTCTACCCCCCAAATCAACTTACCAAACCCCAATTGAATGAGTGTTTCCATCTTGGGCTTAGTCTGGCTATACATTTCCTACAAAGGTGACAAGAAAATGAATGAGTTGAATTTGCTAATTAGAAAGTAATAATATATAGGTGACCCTTGAATAGCACTGGTTGAACTGTGCAGGTCCACTTACAGGCAGATTTTTGTGAAAAAAAGCAGTATAACTGTAAGTATGTTTTCTCTGATTTTCTGTAGAACAGTTATATCTAGCCTATTTAATTTAAAAATAAAGTTTGCCCTATCGTATACAAATCTGTGATAACTGTTTACATTATCAGCAGGGCTTTTGGTCAACACAGGCTATTTGTGGTTAAGTTTGTGGTGCATAAAAAGCTACACACTCAAGTTCTACACAGGGGGTCAGTGCACCAACCTTTGTGTTTCTGAAGGCTTAACTATTTGTCTTTACTGAATAAAAAATCGAGTTATTCAAATTTTCTGTAGTATAGGTACTAGGTGTGCATATGCATAATTCTACATTGTTATTTATATTAACTGCCAAAAGTTTCCATTAGTACACTGAGTTATATAGTTCATCAGGGCAATAACTGTAACCCATATTAATTTTAAGCTAACAGCTATAATTTCTTTAATAATATGACATAATAAAAAGTTGATTTGGGGATTTAATATTAAAAATTATTTTAAACTGTTATTAGCATTTGTTTCATATAGTACAATTACCACTGGCTAAATGTAGCCTGATAATAAATGTTAAAATGGACCTATTTTGATGATAAGGTAAATTTAGAGAACTCTTATAAATTTTTAACAAACCAGGAGAAATATCCTATATTAATAAAATAACTTACCTTATTTTAAAAATAAAAAAAGAATCAAGTTATTAATCCTTTTTGAACAAAGAGACATACTATCTCAATTTTTTATTATCATTTTTTCTTTTCAATTTCCCCTTCATTGCAAACTGCTAAGCATAACTGCTTATTATTGCCACAGGAAACAAAGATTTTAAGTAGAGAGGGTTCAACAGCCCAGCCTTTCCAGGCTGCTATTAAAAACTGAATAAAAACAAACTAAAGATCAGTCCTCTGAATCATTAAAGTGGCACTGCCTTGCCCATGACATTAAATCAGGAAGTTTATATATACTTATATATGTGTATATATATATATACACACAAACATATGTGTATATATGTATGTATACACACACACACACTTTGCTATGATTTTAAAGCCCATATCTGAAAAATTCTCATCTGAAGCAAGAGTGACTAGTTTCAGTGAGACAAAGGAATAAGTAGCAAAGTTTATGCTAAAGCAAATAAAGCATTATCATTTTCTTAACAACAATAATAAAAAGGTTGTGTATACGAATGTCAGGGAGCAAGGGACAGGTAAAAGGTACCCATCCTTCTTGAAGTTTACACTGAAGATGAGAATAAAGATAGTTGGGTATCGAAAGGTATCAACTAATTGCCACTTGGAAAAGGATTTAATTCCCCTTAAGTTAGAACAAGTTATGAAATGCTTTTATATAGTTTTAAACAATAAATGCTGGCTGTGGGGAGTACAAAAAGAACGTTAAAAAACAGCTGAACACTAATTCACTAAAATCTTTGTTTTTTTGCTCATAAAAAAGAAAAACCACTGTAGATAACTAAACTAATTGCCATCTTCTTCCACTGGCATAATCTTATTATACAGAAAAATTAAATTAGTTCTTAAAACAAGGGGCTAGAAAATGCTGAACTGAAAAAGGAGCCTAGAATCAGAAATATTTCTAAAGAAGATAAATCATTTTAATAAAAAAAGCTTTTCAATTTTGAAACAGTACAAATAAACATGTTCATAACTATTCTATTAACTAGAGTGTTTTTTTGTTTTTCTTTTATATCAAGTATCAGGCACACAAAAGTGAAAAAGAGCTTAGACTGAAAGCTAAAGAGATAAAGTACTTCTATATAAGGAGGGAGAGGAATAACAGAAGTTGTGTCTACGCGATACAAAAATATTTGCACACAAATTTGCTGAAAATCTTCTCGAACAAGAGAATAAAGTCTAAATGTTTTACAATATATTCTGTATAATTTTTAGGCATTACATAACTCAGTAAGACAATTTAATAGGATGTCCTAATTTAAACTGCTGATATAGCCTGTTCCTACTATTTTATTTCTAAATTGGAGACTATTTCTAAATTGTTTAGCACTGGCATAAACAATGGAAATCTAAAATTCTATAACAAGTTCTGGATTGAGTTTGCATATGTCAAACATTTACATTCTACTAGGACCATACAGCATAACTACATATTTGCTTTACTACTTTATGATCAATTTTCAAAATCAAGGCCAAATATGGCTCATGAAAGCATTCAGTAGATTTCTAGACTTCAGCTTTAGATGTTAAAAAAAAAATCACAGAAATGCTTTCATGAAGTTAATGACAAAATAACTTGATCAACTATATGTGTAACTCTTTGGTCATTGAGGCAAATAGTTCAGTATTAAAATATGTAATGCTACCTTTTTTGCTATTATAAACTACTCAAATGCTCTATAAGCATTTCTGTTTGAAGGAGTATTGATTTTGTTGAGTTTCCGGGAGAAAATTGCCCTAGTTTCTATATCAATGCTTACACACTGTATCCTCCCCCTACTATACTTATCACACATTTCTTCCCCATTACCAGCAGATGGTAGTTAGCAGCCCTCTGCTCTCTTTAGTGAAGGTAACGCACACTGCCCAGTGGGAAGGTGAGGCTCTCTGCTCCCCTGCAGGGATGGCAATGATGAACATTTCCAAGTCAGGCCCTTTTCTGAAAACATGCAGCCAATACAGGTTTCTCACCACTCAGTCTATACATGCATTAACTCCACTTTCAGAAGAGCCGTACCTCACACCATCTTATGTATGGCTCACAATGATGTCGAAGATGTGAGAAGCTTTCTTCAAGTTGGGTCTTTGTCTCTTCCACATATTTAGACTGACCCTCAGGAATGGTGTAGAGTGAAAGCTGCTTACATTGAGAAACAAAAGAAAGAGAAACAAAGGAGATTATACATAATGAAGTAACAATAAACTATTAAATTTGTAAATATTTTATTTCTATTAATTTACAAACTACAGTGTCTTTTGGGAGTAGAGTTGTTTGTTTGCTTTTTGGTCACACACGAAGGTGCTCAGGAGTTGCTCTTGGCCCGGCGCCCAAGGGATCACTCCTGGCGGGTTCTAGGGGACCATAGGGGATGCCACAGGGATGGAATCTTGGTCGGTCACATGGAAGGTAAGTGCACTATCTACTGCATTATCACTCTAGCCCACAAACTACAATGTCTCTGAAGGGTTACCTGCATCCTGAACCCTATTTCAAAAGATTTTTGTAACCTTATTTCCTTAATACAGGTACAGTAAAGAAGGCAGGGCCATTGTGGTCCTACCCTATCCCTGTCCCTACAAGAACAAAGTAGCCACCCTTTGGGCTGCTTAGATTTGGCTTGAAATAAAAGGCTTCTATTTTTCGAAAGGGTAAATGAAGATATACATCTTGACAGTAACTGGAGAACAAGTTACTTGGTTCAAATGTTCAGTCTGGTCCCACCCAGTCAAAAAAAAAAAACCTTTCCAAAGCCACTATTGGCTTCTTCTTCACCCTCAAAAATGCCACTGGCCCAAGGCCTGAGAAGAGAGAAAAAGGGCGAAGATAAACTAATGAACTTTATGTAAACACTGCTCAAGTAACCCAGCCCAGGACTGTAGGTAGAGCTCTGTCGCTTTATTCAAAGTCAACAGAAACCAACAGTACAAAATAATCACTGGGGAGTACAGACAGGAAAGAATGTAAATAATGGAGAAAAGACTTCTTATTTTATTTGTTTAGTATTTATTAAGTATCTACTTATGAGTCTCTAATCTAGCCAAGAAGCAAAATGAATCCAGGTCTTTATTTTCTTAAGAGAGGGAAAAATGCAAATGTTTTCTTGGCCTGATAACAGGCTAGAATCAGGCAGATCACTTAGAAGGGAATTGAGCTTACCATCCACTGAGGCAAAGCACAGTCTCAGCTAAAAATCTAGGAAAAATTCCCCAATTATGCCCTTAACTAAGGTCATTAACTAAAGTGTATTCGTTGAAATGCCATACTTTAATAGTTTTACACACACACACACACACACACACACACACTCTCACTCTCTCTCTCTCAGGAAATATATTCCTCTTTTTAAATATCTCCTAAACTGTCATATTTCCCTGATACACAAGTTGTACATTAGCATGTATCATCTACTTTCTATATTAACCAAATCAGATGTTCAAAATATACCACAACATGAACAGCATGTTACCTCATTAACCTTGAGACAGGCTTTGGCGGGTGGGTCCTTTTTTGAGGATGCATAGACTTTGAAGGTGAGCAGACTAAAGCTGGCCGGGCCCACAGACCTCTGAATTACCTGAAACACAGAAGCAATCTTAAGCCTTCTCTCAACGCTAGAAACTGAATGTACATCTAGAAACTGAATGCACATATGTAAGTATATTCGTAACCTCAGTCACTCTTGCCCGGAAAGGTTTATTGTGCTTTATGAAAAATAAAGGTATTCTTGGTGTCTAAAAAACATTAGGGGCTGAATCGATGGCACAGTAGCTAGGGTCCTTGCCTTGCACGTGGCCAAGCCGGGATCAATCCCCAGCACCACATAGCAGTCCCCTGAGCCCACCAGGAGTGATCCCTGAGCACTGCTGGGTGGGTGTACTCCCCACAAAAAAATTTTTTCTAAATTTAATTTTCATCAGAACTTAAAATTTTGATTAGTCTTTATCTTAATTTCCGAAAGGCTGAAGTTTTACTCCTTGCTTTTCAAATTAAAATAATATAAAGTGTATCACTTTCAGGAAGAGAAAATACTATGGAATGAATTTGGAATCACAAAACAACCTTGATTAATTTTGCCCTCTTCCGTTCCACGCACCCCTACTTGGCTATGGCGTTGCCATCATCTGCTCCCGAGCAGATTCTTCTTTCTTACAGGCCTGTCTTTTGTGCTACCAGGGGATTGGCAATAGCCCTGACCTCTACCCACTAGGTGCCAGTAGCAACACCAGTCATGACTCAAAAACATCTTCACTTTCTTGGGGCCAGAGTGACAGTACAGTGGGTCTGAGTTCGATCCCCGGCACCCTATATGGTTCCCTGCGCTCCGCCAGGGGTAATTCCTGAGTGCAGAGCGAGGAGTAAGCACTGAGCACCTCCGGGATAGCACCAAACAAAACAACCCCCCACAAAAGTCTTCACTTTCTGGGGGCCAGAGAAATAGCATAGTAGTTAGGGTGCTTGCCTTGCACGCTGCTGACACAAGTTTGATCCTTGCCCTCCCGAATGGTCCCCCAAGACCTGCAAAGAGTGATCCCTTAGCACAGCTGGGTGTGGTGCAAAAACAAAAGAAAGTCTTCACTTTCAAAGATCTCCTAGGGTACAGCTCTGCTCACTGAGATGTGTATTTTACTCAAGTAAAAATCAATTTCTAAGCTTTCTAGCATCTAGAAATTAAGCAAACCTGTAGGTTTTTCAATTCATGGCCTCAAGACCATGACTGCTTGAAGAAGTGGAGGCAGCACTGAGCTTACTGGAAAGGGGCACAAGGAAACTTCCTGAGCTGACAGAAATGTTTCATATCAATGTTTACTAAAGTGGGTGAAAGCACCCACTTCAGGGGTGCTGGGATGATCCAGAGGTTCAGGTGCCATGGAAGGCCAGTATTAGGCTCAGGTGCCATGGAAGGATGCTTTCTGTTTGTTCACTTAAAGAAGGTAGATCTGGGGCTGGAGCAATAGCACAGCGGGTAGGGCATTTGCCTTGCACGTGGCCGACTCAGGTTCGATTCCCAGCATCCCACATGGTCCCCTGAGCACCGCCAGGGGAAATTCCTGAGTGCAGAGCCAGAAGTAACCCCTGAGCATCGCCGGGTGTGACCCAAAAAGTCAAAAAAAAAAAAAAGAAGGTAGATCTGGGGGACTTTTTTTTTCTGAAAAGACGGCAGTAGGCCACATAAGTTAGGGAACCTCAGCTCCAAATAGTGTGCACCATGGTCTGAGCACCTCGGTCCCAAGTGATGCTATGAGAATCCTTTACCAGGCTCATTCCCCACCCAGGGCAGCTGACTTGACTGAGAAAAATGGGTACCACCTTCCAAGCATTGGTCAGACATGCTCTACTTTGGATTGAGTTTGGTGTACTAGACCAAAGTCAAGCTCACACTGTTAACAGCGGCATCTTCAATAAATGTGAGGCCATACCAAAAGACTAGATCCAACGACCCAGATCCGAAAGCTACTTAGCTTTAGGTCTGGCATATCCTCCAGGGTACTCCCTTCAGCTATCAGATGTCTCTGCTAGAATTCAGCTCGCTGGAGGGAGGGGGTGTTAACTCAAAGGAAGGACTCAAATGTGCTGATCTGTCTGAGGTTTTGCATGTAATGATACAAGACCCACAGTCTTAGGGAAAATGAACGGTGGCACAAAGGTGAGCCGGTGATGTTTAGTTTTGCACAACTCAGAAGTGCCACTGAGTTTCCTCGTGTGACTAGAAGTTCTTGCTGTCTGTTCCCCGGAAAGATATCTAATAATATCTAATAATCTAATAATTAGATTAGATATCTAATAATATCTAATAATCTAATAATATCTAATAATCTCCTGTCAACAAATAGTCTCTATCTTGGACCTTTGGACTTGCCTTTATAATTTTGTTTTACATAACCCAAAGGAGCAGGATGGCATCACAAAAGTTGGTTAGGGAAAGTTCTCTTAAGATCAATACAGACACCATGGAAACTGAGCACTAGGGCTGACAGCTGGTTGAGTGGAACCCGAACAAGAAATGTGGCAGGCTGGCACTAACGCTGACCAAGTACTAATGAGAGCAGAGCAAATCTTGGTGAGATAAGCAGAGTTGTACTAAGCAATCCAAGGAGGTCAGCTAGAATTTTATTTCAATGTAATAAACAAATGTTGACTGCATACCTCCTCCAAGTCAGGCATGGTGCTAAACGTGACAGTTAGGTAGACACGGACCCTGACCTTTCCGAGTTTCCAGGGATCTTATGAGTTTACTCAAAAGACTTGGCTCACAATTTTTTAAATAAGAATTTCTTTTCAAAACAGAAAGAGTGAGTTTCACCTTCAGCGCCAGCAGCCAGGGCAGTCTTGGACACAGTCAACCCAGACAGGACTCTGCTGAGGGCACAAACACCAGGTGACAATGGGTACGCAGAAGGTCAAACGGTGCTTGAGTGCACTCTCCAGGATTCTGTAGCTCCGGGACCACTTTTTGATTGCATCCCACTAAAACTCTTTAAAGATAAATAACTAACCTCAGAATTACTCAAGGACTCTTCCCAAAAAACGGGGGCTCAAGTCCCTAACAAGCTGCTTTCCTCTTCACCTCCATGGGGGATCCAGAATAGAATCTGTCCCACTTCTAAGAAGAGTGACTGTATTCTCCTGTAATGAATGACAATTCCTGTCTTCTTAGGCAAGTCTTTCCCAAAGCGGGCTATACCCTCTGGGGCACTGGAATGACCCAGGGGTCAGACAGAGCCTCTGTGCCACTGGAGGTTCTTTCCATTTGTTCACTTAAAGGCTTGTTTTCTGAAAAGGGGCCGAATAAGTCAAAGACGCCTAGGAACCTCTATATGAGACCCTCCACTTAAAATATATACCATTTTCCTTTTCAATAATTTGTAAGCCTTGATTTCACAATCCCCATTTGTAAATCTCACAGGACTGTTCCTAGTGACACAAATTTGGAAGGGGAGGCTTTGGGTTACTCCTGGCTCTGTGCGCGGGGGGTCACTCTTGGCAATGCTTGGGGGACCACATGTGAGTCCAGGGACCAAAGACCAGACCACGGTTGGCCATATGCACGACAATCATCCTAACCCCTAATTTATAGCATCAGTGTGTTGGGGAACTTGGGCAAGATTTTTAGAAGCATAGATTCTAACACCCTCCCAAGACTGTCCGACTCAGTAAACCTAAGAGAGATCCAATAATCTAGCCCCACAACCAGTCAAGTTCAGAAGACCACGATTCCATAGGCAGATGTTTGGGGAAGAATACTCAACTTTATATATAAAAAAACCCCTCAAATTTACTTTCTTTCAAAAAGTTGTTTTAGGGAGCCGGAATTCAGTAGGTAGGGCATTTGCCTTCTATATGGCAGAGGTAGGTTCAATCCCCGGTATCCTATACAGTGCCCTGAGCATGCCAGGAGTGATCCCTGAACAGAGTCAGGAGTAAGACCTGAGCACTGCCAGCTATGGCCCCAAAACAGAAACAAAAACAAAAATGCTGTTTTAAGGAAATAAATTAGAATTGGCCTAAGCAAAAAAACAAAATATGTGACTGGCCACCTACTGGAGAAGTTATGGGCTTTATTCACATTCAGGGGAGCTGGGGACCCCGCACAGCTGTGCTTAGAGCTGACTCAAGGCTCTGTGTTCAGGGATCACTGTTTACGGGGCTCCGGAGAGGCTATGCAATGTCGGGGACAGAAGCCAGGTTGGCCACATGCAAGGCAAGCACCTTACCCACTGAACGATCTCTCTAGTCTTCAAGAAAAATCTTATGGTGTAATAGCACTACCAATATAAAACAGTGACTACTTTAAAAATAATTAATTTGAGTGAGAGACACAGTACAATGGGTAGGATGTTTGCCTTGCATGTGACTGACCTGGGTTCAATACCCGGAATCCCATATGGTCCCCTGAGAACCATTAAAAGTAACCCTTGAGCACTGTCAGGTATGGCCCCCCAAAATACATTTTAATTTAGGAAAAAAGAAAATCATTTGTCTTAAAACACAACCAATACCCATTAATCCTAACTCCCGTGTCATCCTATCTCTCTCTCCACTGACAAATGTATTTTAAAATTTAAAAAAATTCGAAGAGTGGGAAATTTAAAATCAAATCTATGTATCAATCAGATAGTTTTAGTAGCACACTGAAGGAAAAAAGTCTAATCAGTACTCTAAACCAGAATATATATTCTAGAACACAACCCAAGGTTTCAAAATTTAGATAATTTCTTAGTAGCACTGTAGTCCTGTTGTTCATTGATTTGCTAGAGCAGGCACCAGTAACATCTCCATTGTGAGACTTGTTACTGTTTTTGGCATATCGAATATGCCACAGGTAGCTTGCCAGGCTTTGCCGTGCGGGCGGGATACTCAGTAGCGTGCCAGGCTCTCTGAGAGGGGCGGAGGAATCGAACCCAGATTGGCCTCGTGCAAGGCAAACGCCTTACTTACTGTGCTATTGCTCCAGCCCAATTTCTTAGTAGCAGGCTTTAAGGATCAAGAAAATTAGTTTGGTACATTATAATTATTTTTGGTTGGTTTCGGGGCTACGTCCAACAATCTCCAGGACTTACTCCTGGCTCTGTGCTCAGAAATCACCTCTGATAGCTCTCAGGGGACTATATGAAATGCTGGGGGTCAAATCCAGGTCAGCTACACGCAAGTCAAGCACCTTACTCACTATACTATCTCTCAGGCCCCTATACTTAATTTTAAAATAAAATTTTATAGCTGCCCTAATTGGGATTTTAAAAAAAATTCTATTAATAGAATTCAATACTCAAGTCACTTTATACTATGCCTTTAATCCTTTTATGTGTGTGAAAACATGGTAACATTAACCATCTCGTGCCTCTGAAAGATAACCTCTATTATGTGATACTAACTCATGTACACTTTCCCATGGAAAACCACTATAATGAACAATATATGGAGAACAGATAAACTTACAAGGTATGGAGACTATCTGAATGGATATGCTATTTATAGTAACTTTATAATGGTGATATAGGAAATGAAGTATTTAGGGTATCATTCTTTGTATTAAAGTTAGGGAACACTGAATATTAAATAGCTTCAACTGTTCATTAGCAAACTGGTGCTGCATTACAATAAAAATCTTGTATTTTAAACAGCAATAAGTAGAAATCTGGGATATTATTCAATATGGTCAAGGTAATTTTCATTGAGATTATTTTCTCCTAACATGCCTTATCATCATATATTCACATTACTAAACAATTCATGCTTATGCTGATAACCATGGAAAGTACAAGTGCCATCAAATCATTCTTCAAGATAAACAGGAATGCTTCTTGAATGCCTATAATGTTTATTCTGATTAGGTTCTGATTTGACCATATATGGTCAAATATAGGACTAGACGGATAGCACAGCAGGTAGGGCGTTTGCCTGGCACGAGGCCGACCCGGGTTCGATTCCTCCGTCCCTCAAGCCCAGCAAGCTACCAAGAGTATCCCGCCCACACGGCAGAGCCTGGCAAGCTACCCGTGGCATATTCGATATGCCAAACACAGTAACAAGTCTCATAATGGAGACGTTACTGGTGCCCGCTCGAGCAAAATCGATGAACAACGGAACAACAGTGCTACAGTACTACATGGTCAAATATATGGCCACCATATATGGTTCCCGAGCCCAGGAGGTGTGATCCCTGAGCACAGCTAGCTGTGGCCCCAACACAAAAATAAATTAAATAGACCATAGAGAGATAGTAGAATAGTCCCTTACCGTGGTGTGATTAGAAAGGTCAGAAGGGTGAGAATATACTATTATGTTCAGTTTGGAAAAATTCTCTTGTGACCCATGTACTCTTCTGAATTGCCAAATTTCAACACCAAGTATTTGCTCTGTCCACTTTGCTTCTCTTGCTGTGTGTCCACTACTCAAGGGACCTAAAACCAATCTTCCCAAAGCCACTGGTGGTCTCCCAGTTTCTAAATTCCAACAGACATCTGCCATCTTTGTTCCCTATTCTATCTACTCTATTCTTTCTCTAGTTCTCTATTCTATCTGTGGTAAAGTTTCCTGTCTATGACCATTCTATCATCGCAAACTCTCTCGTCTGTGGTTTTTAGGATTCTACTCTAGCTATTCTACAGGCTTTGTAGGCACCTGTTCACTCTTTGGGGCTTCTCTTCAAGGTTAATGAGTCTGAGTAGTTCTCAATCTCTTCTCTGCCCTACTGAGTAATTTCACTGAAGTTTACATATTTAACTCCCATCCCTGCTATTAATGCCCAACTCAGTATTCTCAGCACTGCTCTCTCCATAAGCCTCATGCTTTTATGTCTAATGCCCCTTGGACTTCACCAAGTTTTTTACAATTGAGACCTAAAAATAAATCCTCTGTCTCCAAAACTGTGGTTTTCTCAGTTTCCTTACTTCACTTAATGACCCTGCAAGTCACACAAAGGACAACATCAAAGCAATTCTTTAATGAAACAATGAATATGAACTTCAAAGACAATAAAATGGATCCCTGCCGCCACAGGGTAATAAAGCAGATAAATAAATAATTACACCACCTGCGATAAGTGCAGTAACAGACAAAAGACAGGAGTTACACAGAAAAAGAAATAATGTACCATACCACTGGAAAATTCTGGGAAACAACTGCACAAAAGGTAAAATTCACAAGAACGTTTATACACTTCTTTTCAAATTTTTTTCAGTTAAGTCCTTCAAGGTTAAGAATCACGAGTCACCAGGCACAGTAACAAAAGAAGCACAAGATTTAGAAGCAGAGATGATTTCAGACTCTCCACAGATCTTTCAGCTACACACATGAATCAGTGCGATTTTTATACGGTCCAAATGTAAGCAACTCCACAGCTGCTACTTTAATAATATAAAAAACATTCTCAATTAAGATGCACTCTCTTGATATCAAGATCAGATGGGGTTTTGATGATAATCTCAACATAATTTGTTGTCCAAAAATCTAATGTTAGGTAATTACCTAAGTTAGCTATCATAACCTGCACATTAAAATGTGCAGCTGTTTTCAAAGGTTTTTTTTTTTGCTTTGAGTATCTAATTTTTTTATCTACTATTGTGGGAAATAAATGGATTTAAAGACAGTTTTAGATAAATGTGATTTAAAATTGGATTATTTTCCCACTTAGAGGAAATGAAGCACAATTATGAGGTTTTCTCCCAATGCTCTTTGATCTTCAATCAACCCTTCTTACAATAATTTCAATCTGAACACATTTTCATTTAAAAACAAAACATTTTTCATTTTTTCAATTTGATAAGTAAAAATCTGATTTTTTTTCAAGTAACAGTAAATTTAACTGGCAATAGTTTTGAAGTTATTTTTGTTTAAATTAACTACCATAAAACAAGAAAGGTATGCAAAAGAATTTATAGTAGGGGCTGGAGTGATAGCACAGCGGGTAGGGCGTTTGCCTTGCACATGGCCGACCCGGGTTCAAATCCCAGCATCCCATATAGTCCCCTGAGCACCGCCAGGGGTGATTCCTGAGTGCATGAGCCCAGAGTGACCCCTGTGCATTGCTGGGTGTGACCCAAAAAGCAAAAAAAAAAAGAATTTAGAGTAAAACAAAATGATGAAATCAATAGTTTTTCCAATGCAGGCCACATACTGCTATCTTTAGTAGCACTGTAGAAACTGTCGTCCCGTTGTTCATCGATTTGCTCAAGCGGGCACCAGTAAAGTCTTCATTATAAGACTTGTTGTTACTGTTTTTTGCATATCGAATATGCCACAGGTAGCTTGCCAGGCTCTGCTGTGCGGACGGGATACTATCTTTAGTAATGAGTCATAAAGTGAATTGAAAAGAAGCTGTATGAGCCCCAATTTTTCAAACATAAAAAGACTATCCCCCATCCAGAGCACTCAATACACTGCCTACATTTTATACAGCAATCTTTTCTAATCTGGAAGGCAACACACCAAACTAGTGAAAGAAGCTTTCTCTGGGAAGTAGGTGAGAGGAAAGTTTTCTTCTAACCTGTTATCAGGTTAGTGGGAAATTCATAATCATCTTAACTGTAGGTTTTGTTTACAAGAAAAAAATTTAAAAAGATATTTCAGTAGTGTACTTTTTATGAAAACAGGTGTTTCCTTACTTCACACTCCTTAGGATGCCCAGGATTAAAACGGAAGTAACAAGCATTGGTAAGGATGTAAGAGAAACTGGCCATGTGTTTGGTAGGAATATAAAATGGTGAAACCACTAAGGAAGACAGTGTGGAAAATCCTCAAAACATTACAAATTCAACCACCATTTCACTTTTGGATTCATAACCAAAAGAATAAAATGCAGAAGAATTTGGATATATTCAGAAGAATTAAAAGTCAGGGTCTTTTTTTTTTTTTGCTTTTTGGGTCACACCCAGTGTTGCACAGGGGTTACTCCTGGCTCATGCATTCAGGAACTACTTCTGGCGGTGCCCAGGAGATCATATGGGATGCTGGGAATCGAACCCAGGTCGGCCGCATGCAAGGCAAACACCCTACCCTCGGTGCTATCGCTCCAGCCCCAAAAGTCAGGGTCTTATAGACACGTCTGCATACCCATGTTCAGAGCAGCACCACTCATAAGGCTAAAAGGGGGAAGCAACCCAAGTGTCCCTGATGAATAAACAAAATGTGGCACATACATACAACGGAACAGAACCTCCAGGCATGTCCTTCAGTGAAATAGGCCAGTCACAAAAGTAAATATAGTATTTTATTTATAGTGATATCTAAAGTAGTCAAATTCATAGAAACAAAATACAATAGTGGTTCGGGCAGGGTGAGGGGAATGGGGAGTTGTGATTTGTTTAATGAGAATAGTTTTTGTTTTGTGAAATGAAAAGTTCCACAAATTTTTTCCACTTCAGTGGGAATATACTTAACATCACTTAACTATTACAGAAAAATGCTTAATATGGCCAAGTCCATAGTTTTTAAAAATGTGGAACTATGAGCTGGGGAAATGGCTCACAGGGCTGAAGCACAGGCTTTGCATGTGGAAAGCCTGAGTTCAGTCCCAAGGCATCCAGCTGGGAACAGCCAGTCCCCAGGAGAACTGTACGTCCGCCACAAAAAGGGATCCATGGAACTTTAAGAAATGGTCAAGTAGGTTTTTTTTAATTAAAAGGCAGCATAAAAGAAAAATAAACTTGCAAAAAAAATAAATAAAAATGTCCGCAATTTTTTCACCTCAAGTTGCAATCTTAACATATCAAATTAACCCAAAACAAGTACTCCGGATAGGAAAACAGCACAAGGGGCTAAGGTGCTGGTCTTGCATACAGCTGACCCTGGTTCCTACACGCGCAGCATAGGGTTTCCCTGAGGGCCAGGAGTGATCCTGAGTAAGGCCTGAATGCCACTGGGGGTCCCCCCAATTTTATTTTCAATAGGTATGTATGGTTTGCTTCCAAATGCCTTCATATTAAATGTTGAGTATTTAAGAAAATCGGTCTCAATATATTTGAAAATAAAATTGGGAAAACAGATTAGAAACTGGCATTTATTAAGAAAAGGTAGTGGGTGGCAGGGATTTGTAAGGGTTTTTTAATGTAATTCAGAGGGTATATGTAATCAGACCCAGAAAAGAGTCTGAAAGAGATGCTAACAGTGGTTGTCTAAGGCTGAGTCCTTCGAATTGGCCATATTTTCTGAAGCTTTATTGGGGTGTGTGTGTGAAGGGGGGTCCCAGAGTTGCGCCGGTCAGTGCTCAGGCAGTGCTCGTGAGGTTATGTGGTGCTGGCTATCAAGCCCGGAGCCACCCCGAACATGTAAGGCCTGTGCTCTACTTACTTAGCCACATCCCAGGCCCCTGAAATTTTTACAACAAATTCTGATTTGTTTTGTAAGATACAAAGAACAAAAACAGTCTGCCCCTAAAAGTGGGAAAATAATTTTGAATGAAGGGAGACAACATGTTTTGATCAGTGATGACGTTTTTGGAATAAATATATTGGCCAGTGACAATATGTTTGAAAGAAAATACTCTGACAGGAAAATTAAATCTGCCCTCTCAGAAAGACTATTTTGATGGGCACCTTTTGGATGTATCAAGTTGGGAGCGCGTTAACAACAATAGAAATCATCATTTCGATCAGTTTCATAGTGAAAGGTGACTGATATTTTTAGACTTTATGTGCAATATTTTTAGACTTAAACCAACAAGAAGAAACGCACTCTCTGGCTATGACATGGAACTTTTTAATGAGAAAATTTCAAGTCTGTAATTCTGCCCCTGAATAAGTGTTATTTGTAAATTATTCCTCATCCACCGTAAAAGTGATCTAAAAGGATGTCTTTTTTCTATTTTTTTGTTTTTGGTCCTCACCCGGTGATGCTCAGAGGTTACCCCTGGCTGTAGACTCAGGAATTACCCCTGGCAGTGCTTGGGGGCCCACCAGAGTCAGCTACGTGCAAGGCAAACACCCTCCCCGCTGGACTATGGCACCGGCCCCTAAGCAGGGCATCTTAAACTTACTCCACTGTGACCCCTCTCCACCTGAGAAATTTTTATGCAACTTTAGGATTGTAAAGATATAAAAGAGGTATATAAATCAAACATTTGCTGATAATAGGTCATAAAGAAATCTATACTAGAGCAAACTTGTAAATAGTGTAACCCACCGTTTAAAAAAACACTAGAACTAAAATTGTAAGGGGAAAAGTTAAAAAATGTTTTCAACATTATCTTTTTTAAAAAAAAAAAACAACATCTACAATATTGCAGGCCACAATGCCCAAGGGGGGGAGGGCGGAGAGAGAAAGAAGTGCCCGCCACAGCGGCAAGCAGAAGGTGGGGGGTGGGGGTGATGGAGGGGGACCTGGGGACACTGGTCCTGATGCAGGTCTGGGTGTTGGAACACTGTATGGCTGCAATCCAAACATGAACAGTTTTGTAAGGATCTATCTCACGGCGATTCAATAAAAAAGTAAAAAAATCTACTTTATATTTGAAAGATTTCACAGTTAGGTCAGCTGGACAAAGAAAATGTTTTATCTGCAATTGTTTCATTTCCTACTCTTTAAAAATAGTTCCCAATTTTTTATATTAATGCAAAAAATACACTTGTCTCATAAACAGGAAGGAAACCTCAGGGCCAAAGTGTGAGATAATTGTTACTTCAGGCAAGTTTTAAGTCATCTGGTTCAGCTTATTTCAGACTTGGAACAGAGATTACGTTTAATTTACCATGTTCCAAGCTTATTTTGAACTTCCTTATCCAGACACAAATTTACAGCTGCTTACCTAAAATGAGAAAGACAGACAGACAGACAGACAGAGATAAAGAGAGCACGCAAAAGGGGGGGGGGGATGAGTTTGTACAGACCTATGTTTTTTTTTTTCCTACAGAATGGCAGAACTTTTTCGCTGTTAAGCAAAAGTAGAACGAGGGAGAAATCACAAGGGAATATTTACCTCGACTTCCTTTCAGATGATTCTACATTTTCAAAACTGCAAAATCTCCACCTTCTAAGAGGAAGAGCTATTCTGTTAAAGCCAATTCTATCTAGACCCAGGTTTCATTTCCCACCAGACCACACTGTGTGCACAGCGAAGGCGAAACTCACTGACCACAAAGGCCTTCAACCTCATCTCACTTATTCACACGCTTCCTCCTCTTTACAGAAAAAAATCTGCAGTTCTTTGAAGGGGGAAAATTGTGCAAGGTTCAACTCAGCTGATGATAATCTGACTTTTTAATAAAAAATCTCTGTAAAAATAAGCAACAAAACACAAGCAATAGGAAAAGTAAATATTTGGACCATCATAGTAACTTCAACAGAGCTCCCAAACAATGCGACTCCAAGAACAAGCTGAGTGAATATTTGCCAAGTGAGGTATGCTATCAATGGATGAACTGGGAAACTTAAATCTTCCTATCACTTTTGGGTCACTCACCAGTTCAACCTACGTCATAAGACACACATGAATCAGCACCTCTACTTGAGAAAAAATTCAGACAGCACCAAGGAAAACAGGTTGTTCCTTCACAAAGAACTCTTTGGGATGAGGTAAACAGGAAAATGAGCCTTTCTTATTTTCATAGATCCTATTTTAAAAGACTGACCGCAGGAACAAATAAACATAACTGAAAAGAGAAACCACAAGGTATCCCCAACTAAAAGAGAGAATATATACTTGTGAGTTTATCTTTAGCTCTGAGGGCTCCTCACCCTCAGCCAAGCAGAGAAGGTCTTAAGCCAGGTCAGTATGGTTCTGGATACAACACACCTCAGTGCTGCAGAGTCAGAGAAACTAAGAAGACAAAGGGCGACTGTGTCTAAAGTGCATTTAAAACAATACTCGTTCAAAATACAATCGTGTCACCAATGTTCCCAGCATCCTTCCAACACTGGTGGAGGAGAATGGGCACTGGTGAAGGGATGTAAACCAAATACAAACATGAAAGTTCATAAGTCTGTAACTGTAAAAATAAATAAATAAATAAATAAATAAATAAAAATTTAAAAAAATACAATCATGTTCTATATCATTTATATTATATATATGCTGCATTGCAGACATCACATGCACTGTATCACATTATACAATATAGTACATATTATATATACTGTTATATACAATATGTGCTGCATTATGTAACAGTGTATGTTATATGCTATACTCATGAAAATACAACTTAATATTCACAGTTAAAACGCTTTAAGTATATTGAAAACTATGATCCTTGCTCTAAATTCTTACCCCCACAAGCTTTTAGCATGCAAAGAACACAAGTCTGAAACTTAATTATGTTAAGAAGTTAGCACTGTTGAAAATTTCTAATAAAACTAGCATGAAGTCATGCAAAACTTAGGGAAAACTCAGCAACAATAGAAAGAAGTAACCTGCCAATTCTGAAATATATCTTTAGATTAAGATTCCACCCTCCTAAAAATATCTACATAAAACTTCATGTTGTATACACTACCCACTGAATTCCATTTAAACATTACTGAAGACAATCAAGTGATACAAACTCTTTTAATTGCTGAATTTAAAAACTATCTGGGCACTTTTCTGTCATGAAATACAGAATTGGGTCAGAGCAATATTGCACAGCAGGTACATATATTTGCCTTGCATCCGGCTGGCCAGGGTTGAGTCCCAGTACTATATATGGTCACCTGAGCCCCGCCAGGAGTAAGTCCTGAGCAGCAGTGGGTATTACCCAAAAAATAAAAAGCAAAATAAAATAAAAAATGAAATCACTGTCACTATCATTGTCATCCCGTTGCTTATCGATTTGCTTGAGCGGGCACCAATAACATGAAATATACATACAAATTACTTGTATGTGATATGTTAGATGTACTATAAAAACCTATTAAAGTTCATTTCTCAACCTCTAAGAATTTCCAGCCTAGCCTAGAAAGGACATGGGTGTGGTCCACATATAGATTATAAATTAAACCTTCATATCATAAAAGTCTATAAATATGCACAGTCACCATGTGGTGATAAACTAATCCTAATTTTGTCCTCCATTTTGCCTCTGCTCCCAATTCTTTTGTGGGGGCTGGCGGGGGAGCCCACCCTCAGTGGTGCTTGGAGGTTGCTCGTGGACGTGCTCAGGGGACCCTGTGGTGCTGGGGATCAAAACCAGACCTCCTGTGTGCAAAGCTTGTTCTCCGCCCATTGAGCTGAGCTCTAGCTCTCTGCTCTCCTCTTTTAAGACATAATTCATCTACTTCTTCTGTCTCCTAGAGTTAGCTAAAACTCTCCTTTCTTTCTATTCCTTTCTTTGGGGGGATTGTGTGTGTGTGTGTGTGTGTGTGGAGGTGCCACAACCAGCTGTGCTCAGGGTTTACTCCTGGCTCTGCACTCACGGATCAATCCTGGCAGGGCTCGGGGGACCATATGGGATGCCGGGGATTAAACCCTAGTGGGCCACATGCCGGGGAAGTGTCCTACCCACTGAACTATCACTCCAGTCCCTAAGCTACAACAATGTCTATCTTAGAAAAAGATGGAAGAGTATCCAAAGCAGAACTCACTTCCAGATCAAAGTGAATCTACTCAAGTTGAAATTGATTAGCTTTATTATTTTCCCTCTTCGCTTCCCTTTGTTGTTCCTGCAAAGACAGGGGGTTGGCCTCTTTGCTGTGGCACGGAAAGGGCTGGCACTCAGGGCCCGCCGGCCTCACACTTGCCAGGCAGGTGCTCCACTCCAGAGATACCCCTGGCTGGGCACGCGCAGGCGTCTTTCCACAGTCCGAAAATCACACTGCTGACCTGCAACTCCAGGTCACTTCAGTGGGCGGATGTGAAGCCAAAAGGACTGAAAACGCCTGAGAGTCACGCCACGCTTTGCGGTTTACTATTCTTTTCATGCTGTGCCATTTGAACCTCCCAACAGTCCCACGCAATTGGCGGGGAATGTTCCTATCCCCACAGGACAGTCAGAGGGTGACTTAGGTTAAGAGTCCTCTTGAAAGCTGCCCAGCAGAAACCAGAACACTACGATTAGAGCCTAAGCCTGTCTTCATGACTGGGCCAGCAGTAGCGGGCAATGCTCTCCGCTGCTGAAGCGCAGGGAAAACAAATCAGTTCGACGCCTCAGTGGATTTATCCAGGTGAAAACGTATTCACTACGGGGCTAAAGAGACAGTACTGCCAGTAGCGCGCTAGCGTTGCACGAAGCTGACCCAGGTTCAAACCAGACATCCCATACAGACCCTTGAGTATGGCCAGGAGTGATCCCTGTGTGATAAGCAAAAATAACACCTAAGCATTGCCAGGGGTGGCCCCAAAACAAAACGTACTCGTGACAAGTCATCAAGGAGAATGCCCTCAGAGATGCTTACTTTGGTAAGAGGGAAATATTTATTATTTTTCAAATAGATGGTGCTTAAAATAATATGCAAGTAAAATAAACTTGCAGTACTTTTCCAATTTACAAATAAGTTTCCATTTAGCAAAGCAATTTTTCCATCTGTATTATTAGTAACATACTATTTGTGATAAGAAATTAATTTTAGACACACATCCCACATGAGCCCAGCTTGAGACTCATGATTAAATCTCAGAGGAGATATACACCAAGCCACACAAGTTCACGGGTACACCAATCACCCAGTTGAAAACTCTGGGGCACCCTCGGGAGGGGGACAGGCTGAATTCCCACCCTATCAAATCCACACCCAAGCCCCCCAGCTGCAGCCTAACTCCAGTGCTTCCTGACTAATCCCTGCAGAGATAGCAAACAGCCAGAATTCCTGGCACACTGGAGTTTCACGCTGAGAACTCTGGGGTCTTCTTGGAGTTGGGGCGGGCGTCCTTTCCCAACGGCCCTCCTACTTCTGGGAGCCCTGGCAGCCACACCCACACCCCGCAACCATGGCCACCTAAATGGACATGTTACATACCCTGGAGTTTCTGGAGGGACATCTCCAAATTTTACAATATTGACATCCAGATTAGACGGGAAAAGAACAGAGAAGCCAACTACACTCAACAAAAAAGGCTTAACTTACCAAGGAACAGCTTAGTAAACCCTCCGACAAAGATTTAATGACCCAATGGTGAGATATAACAATGTTCACAAATTTTATATAACTGAAATATTTTTAATAATTCCTTTAACCATTTATAACAAGCAATAAAAAATAAATTATTTTGTGCCTAAGGAGGCAGGCTTGGGGGTGATTATGAAAATGGTGACAATGCTGGGGACAAGGAAACTCGGGTGGTGGGTTTGGTCTTGGAATATTGAATGCCTGTAACTGTATCATGAACAACTTCTGCAAACCACGGTGTTTAAATAAAGGGAAAAATGTTAAATTAATTTAAGAAAAATAGCAATAAGGGCTGTGCATCAAGACCAAATAGCCACAAAGAATATGTAGGGTAATAATACCCACAGCCACCTACATGATGAATTTAGGTGCTTCTGAGAGGTGGTCTTTAGGAACAAATCAATCCCTGTCCTTCCAAAGGGAACTGGCTCAAATCTGCTTCCGCGAGACCACCCTTACCCCACCGCCGGTCCGGATCAAACCAGAGAAAACTTACACACCCTCAGATTCTAAATCACCTGATTAACACCTGTTAGTGTCCACAGATACTTCTGCAAGTCCAACCAGCTCAAAAACCAAATGATCATCCCCTCACTTGGCTCAACAATCAAATGATTACCCTCCACCCCCACCCAATAAACAAACTTAAGTCTCTACTTTCCCATCTCAATGACGTTCTAAGAGCCCCGTAACTTCCCGCCAAAAGCCTGAGCAACGTCCTTCAATCTTCGTCCTTCAATCTTCTTCGTCCCTCCTTGGCTACCTCTGATTGACAAGCAAATTTGGAATTAAATGCTTTTGGAGAGCCCCAAGACTGTGCCACCAAGCACTGTGGTGTAGCCTTTGACAGGATGCCGCACAAACATGAAAAAGGCTCCTTTTGTGGCACTGGAATTCGGGGTCTCACACATGCAAGGTAAGTGATTGGCTGCTGCACCACAGTTCATGTTTTTAGAGCACGTACTTTGTTTTTTCTTTTTGGCACCAGCACTTGATTTCTTAGCCGGGCCCGACACCACAGCTGCTCCCCGCCCATCAACACTTTATTCTTAATTCATTTTATGATAGTTTAGGTAACAGGTTTACAAGAGAGTTAATATTTCTAGTATGGATGCATAATGTTACTGCCGATCGCCGCCAAAGCAGAGCAGGCACACAATTTTGTACGAAGCATTGTGCTAAACTTGGGTCTGGGTTCCATTAATTAATCCCTAGTGTTCTACGTGTTTTGAAGATGAGGATACAGCGATGGAAAACATTAATTTCTCACCCCAGGTAACCTGGTGAAGCCCCGAGGTTGCGCTGAATGCTCTTCACATCTGGGGCCCTGCATGTGTTTTTCCTCTAGGCGTGGGAAGCCCTTCAGCCAGCTGGCACAGCTTTCAAGGTCAGGCCAGGCAGGTTCTGCTTTACAGTCTCCCGATGCCCCCTGCTGGTACCGCTGCACCAAGTCACTTCTCAAAATTGGCTCCTTACACAGATACAGAAAGGCTGCAAACCATTGTCTACTGCAGTGGTTTTTAACTAACCATGGGCCGGTCTGCAAGAAAGGGGAAGAGCTAGAGATTTAAAAAGGTTGAAGAACGATGCTCTAAATACTAGATGCCTGGGTTAGGGGCTGGAGTGACAGTACTATGGGTAGGGCATTTGCCTGGAGGGGCTGACCCGGGTTAGACCCCCCCACACACCTCATATGGTTCCTCAAACCCACCAGAAGTGATCTTACGCCCAGAGTCAGCAGTAAGCCCAGTAATCCCTGAGAACTGCAAGATGTAGCTCAAAAACAAAACCAAAAACATTAAATAAAAAATAAATACTAGATGCCTAGAGCCCAGGCCTAGAAATTCTTTTCCTTTTTCTTGTGTGTGTGTGTCTAATTCAATCACTGAATTACAAAGTTACAAAGATATTTATAGTTTCAGGTATATATTATTCCAACACCAACCCCTTCACCCACTACCCTCCACTTCGGTACCCAGTTTTCCTTCCACCCCTTAGCCTGCCTCTGTGGCAGGCACTTTCCCCCTCCGCCATTCTCCCAGTACCCCCTTCCCTAACTTATCCCCCTTACCCCTGTCCCAGTGCCAAGCTTCCTACCGAAGAACAGTTCTATGATTAGTTCCTATTGCCATTGGGCATTTGGTGTTGGGAAAACTAATTGGCCACATGCAAAAAAAAAATGAACTCAGACCTCTCTCTAATGCCTTGAACAAAAGTCAAACCAAAACAGATTAAAGACCTAGGTATCAGGCCTCAATCCATACGATATATAGCACTGCACTGTAGCACTGTCATCCCATTGTTCATCGATTTGCTCGAGCAGGCACCATAACGTCTCCATTGTGAGGCCTGTTGTTACTGTTTTTGGCATATCAAATACATCACAGGTAGCTTGCCAGGCTCTGCTGTGCAGGATACTCTTGGTAGCTTGCCAGGCTCTCCGAGAGGGACAGAGGAATCGAACCCAGGTTGGCCACAAGGCAAACGCCCTACCCGCTGTGCTATCGCTCCAGTCCATACGGTATATAGAGGAAAACATAGGCAGAACTCTCCAAGACATTGAAACTAGAGGCAGTTTTAAGGATGAAATGCCACTGACCAAGCAAGCAGAAGCAGAGATAAACAAACGGGACCACATTAAACTAAGAGACTTCTGCACCTCAAAAGAAATGATGACCAGAATACAAAGACTGGGAGAAATTGTTTGCCGTCCACTCATCCGACAAAGGGTTAATATCCAAGATACACAAAGCACTGGTAGCGCTCTACAAGGAAAAAAAGTCTAACCCTATCAAAAAATGCACAGAAGAGATAAACAGGAACTTCTTCAAAGAAGAAATACAAATGGCCAAAAGCATATGAAAAATGCTCTATGTCACTAATCATCAGGGAAATGCAAATAAAGACAACAAGATATCACCTCACACCAGAGACTGGCACTCATCAAAAAGAACAGCCTCCAGTGTTGGTGAGGATGGGGGCGGGGGGAGGAACCTCATTCACTGCTGGTGGGAACATCAACTGGTCCAGCCTTTTTGAAAGACAATATGGACATCCCTCAAGACACTAGCAACTGAGCCTCCATATGACCCAGCAACTCCACTCCTGGGAATATACCCCCAAGGGCCCAAAAGCACACATCAGGAAAGACATCTGCACTCCTATGTTCACTGCAGCTCCATGTACAGCAGCCAAAATAGGGAAACAACCCAAATGCCCACAAACAGATGACTGGATGAAGAAACTATAGTACATACGCACAAAGAGATACTACAAGGCCTCAAAAAAGATAAGGGCATGCAATTTGCTGCAATTTGGATGGATCTGGAGAGTATCAGGTTGAGTGAAATCAGCCAGAGGAAGAGGAACAGACTTGAGAATAATCTCTCTCACATGTGGAATATATAGGAATTCTGATGGTACTGGTCAGCCTGGAAATGGACACTTATGAAAGTGCCCCAGGAATTCATTCTAATGTGCAGTCAGGGCTGGGAATCAGTGCTCTATATTCCCTCTTTTACTTCGCAATATTTACCCCACTACATAGAAGTAGACATTTATGTCTTTCCTGTTAACACTTAAAGAGAAATTTTGCAGCCACCTAAGAGCAGGAAAAGGGAGAGGGTTTTTTCCCCCCAAAACTAGAGATTTGCAGTTAGATGCAATTTAGATGAACTGGAGTGCATCACATTAGGTGAGAAAAGTCAGGTCAAAACAAAAAAACAGATGTCACATCTGAGGTATCTACAGAAACAAAACAAGGTCATAGAGAGTAATGAACGAGGACAAGTCCTTGGCCTTGGATTACAAAACTGAGATTAGCAAACAGGGGAAGTTGCAGGGGTGGATGGGCATGAAGAAATGAAGAAGTGAACTAGAAGTAATGTAAGGACATTGACGAAAAGTATTGGGGATTTCGGTGTGTTGATGGGGTGCGGTAACTGTACATCAAGATGGTAAAAGTTAACTTTACTATAAACACATTACCTTCACTACAACAAATTTTTTAATTAAATCTGGGGGCAGATAATACTAAGGTAAAGGTGCTTGCCACGCATGTGGCAGATCCCAGTTATATCTGGCGCGAGGTCCCCCAAGCACTGCTGACAGTGACCCCCAAGTGCCATCAGGTATGACCTAAAATCAAAAAACCAACCAACAAAAAAACTAAACCTGGACCAGAGAGATAATTTTCAGAGCTGAGCACATGCTTTGCATATGGGTGACCCAGGTTCAATCCCCTGGGTACCCCTGAGAACAACCACTTAGCACACAACTTGGAGTAACCCCTGAGTACACAAAGTGTAATCCAGAATTGACCCCTCAAAAAAAAACCTAAATCTGGAGCTAGGGTTATGGCTCAAGTACCAGAGCAAATGCCTTGCAGTGTCTGGGTTCCCCTCTGGCACCGCAGGTGCCCAGATCCCAGCAGCTTCGGGTATGGCCCTGGTAGTCCCAGAACGAAATCTGATATATGGTCAGGATTCTGGAATTTGCCTCTTGAATATTTTGATCTGTGGCCAACGCCAGGGATTCTTTCCGCAGTAAAAAGTATATCTTTTCATTCCTACCTGCCAGGACACAGCAAATCTGTCTGGAAAACAATAAATATCTGGATAATGACTGCCATCTAAGAATGTGAATCTGTGAGACTGGAGTTGTAGTGCTCAACACTCAGGCTCCTGTAGCAGCATATGCAGAAGCTGCCTGGCAGGTCAGAGACACAGCACAAAGGGTGAGAACAGGCTTTGAATGCACTGTTGGGTTCAATCCTCCCCCAGCACCACCAGGAGTGACCCCTGACCCTACAGCAGGGAGAAGTCCTTGTGCACTGCTGGGTGTGCCCCTTAAAAAAGGGGGGGGGGAGGTAGGGGGGAAGGACAAATAAGGACAAACAACACTGCTTGCTGTAATAGAATGCACTATCCGGCAGCTTTTCAAATGTGTTTGTAATCCACCAGTGCCCCCTACTGATCAAAGCTGAGTAGCTAAATCAAAACTATGCGTTTAAATGTATTCTTTTTCTAAGAACATAACTAGTCACCCAAACTGTACTTTGCCCACTAACACCTATACTATCCACACCTTTGCCCTCCACTCCTAGTTGACCCCAACTGATAATGCTCAAACCCAGATCAATGCTACCAGTTTGCTCAGTCATACACCTGGGCATGGCAACTAAGGAGCAGCGAAAAGCAAGCAAGCAAGCAAGCAAGAGCAGACCCTGAGCACCCTCAGTACACAGTGCAAAAGCAGGGCCTGGATCTTGGTGGAGACTCTCAGCAAAGGCCTCAAAGCTCCCCTCCCTATATCTGAGTCCCTCAGTCAGAGCCTCTCCCAGTTCCCACTATGCACATAAAATCATTCCCTTCGAAAATACAAGAGATCATCTAGCTACCAATCTGCCTCAGTTCTTGCTACTCAAAGTATAACGAGGACCCAGCAGCAGCCCTGTGTACCAGGAGCCTGTTAGGAAATGGTGCCCATGAGCTTCCACCCCTGAATTACTGAATCAGAACCTGCATTTTCACAAGAGCCATACTTAAAATTTGAGAAGCACCACTGCTAGCCCTAATACTGCCATTTTATGCCAAATACTTTTACATATCTTGAGATAAAAATTCATCATTCACCTATAAACATTAACAAAAAATGGTGTAGTAGCTCCTCAACTGGAAAACAATGACTTCAATAGTATTGTAAACTATGTAGCACTGTTGTCCAGTTCATTGATTGGCTCAAGTGGGCACCAGTAATGTTTCCATTGTGAGACTTGTTGTTACTGTTTTTGGCATATCGAATATGCCACGGGTAGCTTGCCAGGCTCTGCCATGTGGGCTTGCCAGGCTCTCCGAGAGGGACTGAGAAATCGAACCCGGGCTGGCCGCGTGCAAAGCAAACGCCCTACCCGCTGTGCTATCGCTCCAGTGCATTTAAACTATATCTCAATAAAAATTGTTCACCAGAAAAAGGACAAAAAGAGATCAGTATACACCACTGAAAGATACAAAGAACAACTGGGTTTACAAAAATCATTGGCTGGAATCATTCCAGCCCCTTTCCGCCTCCTATCTCACAGGGGGAAATCTCCTTTTAAAGCTGAGGGACCTGCGCAGAAAGATAATACAAGAGGTAAGATGCTTTCGTGTGGATGACCCAGTTACATCCCAGGCACTGCACAAGGTCCTTTGAGCACTGTCAAGGGTCACTCCTGAGCACAGAGCCTGGTGTAGCCCAATACTTCCACTCTCCCAATTTTTTAAATAAAGGTGAGGGGCTCTTGGGTGGGGGCACTTGTCTTGCATGTGTGTGGCCCTGGGGTCTCTCCCCAGAACTGTGAGCAAAACTGAGGAATGTTTCAAAAGCTGCTAGCTGCCCTACATCCCTATACCACAAACCAAAATCTTGACTACGGGAAAGACGAAACTACAATTGTGACCCAACAGATCTCTCTAGTTCCCAGTCTCGCTCCTCCACAGTCAAGTTTGTCAAACAGTGTCTGTCCATTTACTCACCTCAATCACCATCCCACATGTATTTAGCTTTCACTTCCAGCAGAAAGCTACAAGTATAAAAGTGAAAGCTTGGGGCTGGAGCAATGGCACAGTGGGTAGGGCGTTTGCCTTGCACGCGGCTGACCCGGGTTCGATTCCCAGCATCCCATGTGGTCCCCTGAGCACCGCCAGGGCTAATTCCTGAGTGCAGAGCCAGGAGTAACCCCTGTGCATCGCCGGGTGTGACCCAAAAAGAAAGTGAAAGCTTTCCCAGTTGCCCAAAGGAACACCTCTCCAACTCATCTAACTCATCTTTCTGTAATGAATATTGCTGGCCATTCCCTCATTGTGTTCATTTCTCTCCAGTAACGTAATCCCATCTCAAGCTGATCCTGTTCAATCTAAACCAATCAGATCAAACTGATCATATTTGGTCCAATCAGACTGAAGTATAGTTGACTGTAATTCAAGTGTGAGAGTTCTCTTCTTATTTTCTCATTTTAGAGAATGGGAAAGCAGGTGTTACTGGTAGTCCCCTGGCAACCACAAGAATCAGTTTTAGTGTGAAGAGCCAAGAGACACATCCTGATTACATTTTTGGCTCACTTGAGCCCATCCTTCCTCTGGACTTTGTGAGAAAATTTTCCTTCAGCACTTAGGCTTTCCTGGCTGAAAGCATCCTAACATACGGTGACCACCATGAAACTTTCCTCCCTTGATTCTCTATATATCACTTTTGTGTACTCCCAAAATATACCTAAGGAAAGTTGCCTTTTGGAGCCAGGAGAGCAAGCTCAATGAGCTGAGTGCATGCGAAGTATGTCTTGTATACAAAAAGCCAGGGCTGATTCCCAAGTACCACCAGGAGCAAACCCTCGCGCACCTCCAAGTGTGAGCCCAAACCAAGGCCACTTCTCGAACATGTCTGGCCTCCTCTTCCCCTGCCTACTCCGAGCATTTTCATCTTCTCCATGGTCTCTCTTGATCTTTCCTATTCAAACTATGTCTGTTTTATGCAATGCCAAGGGACAGAGCCAGGGTCTCAAACAGGACAGGCCGCGCCACCGGTGTGCCAACCCCTCAAACTACGTGTTTGAATAATTTCAACACTCTTTCCCTTAACACTGAACCGTGCTACCGACACTGTCCCCAAAGCAGGCCTGCTGCAGATGGTCCCCAGCCAACCCACCTGAAGAACTTCTACTTGTATCTCAAAAGTAAACGCTTCTCTGAGGCATCCTCTGAAGTTCGGGGATTCCTGACCGTTTTATGTGCCATGGTCCCCCCTTCTCAAAACAGATTCTAACTGCATAAAAATACCATGTAAATTACTGCATAGGAATGCTTTTAAAACCCCAGATACGAAACAGTGACATGTGCCTCTTTACTAACTCATTGAGAAGGTATCGGGGCCTGGGTTAAACTACAGAGGGTAGGGCACCTGCCTCGCCTCAGCCAACCCGGGTTCCATCCCCCACCCCACATGGTCCCCCAAGCATTGCCAGGAGTAATTCCTGAGTGCAGAGCCAGGAGTTACCCATGATCACTACCAGGTGTGGCCCCCAAAACAACACCCCCCAAAGAAGATGTAACTACTGTAACTTTGAAGTGTTGATGAAAATAACTGTATTTTTCTAGGAGCCACATCTCGTGAGAGGTCAGCGAGGCTCAGCCCAGGAGGTGTGAGTCCGGCAGTGTTGGGTGGTCACCAGAACTACACGCATCAGTGCTTGGGGGGGTTTGGGAATGTGGTGCCGGGGCTCAAACTCAAGGCCTCATGCATGAGTGTGCTCTACCAGGTGAGCATCTCCCCCGCCCAACAATGATACTTTGAGATGTGCAATAGTAAAGTGCTATGAAAATGTCTGCGTACACTGGTGAAGGGACACGTGTTGGAAGCTGTACGACTGAAACCTAATCATTAACAACTTTGCGACTGTATCTCAGGGTGATTCAATTAAAAAGAAAATGTCTGTGACTTACTAGTGGTTTTGTGACTTCTACTGGTGACAGGTACTGCTACTACTACTGTGGTTTGTTGCTATAGTAACCCATTAATACCCTCCCCCCCAATTAACAACACTGCCATCATATCCCTGCTCATTGTGCAGTGTCACATCATACTGACATCAGCAAATGTGCTGCAAACGGTGCTTTACATTGGTAGTGCAGCCCTCTTGGAATCCAAGAGTCAAATGGAGAACCGAAAGCCAGGCAAACTGAGGAGCAGCCAGCCTCTGAGATAGAAGCAGTCATCTTTTAGTTCAGCCACTAGCCAAATTCAGCTGCTGAAACATGCCCACAAACGTATCCAAAGGAGGTGAGAAATAGTAAGTTACTGTAGTTTTAAGGCACTGGTTTTGTTGCAGCTCATTATTCAGCAACTGACAACTGAAACAGATACCTATGTTCAAAACAAGGCGAATTTCCATTGGAAACTAGTAAAAAAAAAATTTTCTCCCTCCGTTTGGAAAATCCCTGAATTCTATCCAGAAACCCTTTGAGGGGCTGAGGACCACGGGGGTTAGAACTGCTGGAGTAGATGTCGTTCTTTTCACTACCACAGAACACTGTTGAGACTCATAAACTACTCCAAACATGTCTTCTGGGTCACAAGCCTAAAGGTGAGCTGAGCCGCCAGGGATCTATCGAGTGAATGCGAGTTGTTTGTGGGACATGTCCTGCTGACGGAAGTCTGAGCTGCTAGAAAACAAAAGCAAACTATTAGGTGGCACTTCGTTTGCCTAGTTCAAGCGCTTCAAACATTCAAACATGCATGCTTGAATAACAGTAATAGTCCTGTAACAGTCCTATGAAGTAGATGCTACTTCCCTTCCACCCAAAGGCACAACAGAGAAGTGACTTGCCCAAGGTCACACAACCACGCGGGGGAAAATCTCGGCGCTGGGACGCAGAATCCCCGTTCTAGTCTTTACGACTGCGCCCAAAGCACATCGCAGGAGCCCCCCGAAACTGAAGCGTCGCTACTCGGAGATATGATCGGCTCCAGTTACTAAATCCCCTCGCCTTGGTCGACTGCCTTTCGGTTGGCTGCAGGAAAATGTAATTGACTAGCTCTGCTGTAGCAGAAGGGCCTCGCGCCCAGACGGAGACTTTCAGAAGTCGAGACACCAGGTCCCCGACAGGGAGGGGGCTGCCTCGCCGAAGGCGCCCGCTGCTCCCTGCGGCAGGGAGCATCCCGGCCCTCGCAGCCCTCCCCAGCAGCGTCCCCGAAGGTGACCCTCCCTCACCCGCGCGGCACGTTTGGCAACCTGACTCTGCCCGGCCGCCCAAGTCGAACCCCGCGGTCCCCCGAGCTCGCCTCGCCCCACGCACGAACCCGAGGGGGTACCCGCCGGCGGGGGGGGAGGGGTGGTGGTGGCGGCGGGCAGTTTGCGGGAGTCGCCCGGCCTTTTCCAGGCTCTCTTCCCGAGAAGGCCGAGCCGCAGGGCCCACCCACCGCTCACCCCCCGGGTCACGCCTCCACCCGGAAGCGGCCCGCTCAACGCGACCCGGTGAATGAAACTGCAAAGGAGGGACACGGCCAGCCCGGAGGCGGGAAAGGCCTCGCGGCGAGCCGGGCCCGGTCCCCGGAGAGGCCCACGAGAGCGCGGGGAGGGCTCCGGGAGGCCGGGGAGGGGTGGCGACAGCTGTGACCCGGCTCCACGCTCTCACCTTGAACATGTCTCTGGCAGCGGCGGCTCCGGCGGGGTCACCCCGGCCTTGGCCCCGCCCACTAGAGAGAGGCGGCTACGGCAGCCCGCAAGGGCCCGGATTCCGCCGCCTGCACGCGGACTGCGGCGTGGGCGGCGATGGTGAGGCCGGTACGATCCCGCGACGACTAGGCTAGAACGCTCGGGGGAGAAACGGCTACGTCGCAGAGATGCGCGTCGTGCCGGGCGCGCGCGCGCGCGCGGAGGAGAAACGTAGGCTCCGCCCCCCGGCGAGGCTCCGCCCCCGGCGAGGCTCCGCCCCTCGTGCGGGTGGTTGCTAAGCGCCCGGGAGGCGGCCACTCCGGAGCGGCGACGCTGGAGGAGAAGGGAGGCACCCGGCGCCACCGGCGCCGCGGCGCTCACCGCGAGGCGGCCACTATCGCGGGAGCCGTTGGGCAAAACCAAGGACGAGGCCTCCCAGGCCGCACCCCTGCCACGCGGGGGCGCTTGGCGACCAATCAGCCCGTTCGGAACGCCGATACCGGAAGTAGCCGATTGAAGCCGGATATTCCTCGTAGAAAAATTTCAGGTTTTGCTTTGTGTGGTTTTTTTTTTTTGTCCGAATACTGTGGGCTGTGGTCTAGTTTCTGAGGTTTGCAGCTAAACTTCTCACGCCCTTTACTTTCGAAAGGCGCTGACGTTTCTTTCTCAAAAGCCTCTTTAATCCACCTAAATGAATCCTCTTTCCACGGACGACAATGCTCCTTCCTTGATACTAATAAAAATAAGTAAAAATGTCAAAGATCTTACTAGCGAGGACGGCAAGCTCAGATACAGCCTTTCATATGTACCCCACTCTGACTCTGTCTTCCCAACAACCAAATAGCTGTACACATGATTATATCAGATCTCATGAAAAGAGAAAAGAGGCACAGAAAAAGCCACATCTGAGAGAAAGTGGGAGGTCAGGGTTCAATCAATACCAAATCGTCCACCTTTAAAGCCTCCGGAACAATTGTTAAACTGCCTCATAATGGGGGAAGGGGCGAGTGCTAGCGGTTCTGTACCTTATGTCCCAACTTAAAGACATATAGACCCCATTCGGGTGGGTATTCAGTAGACTCCAGGGATTTGGTCTTCTCATGTCACAGTGCTCTAGCCGAAGACCACGAAGAACTCATCTGTAGTTAAATTATCTGTTTCTAGGAAAATGCACACTTTTGGCAACAGTGGGGCATTTCAGAGGTGAGGGTGTTAGAAAGATTTATAAAATTTGGACTTTGGTTGGATGTTATGGGATATGTTAAAGCAGAACTTTGCTCTGTATGGGTGGTGGTTGGGACCTCTAACAAATCGTAGAAAAGTGAGGGTGCATGCAATGTTATGGGATATAAACAGTGTTATGGAACCTTGCACCATATAAAAGACACCATGGTAAAAAGAAGGTATAAAACTTAAGAGAATATCACCAATAAGATGGGTCTTGAAAGATGAATTGATTTGCAGGTGGTAGAGGACTCAAGGAAATGGAAAGGATATGAATTGAGCAGAGTTGTAAACAATGAACTGATTTTGGCAAAAAGTTCTTGTTCTCACAGAATATAGAGAGGAATGTTGATGACATTTGGTACTTTGAGGTTACCAAGAGAATACCAAGAAACACAAAACTATATCCTAAAGTTGGTGAACACTGATGGTTTACAGAGGTGTAAGAGGGATAAGTACAATGTCTTTTTAGTGGTGGGATGGTACTGCAAATTTAGTGGTGGGAGTGATGACAATTAGAGGTGTGAAGCTATAGTGGGAAATCATAATTAAGAATTGTATTGAAGTCTTTCACAATCTAGTTTCATTCTCTTTGGTATCTTGTAATTAGCTTAGTTTTGGTTTAGAGTATTATGGCTATGGTTTAGAGTCTGAACTTCAACTTGGGGAAGCTGAGATGTCCCTAAAAGATATTCAGGTGGTGAATGATAAGGTTTGATTACTGTTCTAAATCAGAGGCTCCCTAACTTGTTTGGCTTAACTCCCCACTTTCAGGGAAAAAATCACTTAACACCCCAATAAAAGTGACCCCCATTGCATCCATAGCTACTACTCTCTGCACTGGATCATTCTAACGTCCCAAGCAGGGGAAGAATCACCCACTTTGAGAAAGACTATTTTAGATCATTCTGCGGTACCAGGGACCTAACCCATGGCCTCACACATGTAAGGCAAGTACTACCAGAGAGACACATCCCCAGCTGGGTCATTCTTCTAGAAAGTTAACTCCACTGTCGTGTGCATGATGCATAGGAAGATGAAAAACTGGAGGCAGGGAGACCAGTTAAAAAGCTATGTTAGGTTCACTTGTTTTCCCTCTATACTTCCTAATAGTTTTAGAGCACAAAATATATAAACCGGGCTGGAAAGATAGTACAGGGATTATAGCATTTGCCTTGCTTCTATTCAATTCATAGCACCACATATAGTTCCCCCAAGTGACCAGGAGTGACCCCTCAGCACAGAGCTAGGAGTAAGATTAAGCACCTCTGATAATGTGCTTTCCCCCCCAAAAAAATGTAAACTGTGAACAACATTAAGAGATCAATTATTCGGCCAGAGCGATAGACAGTGGGTAGGGCGTTTGCTTTGCATGCAGCCAACCCAGGTTCAATCCCCGGCATCCCATATGGTCCCCTGAGCACCGCCAGGAAAGTGATTCCTGAGTGCAAAGCCAGGAGTCACCCATGAGCATCACTATGTATGACCCAAAAAGTCAAAGAAAAGAGAGATCAATTATGCCTTCATTTTGGACAGGTGCTAGATCTAGCATCATCATATGACTGTTGAGTTTTATTCAACTGTAATACTACAAATTATACCTCAAATGCTTATTTATTGTACTTTCAGAGTATGTCAAAATTCAGAAAATGAATATTTACCTCAAGAATCCTCCTCCTGCTGTCACAAAATCACATGTTCCACTCATTAAAGACTTCAGATTAAACTACCTTTCAGACTCATTTCCTGAGCTCAGGTCAGTACTATCTTTCACTTTGTATCATTTTCCACATCTGGAGACTTTCTACTTGGTATTTACACAGCGGACATAAAACACTTCTTATTTCATGAATTAGAGGATTTGTATGTGTTAAAATTACTTTTGAATCGATTAATAATTACTATAATGATAGGATCTCATCATTTACAAAGCCTATTGCCACACATCTCTCCGGTCCTGAAACAACTTTGGGAAATGGTCTCGTTCCCTTCCAAAAGCAAGGAAGTGGCAACTGGAAGAAAGTGAGTGATTTGTAGAAGATCGAAAGGTCGATAAATAGCATTAGCTAGGATTCAAAAGTTTGTTTCAGGGGCTGGAGCGATAGCACGGCGGGTAGGGCGTTTGCCTTGCACGCGGTTGAACCAGGTTCGATTCCCAGCATCCCATATGGTCCCCTGAGCACTGCCAGGAGTGATTCCTGAGTGCAAAGCCAGGAGTAACCCCTGAGCATTGCTGGGTGTGACTCAAAAAGCAAAAAAAAAAAGTTTGCTTCAATACTTCAGACCTTTTCTACTCTGCCTCTTGCAGTCTTCAGTTTGCAAATCAGCATTGACATTAGGTAGAAGTAGCTTTCTTTGCACAGGGTTATCCCTGTGAAGGGGCAGTAATGGGCAGTCTTGGAGAGGCAGATCCCACGGCCTGCCAGTGCTGGGAGATGACCAAAAGTTATAATGAGCATCATTCTCAGACCTGACCTGGATGAGCCCAGTTCAGAGGCAAAGATCCATGAAGGGAGTTTCTTTCGAGGGCCATGGTTCTCCCCTCCCAGATCATTAGGCCTGTTGTTGTTTCAACTATTCCACAGTCTATTTTCAGAGCACTTAAACTAGTTGGACAGTGTTTTTAACTATAACAGAATTGTTTCGCATCATGGATGTTTTTAGAAAGCAAATTTGCCTTCTTGCACTTTTTATTTATAACATATATGCCTTTAGATTATGAAGATTCCTTTTATCCCATGGAAATAGTCTCAAGTATTCAAATCCTCATTCTGACTAGATTGTGCGAATGACCAGTTCCAGTGACTACATCCAAATGTTCCTTATTCGGTCATTCTTCGGGAGAGGGTTGGGAGGTACAGGAAGAGGAAGCAAAAGTTCAAAGTTCCTCGATATTTCAGGAAAATTAAAACTACTTTGCAAATCTACACCTCTTTCTTTCCCTCTCAGATCTTACAAGGAAGAAAAAGTAAAAATAATACAGAGAGCTTGGCTTTCTTACATAAATAGAATAATATTTCGACTTCTAAGACACATAATTTGTGCAGTGGTATGTATTTCGCTTTATGTTTGCTTTGACATTTAATTTTTATCAAGCTAAAAGATATATATAAGTAACATACAGGCTATATAACTGATTCTAATCACTTCTGTTTGAACGTAGTAATAGTGTATGGGGTTCTGGGATAGCTTCTTGTGTTATCCCTAAATGATTATTTCTGGATTGATTTTTAATATGGGGGACAGTGAGCCACACCCAGCAGTGCTCAAGTGCTCAGTGATAACTTCTAGCGGTGTGTGTAGGATCATATGTCACGCAGGGAATCAAACTCAGGTCAGCAGTGTGCAAAACAAGACCCATTGCACTGTCTCTCTGGCCCATGGTGGCTATCTGAAGCCAATATAATTCTTCAATCAAACTTCCTATTTGAGAATGTAAAACAGGAATATTGATCTTTCAACAATAAAAAATCTCTAAACTAGGACCAGAGATGTAGCTTAAGTGAAAGAAGAGTCCCTGGCTTCAATCTTTAAGTTTGGCATTGTTGACACCTCCCACCGCTGGAAGGAATTTCTCTTAGAGCCCCAAGAATGGCCCAGAAAAACCTGAACTAAAAATGTCCTTACCTATACCCAGCAGTTTCACTTCTAGCAATCATTCTATAGTATATGTGCAATTTCCTCCTGGCATCATTTGTAACAGCAATGAAAATAATCTCTATAATGTCCAGCAGGTAGTCTGCTGACTAAATTAGTGAGGTGTTTTCATAGTGTTACACCTTGTAGTCATTAATATGATTCAGCAGCAGAAGCTAAGATCTCATTAATGGAAAAAGGCCCATGTTATGAATATTATGGCCTATGTGAATAAAAAACAAAAGATACATGCTCCCCACTCCCCACCGTAACAAATCTGGTACCTCAGCAGAGTATTTAACCTTTCTTCATATATGCCAAGTTTACCTAGTAAGTCACCCATGTTTACAGTACTGTAATTCATAATAGTTCCCTTAAGGGGAGTATTAAATGATTCTAGAAATTATAATAAAATCTGAGTAATGTGGATATTTCTTTACTGTTTTACCCTTACATACATTGCTGATATTAGCAAAAGCAGAAAATCCACCCAATAAACTTGACTTCTCATTGTTATATTGTCTTCACATATGAAACTTGTATTTAATTGTCATAATGTTAGTAATTTTTTCTAATTTAGACTTTTTCTAATTTAGACAGAAAGAAGGAGATTCTATTTTTTATCTGCTATCTTAATGCTACAAGTTACTACTTTACATTAGTAATTCTTTACCGTTTTTTTCTTGGTGGGGGTCCTCCCCAATGAAGTTTGCCAGCAATTAAACTCAAGGCCTCATGCATGCCATACATGCATTCCTGCTCTTTGAGCCATCTCCCTGGTCTCTTATTGGTGCTTTTAAAAGTCCTAGAGTATACTCTTTGTCTGTTTGTCTGGGGGCCAAACTTGGTTGTGCTCAGGGATTATTCCTGGATCTGCACTCAGGGATCACTCCTGGTGGGCTTGGAGGACCATATGGGGATCCAGGGATCGAATCCGAGTTGGCCACATGCTAGACAAGCACCCTGCCCTCTGTACTGTTACTCTGGCACACATTTTATATGATTATTATAGGTACAAGTTGGGCAGGAACTCAGGAAAGGGTGGGGGCTTTAAAGGAACAGATCCAAGTTTCAGTCTGGGCTTCCCAATGTACTGCTTGTATGCTTCTGGATACTTACAGACGCTCCTGAGCCTCAGCTGCATAGTTTTAAAAGGGTAACAACAACAACAATAATAATAATGAATAATGATATTGCTGACCTATGAAGATTTAATGAGGTTGTGTGTATAAGGCACTTAAGGGAGTATGTCATATGTAAAAGGCGATTAAGAGATAGTACCTTAATTTTACAGTGATTCATTCAACTTCAATATTTGAGTGGTTTTTTGGGCGAGGATTTTTTCAGTTTTTTAAATGTAGTTATATAAATTACAACGTTGTTAATGGTTGAGTTTTAGGCATATAATATTTTAACACCAATCCCACCACCAATGTCAGCTTCCCTCCACCATGCCTGCCCTTCCAGCCCCCACCCCACCCCCTGCCTGTCAACTTGACAGACCCATTACAAAGTTCCAGTGGTTGCAGCTTCAACATCACTTTTTGGTAGCACCTGCTACATCCCAAACACACTACTAGATGCCAGGGATACAGTGCTAAAGAAGAAAGACACTGCCCCCTATCTTCATGAAGCTTATGATAATGCTGGTAGGAGACATAGATGAGTTAACAGGTAATAACAATATATTGTAAAAAGAACCGTGCTCAGTACCTCCGAGAGAGACACACACACTTTGAGCCAAAAAGGGTGAAATAACCACTGAAGACTACAGACGTGGTAAGCAGAAAAGCCAAGACTAGGACTCCAAGTCCCATGTTAAGTTCAGTTTACCTCATTGCCTCTGTTATTTTCAGTAAATTGCACCTGGGCAGGGTACTACTTTCCATTTATAGTTCCATCGTCTCCTTCAGGAACATTATGTGACTTCCGAAATACTCCAGAATGCAAGCCCCTCGGAAGCTGAACTTATGAAAGATCCTACCATGAAGCATAAAGTTAAATTCAGGTACTATTTCTAATTTTGATTTATTTCAAGAAGAACTTAGTTCATATGAAGAAGTCATGACTTAATTTTCTAAAGTCCTCATAATTTCTCAGAACACAGTAACAGAATAATAATCTTGTTCTTGTTGACATTGTGTGGAAAAAAACCTGAGGCATAATGAAAAGAAACCCTTAGACTGGCAGCTGAGCATGAGAGGAGGGGAGAGGGGCGGGCAAGGAGGAACCCGGGGGTGGTAGTGGAGGGATATTGGTTCTTTGCAGGTGGGTGTGGTACATTGACATTGAATGCCTAAAGCATCGAGAATCACAGGGTTGTAAACCGTCTTGCCTCAGTAAAAACAGAAAATATATTTATATATTTGTTTCCATGTTTTAAAAAAGAAACTGAAGAACAACAGCTGGGCCTTGAAAGCAGCTCTCATCTCCCATAGTGTATCCATTCTGATGCAGGGAGGGGAATCACTGGGAGCTCGGACCCGGGGCTCTTCATTCTCTCCGGCCCATTTCAATGCTGGTGCTTTCAGTGCTCTGATGGAGCCTTTGCCCTGCTTGTAGAAAACGGTGACTTTGCAAGGACAAGGGAGAATGAAGCCTAGACCTCAGCCTACACCTTGAAGCCAAGAGACTAATTCTTGTCCTTTATTTTAGATTCAGTGGCGAAACATTTCCACCTTACATTGTATTTAAAATTTTTCTGCATAGTGATGGCCATGGTTACAAGTATTTTTGTGGAAGAAATATACTGAAGTCGTCAACTAAGGTGATATTTTTAATGATGTGCATTTATGTTAATTTAGCTTCTTGACGTCTGTAATATCGGAATTGTGTACAATGTATATGGATTACAGTAATTCACTAGTAAACAGCCCTGCAGGCAGATAGTGCTTTCTTTAAGCATTATGTTTCGAAGTATTTTCATTTATCAGATAACCAATATTTGGGACAAATCACGTATCCAAGGTCCTAGAACAGGTGTGGGAACCACCGAGCCTGGGAACCTCTCAGAGCAGCGGCATGCTGTGGCTCTGCCCCCGGGGCATGACAGGACAGATGTTTCTGCTGCTCTTTGGCTGCCCACAGCTGCCTGCCTGATGTCGAGGCCCACAAATCATGTTATAAATGTCCAAATGACCCTGGGCAGAGAAAGATTCTCTACCCCTGCTCTCGGAAATACCATCAGTTTTCTTTATATTAAAAGTTTGGTTTGTTAATAACGGACTGAAAGTACCGTATTGATCAGGGTTTGAAAATTATATAGAAAGTGAGAAAAGTTTATTTACATTTTTGTTTTGTTCTTAGCTGTTTTCAAATACATTTTCTTGCGGTAGCACTAGATAATATCATTTACTTTAATGACATTTTGTCATTATTTCTTTGATCCTGTTAGCATATTTTTTTTCTTTTTGGCCCTGCGATGCACAGGGGTCACTCCTGGCTCTGCACTCAGGAATTACCCCTGGCGGTGCTCAGGGGACCATATGGGGTGCTGGGAATCGAACCCGGGTCGACTGCATGCAAAGCAAATACCCTACCCTCTGTGCTATCAGTCCAGCCCCTATTAGCGTATTTTTAAATGTGCTGGGCTATTAAAAATGAACTTTAAAAAATGGAATTTGAAGGGTCGGAACGATAGTACAGTGGGTAGGGTATTTGCCTTGCACACAGCTGACCCGGGTTCAATCCCTGGCATCCCATATGGTCCCTCAAGCACCACCAGGAGTGATTCCTGAGCACAGAGCCAGGAGTAACCCCTGAGCATCACTGGGTGTGACCCAAAACACACAAAAAAATAAATACATAAAATTTGAATGAACTACATTCTTAGCTTAAAATATTTTTGTGTGTTTTGGGGCCACAACTGGTGGGGCTCACAGCTTACTCCTAGTTCTGTGTCCAGGGATCACTCCTGGCAGGCTCAGGGGACCCTATGGGGCGTCAGGGAAGGAACTTCGGTCACTTAGCTGCATACAAGGCAAACGCCCTACCTGCTATACTATCGTTCTGGGCCCTTGGTCTAAAATATTTTAAAATTAGTTATTTAAATAACTGTTGCTTCAGTTCTTATGCTTGTAAGTTTCATGGATGTTCTCCAGAATTGTGCCTACAGCCTAGGAACTCACCTGAGGATCTTGTTTAAATGGAGCTTCTGATTCAGTAGATCTGACACGGTGCCTAATATTTTGCATTTCCGGATGCTGCAGCTGCCTGGCCATGTCCGTTCCATGGGACTACACCATCAGTGTCACTCCTTTGACCCTTCTACATGATCACAATTAAGTAAATGCGTACATTCTTGGGCCTTTAGTGAACCATAGCTTAAAAGTTATTTTCTTGTAGCCTTCTAGAAATTTTTCACATGGAAAGTAAGACTAACTAAATACACCATCAGAGGCCACACAAATGCCAGAGAAAGAATAAAGTGGGTAAGGAATAAGCCCTGAGCACCACTGGCTGTGGCACAAAATATTTTTTTTTAAAAAAAGCATTATAATCTCTCTAGCCTCTCATGGTTTGGGGGGGATTGTTTGTTTTGTTTTGCTTTTTGGTCACACCTGGCGATGCTCAGAAGTTACTCCTGGCTTTGCACTCAGAAATGACTCCTGATGGTGCTCAGGGGACCATATGGGATGCTGAGGATCGAACCTGGGTCAGCTGCGTGCAAGGCAAACACCCTACCCGCTGTACTGTCACTCTGACCCCTCTCTCATGGGTCTTTTTTTATTATAAGAACATACCCAGCTTAAAGAGAATAACTTAGAGTTCCTTTTTGCCCTGAGTTCAGCTTCAAATAAACTCTGGTAACGATTGAATTCATGTTTGTAGAAAGCCCATAGAAATGAATTTTTCTCACTGTAAGTTTACTCAACTTCCTTGCTCTTTGAATGTAGAAACTGTATATCAAATGGATCCAACTTTTTGTTTTTGTTTTGGGGTCACACCTAGCAGTGCACAGGGATTACTCCTGTTTCTGTACTCAGGAATCAGTCCTGGTGAGCTCAGGGACCATATGGGATGCCGGGGATTAAACCTTGGGTTGGCCACATGCAAGGCCATACCCACTATGCTATCTCTCTGGTCCCATGGTTGCAGCTTTCATAAGTTTGCTTATTTCTTAAGATGAAAGCAGCAAGTCAGTTTTGGTCCATTCCAGTGTTTAATCTAAGCTCACTTATAAAGGAGTAATGTTTTACAGATTTTTATTGTCATTTTTGAATGAATCTTTTCCTTCATTCTTCCATTTCATTTCCTTTGACTTTTCGATGGCATTCCTCATGTATTCACACACACATACACATATATACTCATAATATACACATGCACATAAAGCAAAACAAATACAACGATGTAGAGCAGTCTAAAGAACATTGGAGCAGAAAAGCAGAGTTTGGAGGTTTTGCACCATCTGATTTCATGACTTGCAAAACTGCAATAATCTCAACAGTGCAGTGATTGATAGATGTAGATCCATGGGATAGAATAGAGAATTCAAAAATAGACCCGCATCTCAGTAAGGTGCCAAGGCTCTCAAATGGTGCTAGAACAATTGGATAGTCATGTGTATAAAACACAGATCTTGTTTCACTTACCTCCTTCGATGATCTATTTTCAGAATGATGCCTATTTACCAAAGGTTGTTATTGTAGTTATTCCAACAACTATATTTAGAATATTCTAAACCCTTGCTACTCAAAGTGTCTTCTGCAGACTTTCATCATTGGCATCATAAGAACATATAATAAATGCAGACTCATTCTGAAATTTGACAAGACACCTAAGTGACCCTACGCATGATTTGATAGTCACTGTCCTAAAGTTCATATCCCCACCACCAGGACCTGGAATATCACTGTGTAATTGACAGTTAACAAGTATCAATATTAGGGCTGGAGATATAGGGTGAAGATTAAGGAATTTGCCTTGCATGGCACAGACCCCAGTTCAACCCTGGGTACCACAAAGTTCCCCAAGCACAGAAGCCAGGAATAACCCATGAGCACAATCAGGCATGGACCCAAAATCAAATAAATAAAAATCAACACCAAACATACGTTATTTCATTTTTTCAGTGGTTTGGGGGATCAATCCGCAGCCTCATTCATACATAAAAAGTTTGCCCCTCACTAGTTACTTTAAACTGAAGATCCCTGTCTTCTTTTCTTTTCTTTTTTCTTTTCTTTTTGTGCTTCTGGGTCACACCCAGTGATGCTTGAAGTTACTTTCGGCTCTGTACTCAGGAATCACTGCTGGCAGTGCTCAGGGAACATATGGGATGCTGGGGATCGAACCCAGGTCAGCCACGAGCAAGGCAAGCACCTTACCTTCTGTACTATTGCTTTGGCCCCAGATCCCAGTCTTTTTTGAGGACTGGGCATTTTTGTCAAAAGGAGAAACATTATTGAGCACTATCAAGTACGATATTAAATATTTAAATATCCTATGTGCATTATCATTTAATGCTCCTAAACTCTAGAATGTAGATTCTGTGTTGACTTCATTTGAAAATGACTAACTTGGGCCAGAGCAATAGTACAGGGAATAGGGCACTTGCCTTGCACACTGCTGACCTATGTTTGATCCCCAGCATCCCACATTGTCCCCTGAACATCACCAGGAGTAATTCTTGAGTACAAGCCAGGAGTAATCCCTGAGTATTACCAGTTGTGTCCCCAAGACAAAACAATTTTTCAAAAAGGAAAAATTAACTTGCCGGAAGCCTTAGAGTTAGAAAATGAAGGGTTTGCCACCAGGACCCAGGGGCTCTATTCCAGGGCCCTAACCACGCTGAATCATTCCTGGGTCAAGAACACTGCTTCACGCCATCTCTTGGGCCACAAGGTGGCTAGGAGAGTGTCCAGTAGTTAATCTCTGACATCATATGGTGCCAAGCATCATTGGGTGCTGCCCTTGGGGACCCCACACACTGTCCCAGGCAAACCTGGCACTCCGGTGCCAGAACGCATCCTCAGGCCCTTCCATTGAACTGCTGGCCCAGTTGACCAAGAATCCTCACTGGAGAAAAAAAAATTTGTTTTTAATCCATTGTGTCTTAAGTGTTCCTTCAGTCGCGCTGGGAAGGTATGTGCTGTTCTCGGTTTGCCTGTGAAGAGACTGGAACTTGGAGAGGCTTGTCAGGGGGAAGAACTGACACTTGAACACTTCTTTGTGTTTCCATGTACTATGCACGTTGCAAAGTTGAAAGCCGTGTTGGTCATTTTGAGTTTTGAGGCTGAGGCTGTACGTGATCAAACTGCTCCAAAGCAACAAACTGCCCCCGCCGTGGAGGTGCTAGCCCTTCCTGCCGTCATGAATGAGAATTCCCAGCCAGGCAGGCGAGGGACTTCCCAGAGCAGCTGGACAAGCCCAAGTAGGAGTGTCGGCCAGCCAGCATATAGCCACCGGGCTATGGGGTCTCAGCGGAGTTATTCAATTGAGACATGCCCCCTCTGACCCATCGAGTCACCCGAGAGGGGTGGAACCTGCCTCTGGAATCCTGGCCCAAAACCCTGCCCCGTCCCTTTCTCCCGGGCTCAGGTTTTCATTCCCGTCCCTCCCCGCATCCAGCCTTACTCTGAGAAAGAACATCTTGGCTGTTGGAGGGCAAACTCTTTTCAAACCCTTGTCACAAGTGGGCAGCAAGCCTGCCCTGGGCTGCCAGGCTTGGCGTTTTTTTTGGCCTTGGGACTGGAACGGGCCTGACACAGCTGAGCCACACAGCTGAGGCACTGCACAAATAAGGAAACTGGGACTTGGAGAGGTTGATGGCCGCGGCTGAGTGGACTAGAGTAGGTAGGAACCGACAGTAAATGCATCCTCTGAGTAACTTGAGCTAAAGTAAAATGTCACATCTAAAGAAGTGCTCAAGCCAGAACGTAGATGGTTTTTCAGACCTACTTAGTGTACAACTAAGCAGCCTTCACCTATAGAGTCAGGATGGGGATGGCTAATTAGGCCCCCCCGGGAACTAATTGCAAGAAGGCTCTGTGTGCCAATACTGCCTTTACTTTAGATGTGTAAAACAGGGCCTGGAGCAATAGCACAGTGGGTAGGGCGTTTGCCTTGCACGCAGTCAACCTGGGTTCGATTCCCAGTATCCCATATGGTCCCCTGAGCACCGCCAGGAGTGATTCCTGAGTGCAGAGCCAGGAGTAACCCCTGAGCATCACTGGGTGTGACCCAAAAAGGGAAAAAAAGATGTGTAAAACAACTAATGAAATGGCAACAAAAATGATCTGCCTAAAGGAAGGTGCCATCCTATTTTTCTTTCCCTTCAATTTAGTGCATTTGGAAGAGAACTACAACCATTTGAATATTTTCATTTATTTTCCATATGTGTATGTTCTAAGCTTAGAACATAAAATGAGTGAAATGGGATATGCCAAGGCCAGAGTGATAGTACACCAGGTAAGGTGCTTGCTTAGCACACAGCCGACCTGGATTTGATCCCTGGCATCCCATACGGTCCCCAGAAGCAGGACCAGGTATGGCCCCAAAACAAAACCAAAGGTAAATGCCAAATTAGAGTGGGAAACGTAATAGAAAACTTGTTAAAAATCATTAAGCTTGCTGCCGCATTGTATGTTATGTCAGAAGGAATGTTTCTGAGTTTTGCTGCTGCCTCCACCACTCTTTTATGGCCATATCAGCATTGAGGCCCGTACTTGCACAAATAACACAGTCTGCTATACAGAAGCAAAGACAATCTGGAATTAAAAGAGTTGAATTTTCCTAGACGCCAGCTGCCTTTCACATAAGCATACCCTGTGTGGCCAAAAGCACAGATACGTAATATAAATATGTGTTAGAAGAGTCAGCACATACTTCCGGGGCGGGGGGGGGGGTGGTGGCAAGTACTTACGGCTCTGCTCACAGTCTATGTATAGCTCTTAGCAGGAGGCTGCGTTTACACGAAGGGGATGGCGCAAGTAGGGCCAGACAGGGTTTGAGCCTCTCTATTGCCTGTGATTCTCTCTCTGTCCTCTCTTAAGTATAAGGTAGCAACACTTTGGGAGAGAAAAAAATCATTATTATTGTTGTTGTTGTTGTTTTTATTATTATTTGCCACTCCTTGGTTACTGAGAACAAAGACTCAAAAGAGAAAATGGAGAGTATAGCAGCCTGAAGCATGTTTTCAATTGGAGGTAATGTCTAAACTGACATATAGGAAAGTTGCCACGCGGCATCTCTCCTTGCAGTTCCTACGGCAACCTATTTATTTACCGTATGAGTTTTCTTGGTATGCACAGCATGAATGATATCGTACATTTGTTTTGTATTGTAAGGGGGAAAATGTTTTTGGGGAGATAATAGAAAAAACTGGGTCTCTATGATTATAGACTCTGCTCCGCTTGCTACATTGTAAAATTATCTTGATGTGGAAACAAATGTCCAGTGGTTATTTTAAAAAGCCCTATAGAATCTTTCCCTTGAAAACAAAGAATTTTTCTTAACAAGCAAGCTGCTAGAAGGAGCCATATTTGTTAGGGAAAATATATAAAGCATGTGCTGATAATTATCGCTATCATTTTTGTGAAGCAAGATAGTTTGATTGAAATTTATTTAGAAAGATGTGAGGGGAGACAAAGAGAGAAGTACATGTTCAAGAGAGAACACAGGCTTCTCTGGAGCAGAAATAAGTAATGAAGCAGAGAGACAAGCAAGCGAGGTAAGTGTTCGAGGGAGAACACTGGCTTGAAGAGCGAGCCTAATTATTTCTATTGTGCCTCTATTTTAAAAGTCTACTTTCAATTCTCTTTATAGGCAATAGCTGATACTTACAGGCTTGTGGGGGAAAAAAAGCTTTACTCTCAAATGATGGAAGATGAGCTTATTCACCAGAAGTTTGAAATAAGTGACGAAGTAGACGTTGTCACCACGAAAGATTATATGCAGGTAACGTAAGGAATTTAGATTTAGATGTTGAAAATAAACAAAAACCTTCCTGGCCCTTATTCTCCAAGAAGACAAAATCATACATTATTTTTTATTGAGGCAAAGCCCACACTATATAAATTTTGCTGTTTAAACATTTTTTTTGTACACCTCCCCTTGGGCTGGAGTGATAGCGCAGCGGGTAGGGCGTTTACCTTGCACACGGCTGACCCGGGTTCGATTCCTCCGTCCCTCTCGGAGAGCCCAGCAAGCTACTGAGAGTATTTCGCCCAGCACAGCAGAGCCTGGCAAGCTACCCATGGCGTATTCAATATGCCAAAAACAGTAACAAGTCTCACAATGGAGACGTTACTGGTGCCCGCTCGAGCAAATCGATGCACAACAGGTGACAGTGACACCTCCCTTTGCTCCCAATTTTAGCCATTTTAAAGTGTGCGATCCTGTTGCATAAAGGACATTCTCAGTAGTGTGTAAACATCACCACCATCTGGTTTCAAAAGGTTTTTGCCACCCCAGAAGGAACCGTCCTGTTCATTAGCAGCGACTCTTCATCCCTCCCTCCAGGCGCTGTCAGCCACTGATCTGCTTCCGCCTTTCTACGCTGTCTATTTTGGAGACTTCCTATTAGTGGACTCCTAAAATGCATGGCTTTTTGTGTCTGGAGAGTGATAGCTAAGGAATGTGAGCTCTCTTTGGAGGCTTGCAGGAAATGTTTTGAAAGTAGTAGAGCTATAAAGTGTGAATTTACTGAAAAGCACTGAACTGTGCACATTAAAATGATGAATTTGGTATTATGTGAATTTTATCTCAATTAAAAAAATCAAAACATGAAATCTGAGTATATGGTGCTAAGAGAGCATATGACAAGGATTTGACCCAGTGAGGATTTGGAAACGCTCTGCTATAAGGAACAAGATATTCCCAACTATGAGAGGCTTAAGCCGTGAAAGCCATTTCATTTTCCTTGTAAGAAGTTCCTGCGTGGATTGTGGCAGCGGTGTCCCTGAGCTAGCAAATGGACATCAGAATTCTGGGTCAGCTTCTCCAACATGCGTTTAGCTTCCCTCACTTGGTAACAAGGTGACTGTCACATCCCCAACGACATGCAAAAGGAAGAGGGGAACTCCTAGCCCTCTCAACAAGAAAAATATCTTTTTCAACATACTCCCCCTCCCCACCCCATTCTCATTGATTGGGACTAGACCGTGTATTCCCCCTAAACCAGTCACTGCAAAAGGGAAATGGGATCGTTACAGTTAGAACCATCATGGTTCATGTGCTGGGGTCTCCTTCCCAGAGCTGTTGCAGTTTCCTAAAAAAAAAAAAAAAAAGAACAAACTAGCCCGTCAGCGCTCCGCAAGGGAGAAGTGGGAAGTGGTTGATGGGCAGGCAGTCAACAATGTGTCACAGCATCAGCCTGGGGCCGAGCAGGTGGCACAACCCAGGCAAAGACTCCATAGCAGGCAAAAATGCTCCAGAGCCAAAAAGGGGGTCTGCAGACTGGAGAAGAGTGAACAGGGAGGGGAGGGGATGCTGTCAGACTGGAGGGCTGGTACCCTTATCAGGGTGGCCCTTCAACCTTAAAGAGGTGTTTGGTTTTCCTCGAGTCTGGGTGCCAGTAATGAGGTCATCCTAAGAGAGAAGGGATCCATCAGGCTGCACTTGGTAGGGAATGGATTAGAGGCCAGCAGGAGCCTTCTTGTCTGAAGGTTCCAGCTTAGTATTATAGGAGAACTAGCTCAGTGGAGGGTTGTGAGCCTGGAGACCCAAGAGATACAGAACTTACCGCAGTAGGTCTGGGTGCTAGATGGGGAGGTAGGCTAAAGAGAGGGGTCCAATGCAGCATTTAGCTTTCTGGTCTGTGTGGCAAAAATGAAATGCAATGCAGAATCAAGGGATCCAGATTAGATATGTTAACAATAGAAGCAAATACTGATGTAATACCAATACCATTTTTTCCCATAAAAACCCTAAGAGGTAGGTGGGTATTGCTAGTATCCCCATTTTACAAATTCCTTTTTGTTTCTGGCAGTGTGCAGGGGTCACTCCTAGTGGGGTTCTGGGGGCCATATATAGCAGTGGGGGTCAGCCCTCTGTGCAAGGCAACATCTTACCCACTGTACTATCTCTCCAGCTCCCATTTTATAAATTCTAAAGAAACAAGAGATCAAAAAATTCTATTGCCTAATAACATATGGCCATAACTATATAACCCATAGTTGCTTCCATTTGAAATAGGAAAATAATGTAATGTGGTACCTTAAAGATCCCAGTCTTTTTTTTTTTTTTTGGTGATGCCAAGGCTCAAATCCAGAGCTTCACACGTGCAAGTCACAAGTGCTGTACCCACTGAGCCTTCTCCTTTTTTTGAGTCTTAGATCATTAGGAATGGAACCAGGAATCACGTAGAGCTTCGGAATGCCAACTGTCTTTGCTAAGGACATAGGTTACATACTTGCAGATAGTGACTGTGCGATTGGTGTCCGAGACGAAGGCATCCTCAGTTTGACACTTCAGAAGAGAGAACTGCGGTGATTACTGACATTTATTGAGTCAGTGTCTAGACACAAATAGGTTTTAGATCATTTTAAGAATTAAGATATAAGTGATTTTTAGCTAGCTAGCTAGATAGATAGATGGATAGATAAATAGTTCCTTCCAGTCTTCAAATTTGCAAGTGACTCCTTCTAATAGATGATAAAAATAGGGTTAAGTGAGAGTTTTTTAAAACATAGGTGAGAGAGAGAGAAGAAAAAAGAATACTGCAGGAGGTAGGGCACACAGCAGACCAGGGTTTTAATCCCACCACCACATATGGTCTCACCAAGCCCCACCAGGAGTGATCCTTGACGGCAGAGCCAGGAGTAAGTCCTTTGCACAGTCATATGTGACCCCAAAACGAAACAAATATCTTTGTCATAAAAAGTTAGGGACCGGGGCTGGAGCAGTAGCACAGCGGGTAGGGCATTTGCCTTGCACACAGCCAACCTGGGTTCGATTCCCAGCATCCCATATGATCCCCTGAGCACCGCCAGGAGTAATTCCTGAATGCATGAGCCAGGAGTAACCCCTGTGCATCACCGGGTGTGACCCAAAAAACAAAAAGCAAACAAAAACAAACAAACCAAAAGGTTAGGGACCAGGGCGATAGCACAGCAGATCGGTGCTTGTTTTGCACACAGCTGACCCGGGTTCGCTCCCCAGCACCCCGAAAGGTCTCCTGAGCCCCGCCAGAAGTGATTCCCAAGCACAGAGCCAGGAGTAAGCCCTCAACACTGAGAAATGTGACCCCCAAACAACACAACCAACAAAAACCCTACCCAACATCAGTGCAGAACAGAGCACTGACCGTGGGAGCTGTTCATTCATTTGACTGCTCCACTCTCCAGAAATAACTTACTCACTGGCAGTGCTCAACTCACAGGACCATAAAAGTGATGGTGCTCAGAAGAGAGGAGCACAGTCCTTGCATGCTCAGGGCCCTCGAGCTTTGAACTCCGGCATCGTTTGCCCCTGTCCCCTCCTGCACCACTGCTGTGTCCTTGGTCACCCCCAGCACTGCCAGGTGTGACCTCAAGGCATTCACCAGTGTAGCCAGCCTGAGCTCACTCTGAAGTGCCCCCTATTGGGGAAAAGAACCCTTGGCTCAGAATGTCCTCAAATCCTTTGAATTGTCCATGTATAAAGGTGAGCCATACAGGATGTGGATCTCAAACTGTTTCTCAAGGGTCGTTCGCACTGTGCTTCCCTTCTCTTCTCATATACCTGACAGCATAGAGGGAGCATCCTCTCCATGCCCTGGTGACTCTTCAGATTCCTGAGTTTGAATCACCAGAAGAGCAATATATTAAAGTCCCACTCATATTGTCTTTTTCGACATTTACCCTCTCAGTGCTTTTTTGTTTGCTTTTCACTGACAGGGATTGAACTCTGAGACCTTCTGTGTGAGTGATGGCACCTATTTATTCTAGAACTCCATTTTTCATTGATTCGAATTTTACTTCCAGGCTCACCACCTTTTCTGTCTTTGTTGGCCCAGTCCCTTTTTAGATTGCTGATCTTTATAAAATGCAATGTGGGTTTTTCACTAGGAGACAAAGAGGTAACAAAATATGCACTTGGCTGTGAGTGAACTAAATAACAGATCCCTACCAACGACTGCTCACTGACACACATGAAAGAAGTGACATGATTTGTCATGAGTCATCATGCACATTTGTCATGCACTCGATGATGTATGGACAAAAGAGCTAACTGCTGAGTTTCTACTTTGTGAAATTACTCTTTATTACTGTAGTAACTGAAATGTGAGCCATGTTGTTAGAGGACAGGGCTTATTCAACTAAACAGTGGCAACTGAAGTTAGCACATACCTAAATAACACAAAGAAAGGAATGCTGGCCTGTATGTGAGTGTGGGCATTTGTGGCTGGGGATGGTTAGACCCTAACCACCTGGTAGTCCATTTCCTACTAGCACCTGGCTCCTGCCCTATTCCTAGCTCGAAAGTAAATGTTTATAAGATCTTTAGAGGTCACTTTTATAAGATATTTTGATTGCCCCCTCCTTAGGGCCCACAGGGCCATTATCAGTGGTTCTGGGGCACCAAACAATACCAGGGATCAAACCCAGGGTCTTGTTCCTGCAAAGCTTATGCTCTGCCAATTAAACCACATCTCCATGCCCCAGTGTTTGATCTGACTGTATTTTAAAAACGATTCCAAAGACTCCAAATTAAAGTAAGTGAAATTTGCCATTTAACACCACTGATAATTTCATTATTTCTAAAAAGGTTTGTGCAAGTGTACTCATTTTTGGTTTTATTTTGTTTTGAAATCACTGCTCAGAAGACATAGCTCCTGGCAGTGCTTGGGGGCCATGAAATATTGGAGATCACAACTGGGGCGCCCATGTGCCACAAAAGCACCCCAGCCCCTTGAGACATCTCCTCAGCCCCGTGTGCAGGTGGCCATTTGGTTTGCTCTGGTTTGGTTTGTGGGGGGCCACACCCAGGGGTGCTCTGGCCCTGCCCGAGACTCAGCACTCTGGGGTCACTCCCATCAGTTCTTGAAGAGCTGTGTGGTACCAGTGATCAAACCCAGGCCTCCAACATGCAAAGCATGCCTTCAACCCTTTGAGTTATCTCACTGCACCCTCCAAAAAAATACTTTCTAAAGGAAGTTATATATGAGAGGAACTTTGGGAGATGTGTCTAAAAACATACTAGAGGGCTAGGACATAGCTCAGAAGACTGAAACACATGCCAGGCATGCATATGGCCCTAGAATCAACCCCCAGCTCCACAGGGCCTCCCAAGAACGGCCAGATATAGCCCTGGTAGCCCCCAGGGTCCCATTGGGGGGAGGCCACAGAAACATAGAAAGAAAAAAAAAACAAGAACGTGCTTGGGCACCATACCCAATCATTTTTACTGTTTTTTCCCCATCTAGTATTCCAATCTTTTAGATCAGATCCCTGCATCTCGTGGTGGCAAAAATAACCCTTGGCGTAGACTAGAGCTCAAAAACATCCCCAAGTCAATGATGATATATGACATACTTGATTTCATAGAAAGTGGAACTCTTTCAAATCGTCTCTTTAAGCAGCTGAAATTTCTGGTACAGAAACCACAGTCAGAAGAAATGCATCGGCGTCAGCTAGAGATAATTACTGAAGTGAGGTAAGATCGTTCACACAGGTTACAATACCAGAGGTGTCTCTGAAGATGTTCATATTCTGCTGAAGAGCACACCAAAGATAGGAATAGGGCATATGGGGAAAATTGTATTGGGGCAGATTGCTTAAAACTTATGCAATTTTGTAAACAGAACACTTGCAAAAAGGACAATTGGTACCTGGAGATCTAACTTATACCGCCAGATAGCGAGCTCGGGATGCCTAGAGGCCAGGACGGCAAATAGAACAAACGCTTAACAATAGAGTGGAAATGCTGGCGACTCTAATCAGAGCAGATAGTGGGCGCAAGGCAGGGGAGTGGAGTCCTGAGACAGTGTGGTTGCCTGTCAAACCGACACGTGAGGCGATGCAAACTCCCAAGAACCAAGAACCACCCAAGGCAGCAAGAAGGAAGGGCAGGAAAGGTCGACTGTGGCATACGGGCGCCTCTCCGGGAAAAAGGCCCTGGTGCGGGGGGCTAAGTTTTGTTTTCCTAAATTGGTTTCATTAAAAAAAGCCAAAGAGACTCCTGTTGTTGCCTTGGCCTCACCCAGCTGAAGGTGTCCTTTGCTGCTGAAAGTTATCATTCTGTTCTTGTTACTCTGCCTCTCCTTGCCAAGGAGAAATCGCATATAAATTACAGTGGCACTATTCCCTTCTTTGCCAGGAGCACGTGAGTCAGGCACATTTTAGAAATGCATGTGGATGCGACATGAACTATATTGTGAACTGAAACATGGACAGAATATGACTGCTCCAATTAGCGTCCTTTTGCTTCCCTTGCCCGGCTCACCTCGGCCGTCTTATTTGCAAATGAAGCTTGCTTTCTTGGAAAGAAAGATAATGAGACTAAAGAGGACCTAGGTAGCCTCTTTTCACAAGTCATATTTGAAATGAAAAATTCTCCTTTAGTACATATAGCCCTCTGTCACAAACATTCCGGGGCTCTTTAATAGTACAGATGAGTGATGCTGACCCAATAATATCATTAATCTTGATCAAGGCTATATATTCGCCAGACAGATGGTCTGGTGTAGGGCACAGTTTGTCATCATGAAATAGATTTTCTGTAACTCATCCATATACGCACTGAGTATAGAACTTAGCCCTATTACCACCGAGGGCAAATAAATGATGTAATTTTCCCTGCCACCATCTATAACCCTTAGGCTCCCAACTCTATGAATCCATACTAATGATTATCCAAGAATGCATCACTTAGAGCACCAAATAAGTAGCCACATTATAAATCAGTTCAAGAGGTAGAAACATTTCTTAAAGACCTTTTAATGTGGCGCTGTTTTGGATCTCCCAGAAATAAATCCTGAGAGAATGGTTTGAGTATGCATAGTTTATTCAGGAGGTGATCCTAGGAACTGATGATAAGAGTGGGTAGGGAAGGGAAAGAGCGAAGGGCAGGCAGCCAAAACAGTGTTACTCAGTTATCCTGCAGAGGAAAAGGGAACTGGGATATTAATATACCAACCCCCCTCAGTTATTGGTTAAGAGGTTGCTTAGGATGGGAGATACTAAATCTCAGGCACTTTCCCTGCACATGAACTCTTGTTTTCAAAGAAAACTTTCAGTGTTGGGTCAGTTCTGGCAGTTGGAAGTTGAGCTATGTGCCCTGCAGTAGTAAAACCAAAGGGACAGTGGACTTGGTACCAACTGTGCCTGAGCCCAATACTGCTTCAAAAAGGGTTTTGTCCAGCCAAATGAAATGTAAGACATTACTGGCGCCTGCTCAAGCAAATCAAGGAACAATGGGATGACAAGTGACAAGTGATGTTAGTAATAATATTAAATTATTTAATATTTTACAGGATGACTAATTTTAAATAGATCCCATGTTTTATCATTTTTATCATCATTCTCAGAATCACCTTGTAAATAAAATCTAATATGTCATATATCATGTAAAATTTGTAAATATGTAAAATATAGATATATAAATGCCCCCTTCATAAGTAGTAGATAGAGAAGTATGCTGTGAACTCAAGCAGAGATGATAACTTTGACTAAAAATTTCTTATATGCAATATTTCCCAAAGTACTAAGGTCAATTATATATTTCCTAAAAAATACTTGGGTAAAATTTGGAACTTGCTTTACATTTAAGTCTATTTCATGCTATTTTTAAAATCTTATTTAATACATTTTTAGGGTGACTGAACCAAAAGCTCTTATACAACTACCTGCAAAACAAGTAGACAACGAAATTAAATACATGGTTTATAAATCTAAGCAAGCACGAAAGGAAGCTAAAACTGTGAAAAAAGCTTGTATGACCCCTATAAAGAAAAATATGGTAAGTTTCATGTGTGCTGAATTCATTGTTTGGGACAATAAGTAATTGATTCTACTTCCCTTAGTCAAATTTCCCTAATGTACAAGCTCACGGCTGAAACACCTTTGGTGTATAACTCGGAGAGTATAAACCCTCAGAAGTCGGGGCCGGGATAGGTTGGGGTGGGACGATCTGGTGGAGGGGATGGGGTTGGAATGTTGTGTTATAAATCAGGGTGCCTGACAATCTTTTTTTTTTTAATTTAAAAACTATATCCCTCTCAGTAACCTAGATTTTCAAACTTCTTAAACAATATGGGAAACTATTCTGATAAATACCAGCCAGATGTTATGGCTCCCTATCCGCATGGTGTGGAAAGGGAACCTACACGTTGATATAGTGGATCTGGATCCAGCGCGTTGCAAATGGGGCTTTTCTCCAAATGGACATCAGTTTTTTCAAAATCTATCAAAAGTTTCAATTGTGCCCCAGTATACTCCCACTCTATAGTGATATTTACAATGAATGTGTTTTCGTAGATTCCTTTGTCATTAAAAAAGCTACCATTAATTTTTTTGAATGAGGCTAATATTAAAGCAATCATATATAAAGACAAAAAAGTATTAAAAACACCAAATATTTATATTCTGCCATTATTTATGCTTCTACCTAGAACATACAGATGGGAGAAAAACCAAGTTTGAAACAAATCATCCTTTTTGATTCATCATTTGACCTTGTGAAAACGAATGAAATTACAACAGATCCCATTTATACTAGTGAGAACTTTAAAAAGGATAAAGAGGAATTACTTGACTGGTGTGAAAAATTGCTCAGTAGTAAAACTTTAAATGCCACTAAACGACTAAGAAACCTTCAATGATAAGAAAACTTCACTGTTTTCTTATCTATTTGCAAATGAACATGCATGTTCTAGAAAACTATAAAGCAACTTCTTAGAACAACTTCAACCAAAAAAAAGTGTGGTGTCATTTTTTTTCTTAGACCTATTTGTATTACCATAGGTACAATCAATTTTTACTGACAAAATTTTAAACTGAATATTACAAGTAGATACTTTCAAATTAGCCATATACAGTTCTATTCAAGTAATGATGAATAAATTATTTCCTGAGACTTTAAGGTATGTGCCTTGCATGCAGCCAACCCCATTTTGATCCCTGGCACTCACAAAATCCTTTTAAACACCACCAGGATTGATCTCTGAGTAGAGAGCTAGAAGCAAGCCCTGAGCACTGCTAGGTATGAGCACAATACCAAAAAGAAAAAAAAACTATCTGAACAGAAATGTTTACCCTAAGTATTAGAATTTCTGGAATAAATGACTGTTCTTGAGTTAGCCTCCAGTATCTTTTATTTAAGGTACATATTTGGTTTACAGAACAGCTTGTGACTGACCTAGTCTGAATTAATAATGAAATATGATAAAATTAATTGGTTGCTATCATAAGCATTATATAGCATACCTAGTCATTACTGCACATTATAAGCACTTGAAGCAGAATTTTGCATCTATTTTAATGTACATTGGTAATTTTTCTACTATAGTACTGTTTTCTACTATAGCTCTATAGTAGTATAGAACTGTTTTTAGCAGTATTTACCAATTTCCTTATTGAATTAGTAAATTCTAATTCCTGATATGGTACATATTGATTTTTTGTTGTAATCCAGGCTATTGGATTATATCAAGCTTTCTCAGGGGCTATGATAATTAAACAAAGTATGCTATTTATCAAACCTTAAAATGCAATTTTAATTTTATTTAACATTTCAAATTTGGAGAATACTTGCTGATTTAGCTCAGACCAAGCAGTTTATAAATGGATCTCATCTCTGCTAAAGCATTCTCTTAAGTGATAAAGAATATTGCAGTAAATGTGTATTATTTGCACTTGATTATACAAACATTCACTCTTTGATGTTAATACATCCTCATTTGATTTCCAAAAATAGGGCAGATAATCCTCCTGTTTTCAGAGCCTCTTCTGGATATTGTTTGAATAGAAAAGCCTGTATTCATCCTCATGAGTTATACATATTCTCATTCATTAAATTGGAAAGCAGTCCCTTATGCAATCAAATGCATACTGGGTTCATCTCTACCCGTTGCATGTGCAGTAACGGCTAAGGATGATTTCAGGGAGCAAGGAGAAGAAGAAAAACAAAGGGAAGAGAAAGTACATTAAAGAACACTCTTCTCATATTTCATCAGCTATGGTTTCATCCCATCATGATGCCTAGATACAAGGGAGGCTGGGGAACATAGTCTTGCTATATAACCAACTAAAATTCTATTGCTAGAGAATAAAGGGATAATGAATATTAAGGTACCTAGCTTCAGCTGCCAGGCAAAGATCATGTCCTTTCATTGATTAACTTGAAAGAAACAATGTAACTGCATCATAGAAAAAATTTTAAGTAAAATAAAGTGATATCATTATCATACTATAATAGCTGTTTTCATTTGCTAATATTTGCCAGAAGGCACACATTTTCACATGCTTGTAATCATATGTAAAATACAGATTTAAAATTTTCACGTAGTATTATATCTTCAGCATAGTTCATTTAAAAATAATTTTTGATGGCTACATGATAACACATTGGGTTGCTGAGGCATAATTTATCCAGGTCATTGGTTATGTCAATTCTAATTTTTCACGACTGTAGATAATTAATACTAGAGTGAATACCTTTGCATAAAGTATTTTTTCCCTGTCATTTATCTTTCATCTAATTCTACTGTAATCAGAGAACATGATTTGCATCAAACTCATACAGAGAAACTTGTTGAGCCTGGCTTATAGTCAAGTACATGGCCAGTTTTCACAAATATTTCTAACACTCAAAAATGTGCATGCTCGGGGCTAGAGCGATAGCACAGCAGGTAGGGCGTTTGCCTTGCACGTGGCCGACCCGGGTTCGAATCCCAGCATCCCATATGGTCCTCTGAGCACCGCCAGGGGTAATTCCTGAGTGATTGAGCCAGGAATGACCCCTGTGCATCACCAGGTGTGACTCAAAAAGGAAAAAAAAGTGCATGCTCTGTAACTGGTATGTCCTTATGATCATGCTAGTTAGTTGCATTTATGTCTTCTATATTCTATTTTGTTTTTGTTCTGTGCGATATTACTGACTAAAATGATATATTCATACTATGATGAACTTTTCAGTTTCTCATAATTCTGTCCATTTTTGCTTTATATTATTTGTAGATATCATTCATTAAGTGTATGTATAATTTCAGAATTAGTATCTCTTCCTGGTCAGTCGAATCATTTCTCTTTATGTAGTTACCAAGTTTATTCCCAATAACACATTTCATCTTAAACAGCTTCTCTTGCTTTCTGCTTGCTAGTGTCTTCTTGGAATATCCTTTTCTGTCTATTCATATTTTTAAGCTTTTCATGTGTCAGAAACTAGCTAATACTCAATAATTCCATTTCATCTTCCTGAGAATACAGGATTACATTTTCCAGCTTTTTTTTTTCAGTTATGTTGGGATCACCTGAGCTATGTGTACAAACGTGAAATATTCCACATCTGGTCTTGACCTGTACATTCATACATGGTCTTTGATATTCTCACTTCCCTGCTGTAACTCTAGGCAATGAACTCCAAGATGGAAGCGCTGTAATTGAAAGCTCCTAGAGAAAGAGCTGTAGTCAGAACAGGAGCCTGACTTCGTGAATTGTGATATGAACAAAACCTAAATTTTGTTGTATAGAACTGTAGTGCTCCTTAGGGCTTGTTTGGTAGACCAACTAATATTATTTATTTTAGGTTATTTAGGACACAAAAACTGTCTGATTGGGGCCAGGGAGTTAATAGAGCAGGGAGGGTGCTTGCTTTGCATGTGGTGGACCTGGGTTCGATCCCTGGCATCCTCTATGGTCCCCGAAGCCCACCCAGGTGTGATCCCGAAGTACAGAGCTAGGAGTCAGCCCTGAGTACCATACCACTAGGTGTGGCTTCCAAACAAACAAAAACCAAATACAATATTTTTGTTTTACTTTAATACAATATTGCTTTACTACAATGACTAACAGTGAAGTAAAATAATTCTATTTAGAGAAATTTTCTTAGCAAAAGATGTTTGGGGTTGGGGGAGAGCATGCAATGAGAGATAACGTGGGATTTTCCAGAAGGGAAAGCCAAGAGAACACACCTCAGGCCATGGTAAAGACCAATTATGGTAATCAGTGTGCCTGATTTTTTTTTAATTTAGGCCATTTTACACTTTACTGTGACTATAGTTGTTGATGGACTGGAGCGATAGCACAGCGGGTAGGGCGTTTGTATTGCCTTGCACGCGGCCAACCCGGGTTCAATTCCTCCATCCTCTCAGAAAGCCCAAAAGCTATCAATAGTATCCCTCCCATACGGCAAAGCCTGGCAAGCTGCCCGTGGCATATTCGATATGTCAAAAACAGTAACAACAAGTCTCACAATGGAGATGTTACTGGTGCCCGGTCGAGCAAATCAGTGAACAATGGGACGACAGTGCTACAGTGCATTTTGGGGACACACCCAGTGGTGCTCAGGGCTTATTCCTGGCTCTGAGCTCAGAGACTACTCCTGGCAGGCTTGGGAGAACATATGGGGTGCCGGGGATCGAATCTGGATCGGCTGCATGTGAGACAATCACCCTACCCATTGTATTTCACGCTGGCCCCAATTTTTTTAATTTTTGCATATAGATATTCTCTCTCCCTGCACCCCCACCCCCCCACACACACATCAGGTTGCGGTACTCGAACACTCAGCCGTAGCACCTATTGAGGCCTGCACTCCTTTAGCAGCAGGGCTTGCATATGCATTCACTGGGGCTCACACTCTTCCTTGAGGCACACAAGTTCTGGTTGTGGTGCTTGAAACGGATTCCGGTGGTGCTCCTCAAGAGGTTAAACTTCCTGGTCATGGTGCTTACATTTAATTCCAGCTGCAGTGTTCACTGGGGTTGTGCTCCTTTCTGTGGTGCCTACACACATCTGAATATGTGTAGTTGAAAATAATCCATGGCACCAGGGATCACAGATAGGAGAGCCTCCAGAACCACAGCTAACACATGGGGCCAGGAGTAACTTGAATTCTTTTCTGTTGTTCTGCTTTGTTTTATTTGGGGGCACACCTGGTGGTGGTCCGGGGTCAATCCTGAGGGAACCATGTGGTGCTGGTGCAAGGAAACCCACCCCATTGAACTCTCTCTGGCCCTTTAACTTTAGTTCTTTTTTTTAAAACTTGGAGAGCTGGAGAGATAGTATAGCCGGCAGGGTACTTGTTTAGCACATGGCAGACCAGGACAGTGCTACAGTGCTATAGTTGTTGATGGCTGGAGCAATAGCACAGCGGGTAGGGCGTTTGCCTTGCAAATCGATGAGCAACAGGATGTCAGTGACAGTGATACAGTGATAGTTGTTGATGTGTGAAATCATCTTCATGTTTTCTTTTTTGCTTTCTTGCTTTTTCTATCTCTCCCCCCACACACGCACATTCCAGTTTCCTTCCTGTTTTTTTAATTCCAGATTCTCCCCTCTATTTTTCAAAATTAAACGTTCTATTTCAATTCTTAGTGATACTCTTAAATTTTATCATGTGCATTTAAAGTCAAAATCAGTAGGAACGCTATCCTCCCCAACTATCCAAGGGCCTTAGTGTGCTAATCACCTGCCTCTTCGTAAAGAATTACTATAACTCAGCAGATTTGCATCATCTTGTTGTTAATCTCCAAAGTAGATACAATGGTTGTTCAGAAATCTGCCTTTGTGTAATCATTTTTCTTTATCCTGATGTATGCTCTTTAAAGTTTTCTTTAATGGGATGTATGCTCTTTAAAGTTTTTCTTTAAGATAGAGCTCAAGGGACTGGAGGACATGCTTTGCATATAGGAAGTACAAGTTTGGTTTCTGGCACCACACATGGTCCCCTGAACACCTCCAGGACTGACCCCTGAGAACTGAGCCAAGAGTATCCCATAAGCACTTTCAGGTGTGAACCAAAATCGGGGGAGGGAGGAGGTTACTTCAATGAACATCTTCTGGTAATAATATTTCTGTTTTTGTTTTTCCAAAAATGTTGTTTCCCCTTTGTTTATAAATATAAACTTTAGGGATCAAAGTCTACTTTGACAGTAGTTTTCTCTTAGCAGTCTGAAATTATTATTCCACTGACTTCTGCCACTACCAGTTGAGTTGTTCCCCTAAAATGCTCTCTCTCTGGTTTCTCGATATGTAGTGCACTTCACTTACGTTAAAGATCGGCTCGATCCATGAGGAAGATTCTCTTTCATCTCCATGTCATTTCACCTTACCGTCCTTTGAGAGTTTGGGTTTCTTCAGATGTCTCAGTCTTAACTCCCTATCTTCCCTGAGTCCCAGCTCTTGTCTACCTCCCGCCACACACACACACACACACACACACACACACCCCTCCACCACCACCACCACCACCACCAGGGCATTAAGAACCATCAGTGGGTGGCCAAGGAGGTTGTTTGAAGGGCAAGAGTGCATACTTCGGGGCTGGAGCGATAGCACGGCGGGTAGGGCGTTTGCCTTGCATGTGGCCAACCCAGGTTCGAATCCCAGCATCCCATATGGTCCCCTGAGCACCGCCAGGGGTAATTCTTGAGTGCAGAGCCAGGAGTAACCCCTGTGCATCACCGGTGTGACCCAAAAAGAAAAAAAAAGAATAAAAATTTTTTTTTAAAAAGTGCATACTTCGCATGTGGGATCCCCAGGCACATCCAGTAATGGCCCCTAGGCACTGCCACGTTATACCTGTGCCAGCCCAAACGAACGAACGAACACGACAGTAAGTCTCTGGGAGTGGAACGTGCTCCTGGCTCTAGTCACCCTGAGTCTGTAGTGTTCTCCCTCCCCTCCCCTCCCCCACTCCTTCCTCTCTCTCCTGCATTCCTGAGGATTTTCCTTCTTGCAGGCTCAACAGACCCTGTTCAAATATGGGGGGTTGTTAGTTGTGAGGGCCACTCCTGGTGATCCTTTGGGGCCATGCCACACTGGGGATGGAAGCCCGGGCCTCACTTGTGTAAGGTATGTTCTCTATCACTCAAGTCATATCCCCAGCCCTTTAAAAATGATTTCTTAGAGTTTTTATCTAGGGTTTCTATGTTTGCAGTGATAAGGGTTTTCAGAACTTTTTTTTTTTTCAGAATATTTAGCCTCCCATTTTCTCATTAGCAAAAGGTCAAATTGTCACTCCATTTTATTACATTATATCCTTCAGATAAAATCTTGATTATGGTACTTTTCACTGCATTGGAAATTTAAACATGTTTCTAGCTGTTCATAAGCACACTTTCCACTGATTCTTTTATTTTTTTGAGGGGGAGGTACTGTATCAGTGTTTGTTTATATACTTTATGGAGGTAAAGGAGCGTAATAGAGCATGGCTTTGATGTAACCAAATCTAATTATCTTTTTCTCCACCTGCTCTCTTTGTCATCCACTGTTCAGATATATAGATATAAGGGAAATTCTTTTCCTTCAAGATTTTATTGTGGGTTTTGGGATTCAAGAGAATTATGAAAGATGTCATTTGAGAAGGAGAAAATGATTATACCAATAAGAGAAATTTCAACCAAACATACTTGCTTGAATTTGTATCTTAGTATATGCTATCCCCCGAAACACCACTAAAATGATAGTAAAGAGAATCTTCCCCAGTTTTACTGAGAATAATTCACATATATCACTGTGTAAATACAAGGCATACAGCACAATGATTTTTTTGGTTTGGGGGGCCGCACCCAGCGATGCTCAGGGATTACTCCTGACTCTGTGCTCAGGGGTCATGCCTGGTGTGTTCAGGGGACACACATATGCAACCAGATTGGCTGCATATAATACAAGTACCCTGACTGTTGTATTATTGCGCCTGCCTGCAGCATAATGATTTACATATTGTGAAATGATTACAATGAGTTCAGCTAAGACATCGTCTCATATATAATAAAAAGAATATTTCTTGCGATAAAACTTTTTTTAAATCTTTTTAAATCTCTCAACAACTTCCCTGTAATTCATACAGCAATGATAATTATAATCATCATGTATCCTACATTCCCAGTACTTATTTGTCTTATAGCTGGAAGTTTGTACATTCCTAGAAGACTCAGAATTTGACTACATGGTTGAAGCATATGTATATATCTAAACATATGCCAAACATTACTGCGAGCATAGGACCCAATCTACAATAATTGCATTTAAAAATGTATCTGTCAAATGATACAACTCGTGGGGTGGGAGGGAACCTGGGGTCATTGGGGGCATGTGGCTACTGGTGGTGGGATTGAATCTGGAAATACTACATGCCTGAAACTCTGTTGTCAACTATGTTATAAATCATGATTTCTAAATAAAGTATGTTTAAAGGAAAGAAAAGAAATTTACTACAGTGGGTAACCTTTGAAAACAAGAGGTGGATGATAAGGAATTGGCTGTAGAAAATCTGCTTAAGAGGCAATTAGGGCACCAAATCCCTTCACTACTGTTATCAGTCCCCCCCCACATCCCCCCCAGAAAAGATATGTTGAAGTACTGATGCCTGGTACCTCAGAATGTAACCTTATTTGGAAACAGAATGGTTGCGGATGTAATTAAGCAGGATGAGGTCATTCTGTAGAAGGGTCTAGCCTCTAATCCAATGTGACCGGCATCTTTGTAAGAACACAGCCTAGAAAGACAGAGGCCCACAAAGAAACGGGGAAGGGTCAGGTGCTTTAGTGAAAACAGGGATTAAGTAAAAGTGAATTTTTACGTGATGCATGTTGAGAGCCCTACCTAGTAGCTCTACCCTTTGATTCCAGGAATGCTGGCAGCCAGGGTTACACCCTCTGGGAGGCTTTAGAAGACAACCAGGGCAAAAAGTTCAGAATACTGGTCTGACAGAGGGAAGGCCGACAATGAATGGACAGACAAACAAGGAAGCCTAAACTTATTAGCCTCACCCAGATACGCCCAGATTCCAGTCTGGCTTTTAGTGACTACCTCTTCAGGGCAGATAACCAAGCATCACCATACAGCTGAAGAAAATTTTAGCATGGAAAACAGAGGGGCAGGGCGGAGGGGATGGGGGTAGGTAAGGGGCTTGAAAGAAATAGTGCATTTAACTGTAGCCCTTAAAATAAGATCATTAGCTTGCTGTTCCAGCCATGTTCTCCCTTATACACTTATCTCATTGCCTGTTTCTATTTTGTTTGCTTGTTTTTACTCTGGGAAAGCCTGTTTTCTTTCTTTTTTTTCTAATTGGCGTTTTAGCTCAGGGCTTACTTACTCTTGGCTCTGCTCTCAGGGATCGCTCCTGGAGGGGCTCTGGGGACCATGTGGGATGCCAGGGATTGAACCTGGATCAGCTGCATGCACAGCAAATGCACTCCCTTGCCCCTGTGTGCTCTTTAATGAACACATTTCCCCTCTATCTCTCCTCTCACATCTTCCTAAGCAAGTTTCACTCAATAAAAATGACCTTGCTTTGGGGCCAGAATGATAGTACAGTGGCTAGTGTATTGGCCTTGTATACAACCAACCCTGGTTTGATTTCTGGCATCCCATATGGTCCCCTGAGCACCTCCAGGAGTGATTCCTGAGTACAGAGCCAGAAGTAACCCCTGCCTGAGCATCACCAGATCTGACTCCCCCCCCAAAAAAAAAACCAACTTACCTTGCTTCACAAAAGAAAAGATAATAAGAAATGAGATTTAGCCCCTAAAACATACATTCACTGTCACTGTTACTGTCATCCTGTTGCTGATCGATTTGTTCTAGCGGGCTCCAGTAACATCTCTCATTGAGAGACTTATTGTTACTGTTTTTGGCATATCCAATATGCATGGGTTGCTTGCCAGGCTCTGCCAGGGCTCGATACTCTCGGTAGCTTGCCGGGCTCTCCAAGAGGGGTGGAGGAATCGAACTCAGGTCGGCCGAGTGAAAGGCTAACGCCCAACCGCTGTGCTATCGCTCCAGCCAAAAACATACATTCACACTCTTGTAAAATAATTTTACATAAATAACAACATAATTTTTACTGCTGCTTTATTTAAAAAGGGGGGCAATCATTCAAAAAATAACAGCAGGGCTAAAAAGATAGTACAGGGGTTAAGACATTTGTCTTGCATGTAACAAATCTCAGTTTGATCTCCAGTACCAAATATGGTACTTGATCCTCACAGGAGTAGTCCCTGCATATGCATCCAGAAGTAAACCCTAAGCAATGACAGGTGTGACCTCAAAACGTTTTTTAAAAGGAAAAGAAAAAATGGGAATGAAAGTAAAAGAAAAAGAATAGTATGGTAGCATATATGATTTGTGTGACATCTATAAATTAAGACGAATAAAAGAGAGCTTAAAATTTTAAAAAACAATATACAGGATCATATAGCCAGGAGTAAACTCTGGCACTCCAGGTGTGACCCCAAAACTAAAAAAAAGAAAAAGAAAAAATGGAAAGGAAAGGAATAAAAAAGGGAAGAACAGTATAATACTATATGTGATATGTGATATCTATAAATTAAGAAGAATAAAATAAGTCTTTGGTTTTTCATTATCAAAATGGAAATACTGCCCAAAGCACTATACAAATTTAATGCAGTCCCTATCAGGATACCCATGACATTCTTCAAAGAAATAGGCAAAACACTCCTGAAATTCATATGGAACAGTAAACCCCCATGAATAGCTAAAACAATCCTTGGGGAAAAGAAGATGGGTGGCATCACCTTCCCCAACTTCAAACTCTATTACAAAGCAATAGTAATTAAAACAGCATGGCATTGGGCTAGAAACAGACCTGCATACCAATGGAACAGAGTTGAATATCCTGTCACAGACACCAAAATATATGGCCACTTAATCTTTGACAAAAGAGCAATAAATGTGAAGTGGAACAAGGAAAGCCTCTTCAACAAGTGGTACTGGGAAAACTGGATAGCTACCTGCAAAAAAATGAACTCAGACCTCTGTCTAATGCCAGGCACAAAAGTCAGATCAAAGTGGATTAAAGACCTCAATATCAGACATGAATCTATAAGGTACATAGAGGAAAATATAGGCAGAACTCTCCATGACATTAAAGCTAAAAGCATCTTTAAGGATGAAATAGCACTAACCATGCAAGTAGAAGCAAACATAAAAAAATGGGACTACATCAAACTAAGAAGCCCCTGCACTTCAAAAGAAACAGTGACCAAAATACAGAAAGAGCCCACAGAATGGGAAAGAATATTTACCCAATACCCATCTGATAAGGGATTAATATCCAGTATATACAAGATACTAGTAGAATTGTACAAGAAAAAAACCTCTAACCCCATCAAAAAAAATGGGGAGAAGAAATGAACAGAAGATTCCTCAAAAAAGAAATACAAATGGCCAAAAGGAACATGAAAAAATGCTCCACTTCACTAGTCATCAGGGAGATGCAAATCAAAATAACAATGAGATATCATCTCACACCACAGAGACTGGCACATATTCAAAAGAACAAAAGCAACCAATGCTGGCGTGGATGTGGGGGAAAAGGGATGCTCCTTCACTGTTGGTGGGAATGCTGATTGGTCCAGCCTTTCTGGAAAATAATATGGACAGTCCTTCAAAAACCAGAAATTGAGCTCCCATGTGACCCTGCAATACCACTTCTGGGAATATATCCCAAGGATGCAAAAAAGCACAGTATAAATGACATCTGTACCTATATGTTCATTGCAGCACTAATCACAATAGCCAAAATCTGGAAACAACCTAAGTACCCTAGAACAGATGACTGGTTAAAGGAACTTTGGTACATCTATACAATGGAATACTATACAGCTGTTAGGAGAGATGAAGTCATGAAATTTGCCTATAAATGGGTAGACATGCTAAGTGAAAGGAGTCAGAAAGAGAGGGACAGACATAGAAGGACTGCACTCATTTGTGGAGTATAGAATAACATCACGTGAGGCTGACACCCAAGGACAGTAGATAGAAGGGCCAGGAGGATTGCCCCATAGGTGGAAGCCTGCTTCATGAGCGGAGGGGAGAAGGCAGGTGGAATAGAGAAGGGATCATTAAGAAAATGATGGCTGGAGGAATCAGTCGGGATGGGAGATGTGTGCCAAAAGTAGATAACAGACCAAACATGATGACCTCTCAGTGTCTGTATTGCAAGCCATAATGCCCAAAAGTAGAGAGAGAGTGTGGGGAATATTGTCTGCCATGGAGGCAGGGGGAGGGTGGGACAGGGGGGTATACCGGGGATATTGGTGGTGGGGAATGTGCACTGGTGGAGGGATGGATGTTTGATCATTGTGAGATTGTAAACCAAACATGAAAGCTTGTAACTATCTCACAGTGATTCAATAAATTTTTAAAAAAGAAGTCTTTGGTTTTTAAAAACAATATAGTACTGTAAGTTAGTACTGTAAGTAGCACTGTCATCCCATTGTTCATCAATTTGCTCGAGCGGGCACCAGTATCATCTCCATTGTGAGACTTGTTGTTATTGTTTTTGGCATATTAAATATGCCACAGGTAGCTTGCCAGGCTCTGCCGTGCAGGGGGGATACTCTCGGTAGCTTGCTGGGCTCTCCAAGACAGATGGAGGAATCGAACCCAGGTCAGCCATGTGCAAGGCAAACACCCTTCTGCTGTGCTATCACTACAGTTCCCCCCTACCCCCCAAAAAAAACAATATAAAGGTTTGAATTTAAAGCTAAGGAATTCCAGCAACAGTAAAACAAATTTCGCTGTAATATTTTAGAATATGGGAACAAAGAAACAAGCTGTCCTATAAGTATCCGGAAAGGAGAACCCCATTTTACAGAAAGGATCAAGAGAACACTTCTCAATGGTAACATTGAGAACACTTCTCAATGGTAACATTAAGGTTAGAATATAGTAAAATAATGTTTTGGGCTTGGATAAAAATTATTTTCTACATAGATTTCTAGGACTGGAGCAATAGCACAGCGGGTAGGGTGTTTGCCTTGCATGCGGCCGACCCGGGTTCAATTCTTCCATCCCTCCTGGAGAGCCTAGCAAGCTACCAAGAGTATTCCGCCCGCAAGGCAGAGCCTGGCAAGCTACCCATGGCGTATTCGATATGCCAAAAACAGTAACAAGTCTCACAATGGAGATGTTACTGGTGCCCGCTCGACCAAATCTATGAACAATGGGATGACAGTGCTACAGTGCTACACAGAATTCTAAAATCAAGCTTACAGCTGAGTGTGAGGAAATAGTAAGGGCATTTTCAGACATGCAGGACTGTAGAAATGTTACCTCCCATCTTTGTTTCTTAGGAAACTCTAAAGGCCATAGCTTGACCAATATAAGCATATAAACAAAGGAAGACAATAAGCATGCGATTAAAGAAATAGGAGACCTCCCCCGCCAAAAAAAGAAATGGAGGACCCAATGCAAGAGAGATAGAAAGGAGCCCTATGATAAAGATCCACAAATAAAAGCCATGTTGCATACATGAAAAAATAAGTCAAGGTTGGAAGAGATCAATCAGATGACTCCAGGAGACACTTTTTAGGAAGATGAGATGGTAAACCAAACTTATCCAACCCAAAGAGTCTGAAGAAATCAAAGAAATGGAGGAAACGGGATGAATAATAATTCAGGGGGTGGGAACCAAAAAGTTGGAAAGGAAAACTAAATCACAATATATTACATATTTAAGTAGTAAATAACATTCACATGTATTGCTCTAACCAAAATTACAACATAACCATAGGGAGAGCATGAAGGCATAGGATATGTGTATTGCGTAACTATGCAGATAAGTAAGAAATGAAAGTTTACTCCTTATCTTCCATAATGGAAACTTCGTAGATTATGTGTAAAATGGAAAAAAAAAGAACCATTTAATGTAAAGGTATGTAGGTAAATGACAAAGATTCATCATTTATTATCAGAAAAATCCAAATCAAGATGACACTGAAATTCCATGTTACACCAGTGAAAATGGCATATATCAAAAATAGTAGTAACAATCTGTATTTGCAAGGACGTGATGAAAAAGGAACTCTCACCCATTGCTGGTGGGTATGTTATCTGGTACAACACCTTTGGAAAACAGTGTGGATAGTTCTCCGTAAACTTATAATTCAACTGCCATATGCCCAGCAACTTCACCTTTAGGCATCTACCCCCAGGATCTTAAAACACTCTCAGAAGGACATATGCACACCATTATTCATTGCTTCACTCAGTACAATAGCTAAATATGAAACCAATCTAGGTGTCTAATGACAGGTGAATGGATTATGAAGATATGGTATATATATGTATGTGTACATATATATATATCACTGTCATCACTGTCACTGTCATCCTGTTCATTGATTTACTCGAGCGGGCACTAGTAACGTCTCTATTTCTCCTAGTCTTGAGATTTTAGCAGCCTCTCCTTACTCATCTCTCCCAATGATTGGAGGCTTTTTCAGGGTCAGGAGAATGAGACCTATTGTTACTGTTTTTGGCATATCGAATATGCCATGGGTAGTTTGCCAGGCTCTCTGAGAGGTATGTGTATATATATATATGTATATATACATATATATACACACACATACATATATATACATATATATACACACACAATGGAATACTATGCAGCTGCAAGGAATGATGAAATCATGCAATTTGCTGCAACCTAGTTGGAAGTGGAAGATAATTATGTTGAGTGAAGTAAGCCAGAAGAAGAAAGAAAAACAGAGTGATCTCACTTATCTGTGGTGTTATGTAGATACTGGGTGAGTAAATGTAGTAAAGGGGAGATGCCTAGATCACCGTTGACCCCAGTGGTTCAACAGTCAGAGAGGAGAAGGTCAGAGAAAGAAAGAAATTAAGGGGAGAGAAAAGAATTGAAAGTAACAGCTGAATAGACATCAGGGCTTCGGTTATATTAGTGATATGGGGGAGGGTAGAGCCATATATCCAAAACACAAACTCAGAAACACTGAAAACATGAGGTCTAAGCTACCACCACTGGAACTTTGTGACCTGCCTGTCAAGATGACAGCCAGGGGATGGGGAGGGGGTTGGGGGTGGGAAGGAATATGAGAACACTGGTGGAGGGAAGTTGACACTGGTGGTGGGATTGGTGTTGAAATATTATATGCCTAAAACCCAACTATGAACTACTTTGTAAATCACAGTTCTTTAATTAAATTGAAAAAATTTAGTTTTTTTTTTAAAATGACAAAGATTCAGTTAAAAGGACTGAAATAATTACACTTAAGGTTAAAAAAATAGGGGGTTAGTAGCTTATCATTAGAGAAATACAAATCAAAACCACAATGAAATTTTACCTCACATCAGCTAGAAAGGCTATAATCAAAAAGTCAAGAGAGAAAAGAATCTTTGTTGCATTGTTGGTGGGAATGTAAATTGGCATAGTCACAATGGAAAACAGTACAGAGATAACTAAAAAAAATTACTAGAATTACCATATGATATAGCAATTCCACTTCTGGGTTCTTATCTGAAGAATATAAATGCAATGTTAAAAAAAAAACCTATATGACTTTTGTGTCCATTGCTAGTCACAGTAGCCAAGATATGGAAACAACCTGAGTGCCCAGCAACAGATAGTTGGACAGAAATGTGGTCTTTATACACAGCGGAAGACCAACTCAGCTATATAAAAATAAAGTGGAATCTTGCCATTTGAGACAACACAGATGGTTTTTAAAGGGACTGTGCTAAGAGAAATAAGTCAGCAGGATAAAGTCAAATACCATATGATGTTGTCAAATACCATATCTGTGATGCTGTTCTTAAAAAGCAAACAAACCAATTTTCGAAGCAAACAAAACAAACAAAATACCTTTAGACTGACAATAGAATGACGGTTACCAGCAGAGCAGAGGGCAAGGTGAAATAGTACAGATAGGTATTTGGTTGATGGTGGATGGTAACTGGACATTTGGTGACAGGCCTTGTATACACAGTCAGCGAGGTGAAAAACTGTAGACCTGAAACTCTAGCCTGCATTGTAAACCAGTATCTCTTGAATTTTTCAAACAAAAATGAGAGAAAGAAGCAGTCAAAGGGTTTTTAGAACAATCATTGTAGAACTATTTGACTTTTTAAATGTCATGCAAGTATGCATTTCATTTTTAAAACTATGCTTTTTTAGAAATACCAGAAAGCAGGGGAATTGTTGGAATGCAGACAGGAGTGTGCTGGAGCAGCTCATAGCTTGCTCAAGCTATTTGTTAAATTTCCAGGAATTTCATAAGCCAGTGGTTAATTACAGCCATTATTAAAAATCATAATGTATAAATTTACAATAAACAATTTTTAGAAGCACAAGTAGTTACTCAAAACTCATCACTACCTAATTATTATTCTGCATTTTAGTGTGATTCATTGTCTTGATTTTTTGTGTGTGTGTGTTTTACAGTGTCGGGAATCAAAAACAAGTCTAATGCATGCAAAGCACGTACTTTACTATTGTATTATGTCCCCAGCCCCTGATCTTGATGTTTTAAAAAATATATCTATTTTATTTGTCTGATTAAATATGCTACATCATGGTGTCCCACATCTTTTCTCAATCCCGTGTTCTGATATATTGTGCTTGAAAATATATGTATTTGGGGTCGGAGAGAGCTCAGTGAACTAACTGAATATTTGCAGGTGGGGAACCTGGGTTAGATTCCCAGCACTGCATATGCCTCCCTGGAGCACTGCCAGGAGCAACTCCCAAGCACAGAGCTGGGAGAGTAGCCCCTGAGCATCACTAGGTATGACCCCCCAAAAAAAACAAAAAAGGTATTTTGGGGGCTGGAGTGATAGCACAGCGGGTAAGGTGTTTGCCTTGCATGCGGCCGACCCGGGTTCGATTCCCAGCATCCCATATGGTCCCCCAGCACCTCCAGGAGTAATTCCTGAGTGTAGAGGCAGGAGTAACCCCTGTGCATCGCCGGGTGTGACCCAAAAAGCAAAAAAAAGGTATTTTATTAAAGTTTTTATTAAGTATATCACATCTACAGAAAACTATAAATCAAATAGTTTATATTATTATAAGGCAAAATAGCATTTTTTTTCCCTACCATCCATGTCAAAAAAAGAATGAATGACTATTCCAGAGAGCTCTCTACCTACCACTCCTGTCCTAAGAGTAAGCATACTTAAGTTATATGTATTTTGTGGTTTGGGGACCACACCCAGAAATACTCAGAAACTACTCTTGACAGTTCTCTGTAAGCATACAGTGCAAAGTATCAAATGCAGGCCACCTGTAAGTGGAACATGCACTCCACGCCTTTTGCGCTTTCTCACTGGCCATTATCTTAATGATCTGAGGAGTGCTCTCCAAAACAGTGCCCAGGAGGCCTGGAGGCCCCTTCTGGAAATTCTTGGCCAACAGGGCAGTGATTCAATATAAGTGCAGCAGCTATACAGCTGCTCTGTCCCTGCAGTGCCAGCGATTACCAGAACCACATGGGTGTTCCTGTGCCTCCTGGGTTACCCCAGAAATACTCAGAATACTCCACGTGGTGCTCCACCAACCTGGGATGGCCACACCCAAAGAGTTTGTCTTAGATCTCTGTACTATCTCTCTGGCCCTTATACTTCTGATTTTTAGGTACGAATTTCATTGCTTTATACTTTCATTACCTAAGCACTACTGTCGTCTGGTTGTTCATTGATTTACTAGAGCGGGCACCAGTAATGCCTCCATTGTGAGACTTGTTGTTACTGTTTTTGGCATATCGAATATGCCACAGGTAGCTTGCCAGGCTCTGCTGTGCGGGCGGGATACTCTCGGTAGCTTGCTGGGCTCTCCGAGAGGAATCGAATTCGGGTCAGCCACATGCAAGGCAAACGCCCTCCCCGCTGTGCTATCACTCCAGTCCATCCTAAGCATGTGTCTATAAACACTTGCACTAATTTTGCCTATTATTTTCTGACTTTTATTACAATTTTATCTGTAGGTTTCCTGTCTACTCCTCACCTTTCCCACCTTAAATTTGTTGAAAATCCTGTATTGTTCATCTGTAGTATCTCGCATGGTCTGGATTTAGCTTCTTGAATTTTGTTCAGTAGGTCTGCCATCTGTGTTTCTTATAAATTGATAGGGGGGTCTAGAGATACACTGTGAATAATAATGACAAAAACAGAAGTTGTAACTTTTCTTTCCTTTCCTAACTCCATAATCATGACTAAGAATGTCATGGGTGAAATAGCACGTGTATTTATGTTCAAGTTAAGATAAACAGATAGGGGTTGAGGAGATAGCCCAGGAGTTGAGGAGTTTTTCTTGCATGTGCCCAACCCTGGTTTGATCCCTAGCACAACATATGGTCCCCTGAGCACCACCAGGGGTGATTCCTGAGCACAGAGCTAGGACTAAGCTCTGAGCACAACAACCATGAGTGGTCTAGCACTCCTCAAAAAAAAGGATAAAAATATGTTTTATCAATGTCTTCTAAATTGAAAATACTGCATCTGCTATATCAAAAATCGTGTATCCTCTGCACATATTTTAATGGAGACATGCACATGTCTTTGGATTTTTGTGATTGTTGCAATCTAAATTTTATAAAACATCACATTCAAACTAAAAATAATCAGCAAATATACATAGCAAAAGTATTACCTGCCTGAATGAGATGCTGTGCACAACATGAAGCAATTATTCAGGACTTTCATTAGTCTAGAAAACAGAAACTTTTTTCAGGGCCAGAGTCATAGTACAGTGGGTAGGGCGCTTGCCTTGCACACAGCTGAACCAGATTCATTCCCCAGCATCCCATATGGTCGTCTGAGCATGGCGGGTTGTAATTCCTGCATGCAGAGCCAGGAGTAACTTCTGAGCACTGTCAGGTATGACCCCATAAAAGAAAATTTTTTCAGGGACAATTGCCACTTGGAAGTACTCAGGTGTCACCAGAGCCAAACCCAGAAGTGCTCAAGGAGGCACGTGGTGCCATGGATCAGGCCCGAGGCCTTGTACATGCTAGGTTTGTACTTTAACTAGAACCATATTCACCAGCCACAGAAATATTTTTTGAGAAACAACTTCCTGTAACTAGCTCTAGAATATTAGTTTGGTCACCAACTTAGAAGTCCCTGCCAATAGTATGGGGCCTTATGTATAAGATATATGAATGACAAACTCCTGATAGTAGCACAGAAGTAATGCAATAATGTCTTCCTATGGAAATAATTAACTGTATAACCACTAGTTCAGAAACCTCTATTTTTATAACTTAGTTTAACAATGGACTGGAGTGATAGCACAGCGGGTAGCATGTTTGCCCTTGCACGTGGCCGACTCTGGTTCGAGTCCTCTGCCCCTCTCAGAGAGCCCAGCAAGCTACTGAGAGTATCTCGCCTGCACCACAGAACCTGGCAAGCTCCCCGTGGCATATTCGATATGCCAAAAACAGTAACAAGTCTCACAGTGGAGACGGTACTGGTGCCCACTCAAGCAAATCGATGAGCAATGAGATGACAGTGACAGTGATGGAAATAATTAACTGTATAACCACTAGTACAGAAACCAAGTCTCCTCCTGGGCTGGAGCGATAGCACAGCAGGTAGGGCGTTTGCCTTGCACGCAGCTGACCCAGGTTCAATTCCCCCGTCCCTCTCAGAAAGCCTGGCAAGATACCGAGAGTATCCCACCCGCACGGCAGGGCCTGGCAAGCTACCCGTGGTGTATTCGATATGCCAAAAACAGTAACAAGTCTCACAATGGAGATGTTACTGGTGCCCGCTCGAGCAAATCGATGAACAACAGGATGACAATGCTGCAGTGCTATAGTTTAACAATAGTACCTTTAGGGGCAGATGTGATAGCACAGGGGTTAAGGTGTGTACTTTGTACTTTGACCTGGAACCAATTCCTCATACCACATATGGTCCCCCTAGCCCACCAGGAGTGAGCCCTGTGTGCAGAGCTAGGAGCAAACCCTGAACAGTGCTGGGTGTGGCCTGAAACACCCTCTCCCCCTCACAAAACAGTAACATTTAGCAAGCACCAATGACAATGACCTCAAAATTCATGGGAACAGTTTGCAGAAACACAGCTATAATGGATTTTCAACAAGAAGGAATAACTCAGTGCAGTCATGAGACCATGAGTTCCATCCACAGAAATGCCCCACATACCTAGTGTGATGTAGATGGCACTGTTATGTAGTAAGGTCTCTCACACCACAACCATGGGTGCGACCACCACGATCAAATGAGCACACTATACTGAAATGTGCAACCCCTGGCGAGCACTGTAACTAAAGTATGTGAGCACTGCACGTAATTGTGTGGTCCTTGGTCATTGCAACAAGAGCAATAGCAAAGAGAAGGGAAGGAAAATAGTAAAAAGAAAAATGAGGAGGAAATTCGATTATATTTATTTATTGGATTCTTATCCCCCTCCCCCCACCTTTCCCTTTGTTGTTGTCGTTAATGTTGCTGGAGATACACTTGTAGTTCTGGAGATTACGCCCATTGATGTGGGGTGATTCAGGGGGGTCTAACTTTGCAGTCTCAGGCACGCAAGGCAGGTGCTGTATCACTGAGTCACATCCCTGAGCCCTTCACGATGTAACTCTAAATAATCCATGTAAAAACGACACAAAGGGGGTCAGAGTACAGCAGGTAGGGCAGTTGCCTTGCATGTGGCCAACCTGGGTTCGATCTGCCAGAGTAATCCCTGAGTACAGAGCCAGGAGTAACCCCTGAGCATCACCCAGGTATGACCCCCCAAAAAGCCAAATAATAATATTAATAATTTTTAAAAGGACACAGAAAAATAAGATTCTATAACTCGATGGTTTCCATAACATTTCCCTTTAATGAACCAAGGATGGTCTTTCAAACTAGTGCTAATTATTTATAGAATAATATTGACAACTTGAAGAAAAGTTGATTTGCTAAAATCAAACATCAACACTCTCTGTGAACATTGCCTGGATAATAATTATTTTTAGGAAACACACCCTTCAGTGCTCTGTTCCCAGGCCACGCCTGGCAGAGCACAGCCTGGCTCAAACCAACAGTGCTCATACCAGCAATGCTCAGGGTCACCAGGGCTGCAAATATGGTACTGGGGGCCATGTAGTGCCAGGGGTAGAACTCAGGGCTTTGCACATACCAGGCATGTGTTCTACCACTTGATCCATCTTCCTGATCCCATAGATAAGTTCTTTTAAGATAACTTGCTTTAAGATTTACTGATTTTATGTAGGGGCCAGAGAAATAATACAATGGTTAAAGCACTTGGCTTGCACACAACTGACCCGGGTTTGATTCCTGGCACCACAATCAGTGCCCTGAGCACTACCAGATATGGCTCAAACCCCCACCCCCAGTGAAAAACAAATTTTAAATAATAATATTAATTTTGTGTACTAGTGAACATTTTGTGCTATATATACTAGGTTTATTAAATCACAAGTTTAGTAACAAGAACTTTATTTACCTTAATTTTAAAACTTTGCTTGGAAGTAAGGTTAGATAATCAGGTTTATGGACCAGGATTATATCAAAGAAAAGATTTACACACACCACAGAATTTTCAGACCCAGACTATAAATTTACAGTATTATATTCAGCTATGATTCATAGAAATGACATTAAATTTAATATATTCATGTATATTATTTTTGAAGTTCTCCAAAAGAAGTCATTTCCTTTTGTATTTTTTTTGGAAAGTGAATATTCATTTCTCCCTGGTAATATTAAATTATGACAGTCTTTGGCATTAAAGCTAACCTGTCAAATTATATTCTTTAAATTTCTGTAACATTTGCAGAGATATGTACAAGAAACTCCTAAAAGTAAAAATAGCAATATGTGGTTATGAACCAAATTGAAAACAAATTATACGGTTCCATCATGAACTACTAAGCAAAAAAAAATCAAATATAACCCTGAGCTTGTTTAGATCAATAATTATTACAGGTTTCTATAAATAAAATGCCTCCAGTGTTAAAAAGATGTTGGATCAGCATTTCCGGAAACCTATGAGTAATGCTATTATACTATCTGTACTGGGGAGTTTTATTATGACATCATCTCTTGAGAAACTTTAAATATTAATCCATAGGTTATTCTCAGCATGCAATCTATTACCTATTTTTCTCATTCTGAGTACTTTCCTGTTTAGCACAAATGACTATTTTTTAAAATGCCAAAGAAAACAGGATCTGATGGTAATATTCAATTGTGCATTAAAGTGAATAAAAATGCCCTATGCAAATATTATGCATTGCCAGTGCCTTTTGCTTTCACAGATTATTTTTGAAGGCATAGCATTAAAATATTCTTTTGGATAAAAATTTTACAATATCGCCCATAGGAATATATTTTTATAATTGGAGTTACTTTTGAATAAATTAAAAATTCATGATATTCATACTTTCCTTCCAAATCATACCAGTCCTTCTCTGGACAGCGATTTCTGTCTCCAAAACAAGTTATTCTCCTTCCTTGCTAAGGTAGGTATCAGCCTGCTCTGCCCAAATTCCCAAGCCTTTATCATTCTGGCCACATACAGTTCCACTTCCAACTTAAGCTCTGGTCACCTTTATACACACACACACACACACACACACACACATATATATATATATACATATATATATATATATATTCATACTTAATGACACCATTAAAAGACTACTGCAGTGTACTAAATACTAAACCTTGGGAAACCAAGATTTTGAAATATGTTTGTGTAGAGTCACAAAGCCACAAAAAAAAAGTGGAGCCAACCTACAACAACTGAACTGAAAAAATGTGCCTGTCGGGATTAGAGTGACGGTAAAACAGATAAGGAACTTGCCTTGCAGGCAGCTGACCCAGGTTCAATCCTGGTGCCCCCTCTGACCCCCAAACCTGCCAGGAGTGATCTCTGAGCTCAGAGTCAGGAGGAAGCGATGAGCACTGCCAGGTGTGGCCCCAAACCCAAAACAAACAAAAAGTGCCTGTTAAGGAAGCCAACTGGGGTGGTGGGAGAGAATCTGGGGACGGGGAGACAAGAAAGTAACACTGGGATTTGGTATTGGGATGTTGTATGTCTGGAGCCCCATTATTGACAGCTTTGTAAATCACGGTGCCTAAGTAAATCATTTATTTCAAAAAGGAAAAAGGTAAATTAAGAGACAAATGCCAAACCCGAAAAAAGGAGTAAGTACTGGGGCCAAAGCACTGTTCATTTGGGCTGGAGCGATAGTACAGTGGGTAGGGCATTTGCCTTGCATGCAGCTGACCCGGGTTCGATTCCCAGCATCCCATATGGTCCCCTGAGCACCGCCAGGGGTAATTCCTGAGTGCATGAGCCAGGAGTAACCCCTGTGTATCGCCGGGTGTGACCTAAAAAGCGGGGGGGGAAAAAGCACTGTTCATTTGTTGTTTTGGTGAGCTGACTGACCTTTGTTTAGGACCTTCTGAAGGTGTTTTTTATGCAACAGGCTGGAGGAACCAGGGGATGCGTGTACCTCAGGAGCAGATTCAATGCCTGAAAGAAAGCTGGTGTATAAATATTGCAGTTCCTCTGCCGTTCGTGGAATAACTGTGTGTTTGGGTGTGAGAGAGTGTGTATGCTTGAGTGTGTGTGTGTAAGAGAGAGATTGGGGGGTGTGGGGGGAAGACAGAGAGACTGGTTCTCTGAATTTCCCAGCACCATTAAGTTTCAGTCACTCACAATGGGAACCGACTTAATAACACTCATTAATGACTTTGCTTACTTGTCTTGCCTCCCCAATACTTCCTTTTCTGCTACTGAGGTTTTGTTTGGTTTTGTTTGGTTTATGCACCCAGTGAAAAAATTACTTGCCTACAATACTTGCCTCAGAGTTAGCTTCTGGTGCAGACCAACATAAGATCCACCAACAGCCGCATTACTTTGGTTCAGGCTCTAGGGCCATGCAGGTGGCCCATCAGTAGAGAACCCGCCTCGCATGCAGAGAGACTGGGCTTCATTCCTGGTACTGCCAAAAAAAAAGTCAATACATAAATGAACAGATTTTCTCAGTCTTTGAATTCATTTTCATTTCCTGGTTTAATATTGCAAGGAAGAGTGAAAATGTCAATTTCATTAGGAAATGACTTTTTAAAAAAAGTTTCAATTTTAAGCAACATGTTTTAGGATAGTGTTAATCAGAGGGTTTCATGACACAACTTTCTACCACCACACGGTGTTCCCCACCTGAACCCACCCGCCCCCCCTCTGCCCTGCTAAGTTCTGTAGACCAGCTCTCACATGCTCACATGTCTTGGCCATTCCTCAAGAAAATTACTTTTTTTTTTTTTTTTTTGCTTTTTGGGTCACACCTGGCGATCCACAGGGGTTACTCCTGGCTCTTCGATGAGGAATTGCTACTGGTGGTGCTCAGGGGACCATAGGGGATGCTGGGATTCGAACCCGGGTTGGCCACGTGCAAGGCAAACGCCCTACCCGCTGTGCTATCGCTCCAGCCCCAGAAATTACATTTTAGCTATTTCTGAACCTGCTCTCTTCATTTTGCTTAGTGCCAAATAATAATTTTTATTTTCCCCCTTCCATGTGTTAGTGTTGCTGTGACCGTGGGTAGCTGGTTGCTGTGTTCACACAGTTGCTTGCTGGAAGTGACACACTTGGGTCCTGGTGCTCACAACGCAGTGCTCCAGAGGATGCGCCTTGCATGTGCTGCTGGGACCCTATTGCCAGGGCTGCCTTCTGCCTGGGTGATGTGGCGCAGAGCTGGACGCAGACCTCTAGTCCCCATTCCTGCCAGGCCAGTGCTATCCCACCGCCTCACCCCTGGTACAAGAAGTCACTTACCAGAGGGATAGGACAGCAGGAAAGGCTGTGGGCCTTACACACAGCCAACCCGGGTTCAATCCCTGGTACCCCATCTGGTCCCCCAAGCCCGCCAGGAGTGAGCCCTGAGCACTGCTGGGTGTGGCCCCAAAGGCCAACAAACAAACAAGAAACGTCATTTTATTCTGCTGCTAGTCCTCTAGCAGAACACTACGCTCAGAGCACTATGTTGCAACCGGGCTCCCGGGATCCAAGTAAATGGGGTCTCTGGTGTCTCTATGTTCAAATCCAGGTTCTCATCAGAGCCTGCATGCTTGCAGGGGCCCCCAGGAGAGCTCAGCAGTCAGAGGTGCATGTACAGGGACCTGAGTTTGCTGCCTGGCACCACATGGCCCTCCGAATGGCATGGGATGTAGAGCTGGAGGCTGCCCCTCAGTACTGCAAGGTGTGGCCCTGGGGGCCCCATCACTGTTAGGCCTGAGAAGCATTGCACCCAGCCAGCCCAGTTGGCCGAGTACTGCTGGGAGTTGCCCCCCCGCCGCCCCCTCTTCACTGCTTAGGATCAGCCTCTGCCAAATATAAGAACTTGGTGATTTTAAGGGTGTCTTCAACCTTTGAGACTGTATGAGATTAGTGTCAGCTCTACAGAAAAACTATTACAGAAAATTGAAGAAAGGGAATACTTAGCAACTCATTTGAAGGACAGTATTATACCAAAACCAGATTAAAGCAGTACAAGGAAAAAAACCCACAGAACAAAATCACTCATGAACTTTAGATACAAAACCCTGAGCACAGAGCCCGGAGTAAGCTCTGAGCACTCGGGGTTTGGCCCAAACTACTCCCCGCAAAAGAGAAGTAAACAACATAATTAAATGAGATTTCTTTTCATTTAATTTTCCCCCATAATTAAATGGGAAGTTAAGTGTTCAATATTCAAAAATCATTAAGTATAATGCATTTTATTAACAGACTAAAGTAGCATAATCACATGATTATATAATTGATGCATAAAATTAACGAAATTAAACACCATCCCATAATTAACACTACAAACAAGCTAGAAATATAGGCAGCTTCCTCAAGCTGATATATATCTGACCCTGTATTTTATTTATTTTTTGTTTTGGGGGGGCACAGCCAGTAGTGTTCAGGGATTACTATTGGTTCTGCACTCAGGAATTGCTCCTGGTGGTGCTCAGGGTACCACATAGGATGCTGGGGATTAAACCCAGTTCAGCCATGTGCAAGGCAAGGGCTTTGCCCACTGTACCATCACTCTGGCTCCAAGCTGATCCTATCTCTTTTTTTGGCTTTTTGGATGCTTGAGGGTTACTCCTGGCTCCGCACTCAGGAATTACTCCTGGTGGTGCTCAGGGGACCATATGGGATGCCAGGGATTGAACCTGGTTTGGCCACATGCAAGGCAAATGCCCTACCCGCTGTACAATTGCTCTAGCCTGATGATCCTATTTTTCAAAATCCTAGAACTAACACATCTAATAGAGACTGACTGCCTCCTCAGACCAGGAACAGCAAAGGCATTATTCACACAGCAATTAAGTCAACATGCTCACTGGTGCAGTAAGAAATAGAAATTAAGTATAGACTGGAAAGAATCAAACAATCCCCATTTGGAGATGATATAATCACCAACAGAGAAAATCTCAAGGAGGGGGCGAAGAGATAGCACAAGTGGGTAAGATGCTTGCCTTGAATGCAACTAACCTGGGTTTGATCCCTGGAACTACATATGGTCCCCAAGTCCTAACAGGAGTGATCCCTAAACACAAAGCCAGGAGTACAAGCCCTAAACACTTTTGGGTATGAGAGGAGGAGTAGGTGGAAGCTGAAGAGGAGGAGGAGGAGAAAGAGAAGGAGGAGAAGTAGGAGGAGAAAGAGCAGGAGGAAGAAGAGGTGAATACTGGTGGAGAAATGGACATATAGATCAATAGGATATAATATAACCCGGAAATGGACCAAACAAGACAAATTCAATGAAAGAGAAACAGTCTTTCCCACAAATGAATAATTGGACATCCATAGCAAACACACACACATAACTTCATACTAATGTTTCTCATATTTAGAGTTTGCCCCTTTGTAATTAACTTTTCATATAGCATAACCATTCCCAGTTACCTTCTCAAAAAGGAACCTGACTTAAGTGTCTGAAAATGTTTGCCTGTGCATATGAAGAATGGCAGAAACAGGCTGAACTACAGCCCATTCTTTCACTGATACCATCTAATTTTTTCCATCCTTTGATTGACTTGAAGTTCCATGTTAGTGAAATTAAGAATGCTTAGTAATATTTTTGGTCAGGTTGAGATGAGGAACCAACAATGATGCTAGACAAAGCAATATGTTTTTAAGTTTTATGCTTTCTTTTTAAATTTTTTGTTTTTGTGTTTTAATTTTTTATTTATTGAATCACTGTGAGGACAGTACAAAGCTTTCGGGTTTAAATCTCAGTCATACACCCATCCCTTCACCAGTTTACATTTTCCACCATCAAGAACCCCAGTATACCCCCATCCCACCCCTTCCCCTGCCTGTGTGACAGATGTTTTCCACTTTACTCTCTCTACTTTGATTACATTCAATATTTTGACAAAAGACCCACCATTATTATTTGGAATTTCACCCAACAATCAGACCTGCCCAAAAAGGCATATTAGATAATTTGATTTCTATTGCTGATTATAAAAATCATATGATGTTGCATGGACGCAATAGTGGCCATGCAATTTTGGAATTCTGAGAGTTCAATAATTAGGTCTGGAGGGATTTCTGCCAAAAGCCCCTGGGTTCCGATATTCCTTTGTGTGCCTTTGGGCACTTTCTTTTTTTAATTTAATTTTATTTTTATAAAGTTGTTCACATAATTCATTATGCTTTCTTATCTTTCATTTATTCTCATCTTGAATTTACTAAAACATTTTTGGCCAAATGCTGAAAAGCAATCACTGAAGAAGCTTAATACTGCAAGTAAAATGATGAATGATTTACAGAGAGGAGAAAATAACATAGCCTACTGATTTCTATTTTACTGTTTCTGATAACTGGTAACCAAGCACAACTGTACATATAATCTTCGCATAGAAAATTGGACCAGGGAAAATATTCTCAATATTCCAACTGCTTTGTTGGAATATTGACACAGAATATTTTGCACATATTGAAAGGATAATTTGATGGTTCTTGTGTGTGTGTGCACACGCATTTGCACACGTGCACCAGGGATAAACAATACCTGCAAAGTATGTGTTCTACCACCAAGCCACATCCCAGACCTTGATGAGCTATGACAACTGTGAACATATGTAAGCACCAAAAAAATCATTACCATAAGAGGCAGACTTGGGGGGTGGGGCAGGAAGGCGGTCGGCAGGAGGGAAACTAGGGATGGGAAATGTACACTGTCGAAGGGATGGGTGTTAGAACATTGTATGGCTGAAACTCAATCATAAACAACTTCGTAACTATACATCTCACGGTGATTCAATAATTTCTTTTTAACTTTTAAAAAAAATCATTATCATAGTCAAACTAGTGAGCATATCATTTATCACATACCCATCAGTTTCCTTGTGACCTTCTTCCTTTCCCAGCTTCCGTCTCCAAGCAACTAATCTTTCTTTTTGTTCTGTTTGGAGCCACACCAGCGGTGCTCAGGGTTTACTCCTGGCTCTGTGCTCAGCGATCACTCCTATCAGACTCAGGGGATACATGGTGCTAGGGATCAAACCCAAGTCAGCCACATACAAGGCAAGTGCCCTAAAGGATGTACTGTCACTCCAGCCCACAAACACAGTCTTTCTGTCCTTATTAATAAGTTGGCATTTTCTCGCATTTTAAAGAAATGGATTCAAATATCGTGTACTCCTTTTTCATCTGCCTTCTCACTCAACATAGTTTCAATGTAAATTGTTTCTAGCGGTACTCAAGACTTACTCCTGACTGCACTCAGGGATCACTCCTGATGGGATTCTGGGGACCATATGGGGTGCTGGGGCATGAACCTTGGCCAACTGCATTCAAGGCAAACACCTTACTTCTGTTAGCGCCTTACTATATCCCACCCCAACACAATTATTTTGTTTGCATTGCTGTGCATATCAATAGTTCAGCTGGGTAGTATTCTATTGTTTAGATTATTTGTTTCTTCATGTTGGCAGTTCATCTGCTGATAGACAAATATTTGAGTTATACATATAATTGGGGGCTATTATAAACAAAACTACTTTGAACATTTATGTCAGAATTTGTATAGGCATAGGATTTCATTTCTCTTGTATCAGTTTTTATTTTAAGCCACTCAGATAAGTATGAAGAGGCATTTCATTTCTTTAAGGATTGATGCTTCTGAGCATTATTTTTCCTGTACTTATTTGCTATTCTTATGTCTTCTTTGATGAATTGTCTTGTAAGATCTTTTGACCATATTTATTTTCAGTCATGTGTTTTCTTACTGATAGAGAAACATTTCTTTAATTTAATTTATTTTGGGTGTCGGCACACTCGGCCGTGCACAGTGCTTATTTCTGGCTCTGCACTCAGGGATCACTCTTGGTGAGGCTCCAGGGACCAGATCGCATGCCAGGGATCAAACCCAGCTTGGCCACGTTCAGTGCAATCATCCTACCCACTACACTCCAGGGATGACAGAGAAAATTCATATATATAATCTGAATACAAGATCTTTATCAGATATATTCTCTGCAGAAATTTTTTTTTGGGTCATACCTGGCGATGCACAGGGGTTACTCCTGGCTCTGTGCTCAGGAATTACTCCTAGCGATGCTCAGGTGACCATATGGGATGCTGGGAATTGAACCCCGGTTGGCCGCGTGCTAGGCAAACACCCTACCCACTGTGCTATTGCTCCAGCCCCTCTGCAGAAATTTTGTCCTAATCAATGGCTTGCCTTTTTATCCTCTGAAAGTTGTCTTAATTTTGATGAAGTCTAATCATGTTTTTTTTCTTGCTTTTTGGGTCACACCCAGCGATGCACAGGGGTTACTACTGGCTTTGCACCCAGGAATTACTCCTGGCAGTGCTCAGGGGACCATATGGGATGCTGGGAATTGAACCCGGGTCGGCCGCCGTCCAAGGCAAACACCCTACCCGCCGTGCTATTGCTCCAGCCCCAGAAGTCTAATCATATTTTTCATTAGGTGAAGGGGTCCTCCCAAGTTGTACTCAGGGATTCTGGGTCATTCATGGAAATACTCTGACTGGCTCTTCTGAACTGATGGTTCAGTACCCAGGATTGGCAAAGCTTGAGCCTAGTGGTGGTGGTGGTCACCAGCGCCACCTCCAGTGGCTGCTTGTGGGTCACTAGAGCTGTACCAGAGGTACTTGTGCTCAGGGGCCACCAGTTCTACCCCCTGCAGAGCTAGTGTAGAAGATGGAGTCAGAAGGTCATTGAGTGTCACAAATGACACGTAAGGTCTTATGCATGCAAAGCATATGTTTCAGCCCTTTGAGCTATCTCCTTGATCCCAAATTTATAAGCTGTTTAAATGGATGATTACGCTGCCCTATCTAAGAAAATTTTGCCTGACCTAAGGTCACAAGGATTTTCTTCAAGGTTTTCTGGTTTGGGGGTGGCAAGGAAAGGGGTACACCCAGCAGTGCCCAGGGCTTACTTCTGGCTCTATCCTCAGGGATCACTCAGTGCTTGATGGACCATATAAGGTGATGGAGACAGAATCTGGGTCTGCCACATGCAAGGCAAACACATTGCCTGCTGTACTATCTCTCCAGACCAAGGTTTTCTAGAAATTTTATAGTCCTAGCCTGTACATTTAGGTATATGATTTGTTTTTGAAATATTTTGGTGAATAATATGGTGAATATATGGTGTGAAGTATGAATCCAAGTTCATTTTCCTAGACTGAATAGTATCCAAGTACTCTAGTACCATTTGTTGAAAAGTTATTTTTTGTTCACTGCATCACTTTTATACACTTGTTAAAAATAAGTAAGTGGTGTCTCTCTATTCATCTGGATTTATTTATAAACTTTTATTTTGTTCTTTTAATCTACTTTACTATTTTTGGTTTTGGGGCCACACCCAGCTCTGCTGAGGGCTTAATCCTGGCTCTGCACTCAAGGATCACTTCTGACTGAGCTCCATGGACCATATATGGTGCTATGGCTTGAACCCAGGTTGACTGTTTGCAAAGCAAGTGCCTAATTCTCTGACATTTTTTAAAGAAAAAAGCCTACTAATTATTTGGGATTGTGTTGAACCTAGAGATAAATTTGGGGAGGAAACATACTAAAAAATAAATATTCCAGCCCATGAGTTAGGTATGCCTCTCTACTTAGCTGTTCTTGATTGTTAATCAACAGTATTTTGTAGTTTTAATTTTTTTTGTATTTTACAGCTTCCAGTGTACAGGTCTTCCAGAGCTTTTGCAGATTTATCTCCAAGCATTATATATGTTAGTGTACATTAAATTGTTTTTCAAAATTTTAATTCCTAAGTATTTCTTGCAAATATATAAAAATAAAATAGATGCCTGGATATTGCTCCCATAGATTCTACCTTGCTAAACTCATTTATTCTAGAAGCTGTGTTGTAGGTGCCATCAGATTTTTTACATGGATAATCATGAACAAAAATTCAATTTCCTTTTCCTTATCTGGAAGCCTCTTGGAAAAATTACTTTGTTGAAATTTAATTCTAGTACATGCAATTCACCCAGCTGATTGTATAATTTGATGATTATTAATAAACTCAGAATTGCATAATCATCACCAAGGTCAATTTTAGAAGAGTTTAATATCACAAAAGGAAGCATCATACCCATTAGCAGCCATTCTCCATTTAGCATCCTACTGGCCCCAGCCCCCGGTAGTCCCCAGTAAATTATCTGTGTCTATAGATTTACCTATTCTGGACATCTCACATGAAAGGAATCATGTAACCAGTGGCATTTCTGTCTGATTCATTTCATTTTGCATAATATTTTCAAGGTTCACTGGGTTATAGCATGTATTAATAATTCATCCCTTCCATAATTTTTTAGGGTACCAGGAATAAAACCTAGGGTCTCATGTGTGAAGCACACACATGATACCACTGAGCTACATCTCTGGATTCCCCCATTTTTCTACGTGTGGTAAAATATACAGAAAGTCAATTTACCACTGTCACATAACTGTCTCTTCTCCACTGCCTCTTGTTGTGCCTCTTTTTCAGTTTTTTGTTTTGTTTTGTTTTGTTTTGTTTGGGGACACACCTGGCGGTGCTTAGGGCTTATTCTTCCTGGCTGTGTTCAGGGATCACTCCTGCAGCGGCTCTGGTGACCATAAGTAGTGCTGGGGATGTGATTAACCAGTATTCTTCCTGGGCAGACCACATTCAAGGCAAACACTCTACTCACTGTACTATCAGTTGTCCCTTCAATAAGTATCAAGATTAAATCAAGTTCACAGCTAATTAATCTTATCATTTTCATATCATTTCATATCCCAATATCTTTAATTTTGTAAGATCTGCAACTTATTCCTTTTCCCACAAAAATGCAATGCTCACAAGTCTTAGTAAGATTTGGGCATATTTTGGAGGTCATTATTCAGCCTACATATGTTTAACTTTGTAAGAAATTACCAGACTTAGCCAGAAATAAGGTGCTTGCCTTGCACACAGCTAACCCAGTTCAATTCCCAATACTGCATATGGGATCCCCCCAACACCACCAGGATTGACTCCTGAGCACTGAGCCAAAAGCCAGCCCTGAGTACACATGGGTGTGGCGCCCCAAACTTAATCCTGTCATCCCGTTGCTCATCGATTTGTTCAATTTGTTTGAGTGGGCACCTGTAATGTCTCTCATTGAGACTTATTGTTACTGTTTTTGGCATATCCAATACGCACAGGTAGCTTGCCAGGCTCTGCTGTGCGGGCTCCATACTCTCGGTAGCTTGCCGGGCTCTCCAAAAGGGGTGGAGGAATCGAACACGGGTCGGCCACATGAAAGGCGAAATCCCAACCACTGTGCTATCGCTCCAGCCCCCAAACTTAAAACCCAAAAAAAGACATTTCCAATTTTTCCCAAGTGAATAATACTTTACATCCCTGCAGCAACATCTAAGCACTTGAAGTGTCCACTACCCCACTATCCTTACTGGTCACTTGGTATTATCAATCTTTTTATCTTGTTCAATTTAGATGGAGAATGGTTTATATTTTGTCAAAGTTTAATTCTTCCTCCCTTCACTTTGTTGTTATTGCAATGACTGGGCTCACCACTCTCATTACTGGACAGAGGTCACACATGTTAGTTGTGGTGTTCCCACATACTTAGTTGTGGTGCTACTGTACCGCTAGTGCAGTGTTAGAGATAACACCCTCGGTTGTGATGGTGGGGATCCCAGTCAGCAGCGCTGCTGAGATCATGCTGGGAAAACGGGGTGATGCCAGGAATTGAACTCAGTGGCCTTATGCCTTCAGGCCAGGTGCTCTACAACTGAGCCATCTCCAGGCCCCTCCCTCATTATGATTTTAATTTACATCTCCCTAATGGCTAGTGATATGGAACAACGTTGCTTCTGCTGATTTCTCATCCATGTATCTTCCTTAATGAACCATCTGTTCAAATATTTTGGCCGTTTTGGGGTTGTTATTTGTATTCAGATTGAGTTTTGAGAGTTCATCATGTGTTTCAGTTACAGTTTCTTGATCAGATAAAAATCTATTCTGCAAATAATCTTCTCAAACTATTGTCTTTTTCCCTTAGGTTAGGAGATAGAGCCAGTGTTTCTCAGTTGCCCAGGGCCACATCCAGTGGTGCTAAGACCTCGCAATGCTCAGCACAGCTGTTCATAAGGGCTCCCGGAGTCACTCTTTTAGATGCTTGGGGACAGGTGACGGGGGAAACAGGCGATGGGGGAGAGTGCAGGGGGAGCACGCACTGCTGTAAATTAAACTCAGGGTTTCACACACGCTAATCATGTGCTTCACCATTTGAACCACATTCCAACCCTCTTTTTTTTTCCTTTTCTAAACAGTATTTCATGCACTGCTATAAATTAAACTTGGGGTTTCACACACGCTAAGAATGTGCTTCACCATGTTAACCACACCCCAACCCTCTTTTTCCTTTTCTGAACAGTATTTTTCAAAGACAGAAAATTTTCATTTTGGTGAAGTATGATTTATCACTTTATTATGGATAAATAATAAAAAATTTATTATGGTTTATTATTATTCACCCTTTTAGTGCCTGAAACAAAGTCCCAAGGATTTTCTTTTGTGTTCTTTTCTAATTTTATCTGGGTATTACATCTGAGCCTGTGGTGTATGCTTGTTTAATTTCCATACATGATGTGAGGTAGGTGATGGCGTTCTTTCATCCCTTTTTTGCACTTTTGGGAACCACTCCTGGTGATGCTTGGGAGGACATGCAGTCGTGGGGGCCAAACCCAGGGCGCCTCTGTGCAGTGTATACCCTCTAGGCCTTTGAGTCACTTCCCCAGCCCCATCTTTCCTCGTTTCGTTGTCTTAATGTGCGAATGGATGTTCAGTGATTCTAGAAATATTTGTTGAAGAAACAGACTTTCTAAAAATCACAGGGATGGAACAAGAGAGTACAGCAGGCAAGATACTTGTCTTGCAGGCAGCTGACCCAGTTTCAATCCTGGGCCACATGTGGTCCCCTGATCTCAGCCAGGAGTGATCCCTGAATGCAAAGTCAGTAGTGTGACCCCCCAAAATCAAAATAAATAAAATTTTTAAAAAATCACAGGGCCCAGAGATGTGTCTCGGTTGTAGAATGCATACCTTGCATAAAAAGATTTCTTTGCACCTGTGTCAAATATCAGTTGACTTATCAATGGACCTATCTCTGGACAAATTGTTCTGTTCCAGGAACCTATGACTCTATCCTTTTGCCAATGTCACATTGTCTCGGTTACTCTAGTTTTATATTACATCTTGAAGACAAATACTGTGATTTCATTAGGTATGATCTTCTTTCTCAAAAACCTAGTTTTTGCTTTATGGTACATATTTTTTATGATAAAGTCAACTTGAAAATTTCCACATTTTTTTCCTGGAGCCAAAGAATATAATCTGTAGGACATTTGCTTTGTATGTGGCCAACCTGGGTTCTATCCCCAGTACCATATGTGGTCCCAAAACACTTTCAGGAGTGCTCCCTAGGCAGAACACCAGGAATAAGCCCCGAGCAATGTTACACCTGGCCCACAAACCAAAAAGAATGTGTGGGCGGTTATATAATTTTGGTTGGAGTCTAAGGTAAATTTTACATGGAATCTAATTGGCGGGGAGAATTTATATTGCATTATCTATTTCTCAAAAACAAATTAGCCTAAAAGTAATCACCCAACAACTTTGGGTATCTATTTCAAATCCTGTGGGTAAATAATTTGGGTGGAACTTAGCTGGGGGCTTTTCCCCAAGGTTGCAGGGCTGAACTGAAGGCTCTGCTGGTGGTGGTTCTGCTCCAAACTCACTCATGTAGTTGTTGACAAGATTAACTTTCTTTATGGTGACAAGAATGGAACTGAAGGTCTCACATATGTATGCCCAGTGATCTACCACTGTTTCACTTCCCCAGCCCAGGATTCAGTCACTTGAAAGCTGATGGACTGAATGTTTCAATTAATTGCTGAGTGTTGACTAAAGGACTTTCTCAGCCCTTGACATGGGTCTCTTTATAGGGTAGCTTACATCATGGCAGCTTGCTGGAGGAACCAGTTGGGATAGCAAGCTATAATGCCCAAAAGTAGAGAGAGAGTATGGGGAATATTGTCTGCCATGGAGGCAGGGGGAGGGTGGGAAAGGGGGGTATACCTGGGATATTGGTGGTGGGGAATGTGCACTGGTAGAGGGATGGGTGTTTGATTATTGTGAGATTGTAAACCAAACACTAAAGCTTGTAACTATCTCATGGTGATTCAATAAAATTTTTAAAATTTAAAAAAAAACATGGCAGGGGCTGGAGAGATAGCACAGCAGGGAGGGCATTTGCCTTGCACGCAGCCAACCCGGGTTCGATTCCCAGCATCCCATATGGTCCCCTGAGCCCCGCCAGGGGTAATTCCTCAGTGCATGAGCCAGGAGTAACCCCTGTGCATTGCCAGGTGTGACCCAAAAAGCAAAAAAAAAAAAAAAAAAGAAAACATGGCAGCTTGCTTTCCTTAGAGCATGAGTATGAGAGTACTCAAGACAAAAACCATAAACTTGTTGCCACCTAATCTAGGCAGTAACATCATTTTTGCTTCATTTTATTCATTAGAAGTTGGGGCCAGAGCAATAATACAGTGGGTAAGGCACTTTCCTTGCATGAGGCTGACCTGGGTTCGATCCCAGCATCCCATATGGTCCTCAGAGTACTGCCAGGAGTAATTCCTGAGTGCAGAGGAATAACCCCTGAGCATCGCCAGGTGCGGCCTAAACTTTCCCCCCAAAAGTAAATGACTAGTACTAACCCAGTAAAGGAGGCAGGGAGGTTATCCAAGGGAATGAATACCAGAAGGCAGGGCTCATGGGGAATCATCTAAAAGGTCACTGCCATAGATACCTTAATAATGAATCTTCTCTTTTATGAAGACAATATGTCATTATTTCTCTTTAGATACTCTGATTTTCTTCATTACTGTTGTAGTTCAGCATAGATCATGCACATATTTTGTAAGACTCATACCTAAGGATTTCAGGTTGGTACCCTTGTATATGGCATTATTTAAATTTTTCCATTTCTACATGTTTATGGCTAGTATACAGAAACACAGTTGATTTGGTTGTGCTTTCCCCAACTCCACCTGCTGTGTGAGATTGTTCCTGTTGAACTTCTTGGTAGAATTGCTCTTTGGCTCTCCTGCCTTTCTGTGAGGGTCTCCAAACTGCCCTCTCATGCTGTTTAGATTCTAGGCTTGTTTTGTTTCCAAGGCACTTGCTTTGTATGCACCCATCCTTAGTCCAACACCTAATACTATAGACCCCTATAATATAATATAATATAATATAATATAATATAATATAATATAATATAATATAATATATTATGATACTAATATAGACCCCTAACACCACTAGGAATGACCCCTGATCAGAGTCAGGTGTGGTCCCTGACCATCATCAGGTATGACCCAACCAACCCCAAATTATAAATGAATAAATAAAATCTGAGTCGATGTTATCAGAAAAATTAGCAGATACCTCCAGACTCTCTAGCTCACTAGCTCTTCTAGCTCTGCTGAGTTTGTGTTTAACTATCATTGGGCAGGAGGACACCCAGTAATGTTCATGGTTTACTCCTGGCTCTGTGCTCAGGGACACTCCTGTCAGGTTTGGGGTGCCAGGGACAGAACCCCGGTTGGCTGCATGTACAAGGCAATTACCCCACTTGCTGTACTTGCTCCTGCCATTCCTCTCATTTATGCTCTCCACTCTACCCCAGGGATTCTTTTCTTATCACTCTGTATATTAAAATATGAGGACTTCATTCTTGGCATTTAATGCGTTCTGGACTAGAAGGGGTTTCTAGACATCTAGTCCAGAATAGTGTTGAAAACACAAGTCCCACTGTTAAAATACTAGTATTTTCCTTTGCAGAAATATTTCCTATGCAGCTCTATAATCTATATAACAAGAAAATGCCATGCACCCTGCTTTATAAACTGTTGTGTGTCATTTAACAATATATTTCGAATATATCTTCTTATGCAACTAAATGTGTTAGTGGTGCTCTGAATGGGGTGCCGCAGGAAAGCAGCTCTGAGAGAGAAATTTGAGTGCAGGAGGCTTATTAAGGACTGCTCTTGAAATCAACACCACTGGAGAAGGAAATAAAGTGGGATTAGGCAGAAAGGAAAGGTAGGCAATGGTGCAGCAATAACAAAGGCACAGGCTCTGGAGAATTGCCCCCAAACTGAAGAAAGCAAGTTGGGCCTTTATTATGCTCCTGTGGAGTTTAAAATGAGTTGCATCCTGTTTGGCAGAGGTGACAGGGCAAGGTAGCTGACTTCAACTGGGTGCAATTGCTGGTGGTCCCTGGCAAGTGAAGCCCTCAGCCTCTTTCACACGCTAGAATCTGAAGACTCTAATAGGGGGGGGGGTGTCAGGGTCCAGGGTCCAGGAAGCAGAGCATAGTATTCACCATAGTTAGGGCCACTATGGGCTCCAAATAAGAGAAAATGCAGCCAACCCTTATTTAACAAACAGTGTTTTCCGCCCACTTAGTATCAGTATAAAAAAAAAAACGTAGGTCATTGCTGATGTCAAAGTATCAAACCCTTTTATTAGGAAAGCACAAGACTTTCTCAAAAGGCTCTAGGGGTTGGGGCTGGAGCGACAGCACAGCGGGTAAGGAGTTTGCCTTACACCCAGCTGACCTGGGTTCAATCCCGGGCATCCCATATGGTCCCCTGAGCACCGCCAAGAGTAATTCCTGAGTGCAGAGCCAGGAGTAACCCCTGAGCATCGCCGAGTATGACCCAAAAAGCAAAAAAGAAGGCTCTAGGGACAAAAGAGATAGCACAGTAGGTCAGGCACTTGCTTTGCAAGAGGCTTACTTGGGTTCAATTCCTGGTACCCCCAAGCACCACCAGGAGTGATCTCTGAGCTCAGAGTCCGGAGTTAACCCTAAGCAGCGTCAGGTGTGGTTCAAAAGCTGCAAAAAATACATCTCCTTACATATCATTTATCAGACCTGGCTATCATGGCCACTTCTAGGTACATAGGAGGCTAGAGATGTGGGAACAGGACTGTCATGATTTTCTGCCTGGAGCAGTAAAAAGTTGCTGCCCTGAACTGTACCTGGGTTCTGTTAGTATGGTAAAGGGGAAATGATTTTAGTCATGCAACTAGTGGAGCCTGACACAAAGAGACCTCTAAAAATTCATTTTGAATAATTGGATGTGGATACTAATTAATGAAATAGTCCCTATCTGCTGGATATTTTTATTGTTTTCAACAGTTTGCTGTTAGCCGCTATACCCTTACCTGCCCAGATCCTCAGTTATTTCCTGAGAATAAAATGCTAATTGAATTTTCTAGATCAAAATACTTTTCTTTTTGAATGCTTTCTTTTAATTGAATCACCATGAGATATACAGTTACAAAGTTGTTCATGATTGAGTTTCAGTCATACAATATTCCAACATCCGTCCCTTCACTAGTGTACATTTCCCATGACTAGTGTCTCCAGTTTCCCCGCCTGTACCCCCCAGACTGCCTCTACGGCAAACACCCCCCATGTCTTGGTGTCTCTGTCTCTCTCTGTCTCTGTGTCTCTGTCTCTCTCTCCTCTTTTAGGCAGTGTTTTGCAGTACTGTTGCTGAAAAGTTATGACTATATTTGGATTTGGAGGGGGCCACACTCAAGGTTTACTCCTGGCTCGTGGCTCAGGAAACACTCTTGGCAGGACTTGGGGGACCAAATGGGATGCCAGGCAAAAAACCCCAGATTGGCTGGATGCAACGCAAATGTCCTGTCAGCTGTACTATCACGATGACCTCTCCTTTGGAATGATTTTAATGCCTATTACCAAAATGTACCTCAGAAAGACTGTATAGATTTGTTTCCAAGAGCAGGGAGTGATGAGACCCAGTTGCCCCAGATCTTTATGGGCTCTACATAATTACTTTCTTCTTAAGTCTCCTCAGTCTTCCACGTAAAAACCAGACCCTTATCTTAATTGCATTGTTGCTGCTTGGCAGTTGTCATATTTATTCATTTCTTTGAACTGTAATCCAAACTAGGGCTTCTAATACATATAATGTTTTGATGTTGTGTTATAAAAGTTAATCACAGCAGGTCTGGATTCAGCCTGCAGTTTTTTTTCTTTTTGGGTCACACCCGGCAATGCTCCGGGGTTATTCCTGGCTCTGCAGTTAGGAATCACTTCTGGCGGTGCTCAGGGGACAATCGAACCTGGGTTGGCCGCATGGAAGGCAAACACCCTACCAACTGTGCTATTGCTCCAGCCCCAACCAGCACAGTTTTGGTAACACTCAAGGTCCTGCTTGAAGCAAACTCCTGGTCAAAGGATGACACATCAATGTCTAAAGTATTTCTATGTAGTCAGGAGTGAGTCCAAAGAGTTTTAGGATAGTTTGCCCAGCTTGTCAGTTTTGTTTATTAATAACGAGATAAATCAGGAAATAAGGTGCTTCCTTGCATGTGGCTGACCCTAGTTTGATACCCAACGCTGCATCTGGTCTCCCCAAACACTACCAAGAGTGATCCTCGAGCATAGAGCCAAGAGCAGTGTTACACCAAGACACCAGTGATCCCCTGAGCACCACCAAGTAGGTGGTCCCCACCCCCTGCAAAAAAAGTGCCAGTTAGAGAGGCCATGTTATCAATCATTGTATTACCATTCTTTGTGCTCTAGTTAAAAGGGCTTCGTGGGGGCCAGTGAGAGAGTATGAGGCCAACCCTGGTTCTATCCTTGGCCCTGCATATGGTCCCCCAAGCATGGCCAGGAGTGATCCCTGAGCACAGATCCACAAAGAGGCCCTGGGCATGGCCTGATCTCCTCCCCCAAAGTTAGAAGGCTTAAAGAGACTTACTTCTTCCAGGAAGACATTAAGCAAATCTTATTAATTGTATGCAGTGAAATTTTAACTTTATGTTTTGGTTTTACACATTTCAATGCCACTTCATTCAGACTGGTCTCAGATTTTACTAATTTAAGTATATTGAACTTCATTTTCATTTCATTTGTCCTCATTTTGTATATTTCCCCATTTCCTTATATTGATCTTTTTGTGCCATTGTGTGATTCTTTTAAATAACATTATATTGATTTTTTAAAATCCATTCTGGGAAATTTTATCTTTAAATACAGAAGTGGATTTCACTTATATTTATCATTATAATAAATAGAGTTATTTATGATGTTTCCTATTTTTCTATGTTGATTTTAAAATGTTTTGCAACTGTGGTCAGGGAGATAGGACAATGGCTAGCTATTTGCTTCACGTGGCCAACCTGGATTTGATCTCCAGCATCCCATATGGTCCCCCAAGCAACGCCCAGGAGTAATTCCTGAGCACAGAGCCAGGATCAACCTCTGAGCATCGCTGGCTGTGGCCCCCAAACAAAAAGGTTTTCCATTTCCTTTATTTTTGCATAATAATGATTTCTTTGCTTTTATCTTATTAATTCATATATTTACATTGTTAAGTATGACCTTTAAGTATTCTTTGGGTGGAGAGGATATGTATAAAAGGTGTTTTAATAACAATTTAACTGGGAAGGAGAGAGAGTACAGGGGTTAAAACACTCGCCTTGGGGCTGGAGGAATAGCACAGTGGGTAGGGCGTTTGCCTTGCACGCAGCCGACCCGGGTTCGAATCCCAGCATCCCATATGGTCCCCTGAGCATCGCCAGGGGTGATTCCTGAGTGCAGAGCCAGGAGTAACCCCTGTGCATCGCCGGGTGTGACCCCCCCCAAAAAAACACTCACCTTGCAGTTGGCCACCCACACACAGTTATGTCATCTAGTTCTATGAGCACCACCATAAGTGACCCCTAAGCACAAAGCCTGGAGAAGTCACTGAGCACTGCCAGCTGTTGCCCAACTCTCTTGCCCAAATAAACTTGTTTTCCTTTGAATGAGTTTATGGGTCAATTTGTAAAAATGTTAAAGAAGATATATTTGCAGAAAAGAACTTTTAAAACATTCTACAGAGGCCAGAGAGATAGGACAGAGCTTAAGGCTTACAGAGTCAGCCTTACATGCAGCTGGCTCTGGTTTCAATCACATATGGTCCCACATAAGGTCCCAGAGAACTGCCAAGGGTTACTCCTGAGCACAGAGCCAGGAATAGTCCCTGAGTAGTAGGAGCAAGGGCCAAATTCTCACCACCACCACTACAAAGGGGGGTTGGGTAGAGCCATAGTACAGTAGGTAGGGGCACTGGTGTTGCACGACTCCCAGCACCCCACATGGCCCCTTGAGTCCCATGCCAGGAGTGATCCCTGAGCGAAAAATCAGGAGTAAGCCCTGAGCACTGCCAAGTATGGTTCAGAAAACAAGACCAAAAAAAAAAAACAACAACAACATGAAGTGCCCTAGCAACAGAGCAATGATTTCCTCACTTTCTGGTAACAGAACTATGTTTAGAGAAAATTCACAAGAGTAATGTAGCAACAATAAAGGGACTCAATCCATTTCATGGCCTGACCTGGCAAAGAGTTTGGGAGGTATTTACTTTAATAAATGACTTTCTGTAGGTAAAGGGATATACCTGATAACCTCTCAGTATCTGTACTGCAAACTATAAGGCCCAAGGATGGGGGGGGAGAGAGGGAAGGGGAGAGAGGAAGAGAAAGAGAGAGAGAGGAAAAGTGCCTGCCATAAAGGCAGGGGGTGGGGCGGGAAGGAAGCTGGGGACATTGGTGGTGGGAAATGTACACTGGTGAAGGGATGGTTGTTGGAACATTATGACTAAAACCCAATCATGAACAACTTTGTAACTGTGTGTCTCACGATGATTCAACTTTTTAAAAGTTTAAAAGAAAAAAAAGAAATTACTTTCTAGGTTTCTAGGTTGACCAGAAATCAGATGATGGATAAAAAGGCTCAACTGAGTCTGTGCGCTGCAACAGAGCTTGTCAAACATGAAAGTGCACACAAATCCCCAAGGGACCTTGTGCAATGCGCTTGTGAGGCACGGGTCCAGGCTGGGGCCCCAGATCCTGCACTTCGCACGGGCTCCTGGGTGGGGCTCGTGAGGCAGGGCTGGGGGGGGGGGCTGGGGGCCCGGGAGCCTCCTCCCGGTGATTCTCCCGAAGTCTGTCACTGAGAAGTCAGGTACCTGTGGCTCCAAAGACAACTAAGAACAAGCCGGGACAGGGAGATGGCAGAGACCCTTTCCCTCCAGGGCAACTGTAGAGGGCCGAGCCAGAGCACAGCAGGTAGGGCACTTGCCTGGCACACCCTGACCCGGGTTCGATCCCAGGCATCCCCAAGCTCCGTTGGGAGTGATCCCTGAGTGCGAGCCAGGACTAAACTCTGAGACTGCCTGGTGTCGCCCTGCCCTCCCCCAAAAAAGGGTGAATCATAGAAAGGGGCTGGGCAGCCACTGGTTTAGAGCCACGTTTCTCAATGGGTGTCCTGTGATTCCCTCTTCATGGGCCACAGGTGAAAAAATCACATCCACGGGGGCCGCCATATGAAATGAGGGGATCACAGAGGGAAGTGAGATGTGAGAATAGAGAGAGAACTGATTAAACAGTGGGCAAGGGGTTAGAAACGCTGGCCTAGAGTCCTTCTGGGCTCTCTATGGCCCAGGGGGCTTGGGGAAGAGAAAGGAGCCGGCTACTCTGGGGTGAATATCATCAACCACGTCCTCACCCGAGGAGGTCAGAGAGAGGATGATGAGAGATGACAGATATGAACAAAGAACACCAAGATACAGATACTTGCTGTTCCGAGTCGAGAGCTGCAATAATGAAAGATATATTAAGAAAAGGTTTTATGAAGCTTAAGAAAGATCTCTATCTGCTCCCAACTTTGGAGAAACTGGAGCTGAAGAGACAATACAGCGAGTACGGTGTTTGCTGTGTATGTGGCCGACCCGCATTGGACTCCCAGCACCCCAGAAGGCCCCCAGTGATCCCTGAGTGCAGAACCAGGGGTAAAGCCTAAGCACCATTGAGTGGGGTCCAAAAATTTTTTTTGGAAAAATTATCTTCACCTAGAAACATTTGGCACCCATTCTTAAGGACGAGGAATACGCACCTGCACCATGAGACGGGAGAAAACACAGCATTTCTCGAGAGCTTACCTTGCTCGAGCTCTGCGTGCTACTTGATGCTTCACGTGAACTTGCTCATACAAAGCTCAGAGTGTCCCACGAAAGTGGCCGTGCTGGCCCTGCAGTCAGGTGACTGGCTTCAGCAACTCATTTGCTCAGGCTGCCTTTGCTCTCCAGCTGTCTCAGCTCTTTCATTCCTGGGAGGAGGGGGGCGGGGGGCAGCCCAGCTCCCTTCACTCCTACCTCACACGGGCTTCCTCCAGGCGCGGCGCAGGCGCCTGCACACTCCTTCCCTCACTCCCCGACCCGCCGGGGCCAAGGCTCTCTTCTAGTTTTACCAGGCCACGTCTCCCGTTGTCTTTACATGGGGCGCCCAACCCTTAGCACAGTGGCCAAGAGAACGAGGAAAATCACGAAGTGGCCAAGGGCTGTGGGGGCTATAATTAGAAGCCCAGCTAGGACCGAAAAGTCGGAGAGAGAGAAAGCAAATACGCAAACGCGGGGAAGGAACGTTTGGCGAACGAGTGCAGGAGCCCACGACCAGCAGGTCTTTGAGTTGCCCCACTTTGCAGATGACCACCGTAAGAATCAGCGCCAAGTACCCCGCTCCCGGTCACGCACGCTGTATGATTGGGGGCAGAATACAATCCAAAGCAATCTCACCTGATCTCGCCAACCGCTGCCAGGTGCAGCCCTAGAGGTGTGGCCCGGTAATCTCCAGCACCACATCCTCAGGCCTGACGTTGAACTATCCAGGTTGACCAAAAATTGCTTGAAAAGGCCCCCGGAGCTTCCTGAGCACTTCTGGAAGAACCTCTTCTCCAAATGGACTTTTTCATCTGACTTGGGAAGGAAGCAACATTTCAGAAGTATTTCCTTACTCTGAGTTTTCCAACTCTTTTTTTTTATTATTATTATTCCATTGTCTTTATGGGTAGGCCCCAATTTGTTTTCTCTTAAACCTTTCACACAAATAAGACCCTTCCAGACTTAACGAGCATGCGCGTGGCCTCTAGTTCCGGTTACTAGCCCCTTTATCTGCAGCTGCAAAGAGTGAGGTTGATGGCCTGGCTTCCAGTCCTCTGGCCCCCAGCAGCTCTCTGCAATCTGGTAGTTACCACCCTGCTCTCATCCGCCCTCCCGGTACTGGAAACAAAGGGCAGTAAGTGAAATGGTTCTTCCTCTTTGTGCTCACTGCTGTGAGTAGTGGGGGAGGGTGTGCTTTCCACCCCAGCCAGTCTGCCCGTAATTCTTGATTCCTGGGTTGTTTTGAATTAATGTTAAAAAATATTTTCCAAAACACGGGTAGAGGGATCTGAGTGATCATACAGTGGGAAGGGCTTGCACGTGGTCAGCCAAGGTTTGATCCCTGGCACCCTATATGGTCCCCTGAGCACCACCAGGAGTGATCCCTGAGTGCAGAGTCAGGAGTAATTCAGGAGTACCACCAGGTGCGGCCCACAAGCTAAACAAAATACCAACCATATGTAGAGGAGGTAGGACCAGGCGTTTTGAGATAAGGGGCAAAAGGCAAGAACAAAATTGTCTGCCTCATGGTATTCCTTCTTGGAATTGAGAGCGATGTGGGTCTTTGGCTAGTAAAGGCTGAATAAAGGCAAGTCATGCATGGTTCGTAGAGCAAGAACACCATACCTTTAAAAAATAAAAACCTTTCCAGTTGCTCTATTTCCTATTCCAGTTGCTCTATTTCCTAAAGGGAATCCTGAGTAGTCCAGACGGTGAGCTATGGATGTTTTTCTCAGTCTAATTCCATTTGCCTTAAAAATTATTTTCAAAGCTGCTCACACTCTTATATTACGATGTCTATCAATCTCTCATTATTTTAATGGGATTTTGTTATTTTCCTGTAAGGTCATGGGATAGTTTAGTGAAAAATTGTGAGGCGTTTCTCTGGAGGGCTGTAAGATCCAATTTTTCTTTTATCCTCTTTCAACAAAGAAATCTGCAGATCCACAGAATATTCATGAATATGACTTTTTTTTTTTGCTTAACATCTGCTCCCATAGCTCTGTCAGTGAGGAATTCATCATTCCCAAAGCATTCCATATGCTTTTCCACTCTGCATTTACCCATGCAATTTCCCCTGGCACAAATCCTCTTCATTTCTTGGATTCTAGCTACTCAAGAACAGGATGTTTCGATCCTCTTGCTTTGAGCCTGGAGGACACTGTGACTCCATGTTTGTGAGGACTAATATTTGAATCAGAATTATGCCAACATTGGTGGAAATTTGTGAATATTGTTCTGAGCAAGCTCAAATCAATTGATATCAAATCTCTGATATCAATTTTCAAAGTAATTCAGGTAAAATGTTTCTAGTATCTCTACTTGCTTTTATTTAACTAAAATTATTTTCATCTGGAAAATTCTTAGTCATATCAGTGTCACCATAAAGTATTGTTTTAAAATTTGTCTAAATAAAAAAATGGTAAAAAATACTATTAACCGGGGCTGGAGCGATAGCACAGTGGGTAGGGCATTTGCCTTGCACGCGGCCAACCCGGGTTCGATTCCCAGCATCCCATATGGTCCCCATCACCGCCAGGAGTAATTCCTGAGTGCAGAGCCAGGAGTAACCCCTGTGCACCGTTAGGTGTGACCCAAAAAGCAAAAAAAAAAAATACTATTAACTTATTACAAGTGAGTTTACTGTGTAATTATGTCTAACAGGTCCCTATAGTACAAAGTCTGTGGGCCTAAATTTTGTCGAAATCTGATTCTTAGGGCCAGAGCTATGTACAGTGGGTATGGTGTTTGCTTTGCACACAGTGACCCCGGTTTGAATCACCATCACCAGCATCCCACATAGTCCCTCAAGACCATTAGGAACAATTCCTGAGTGCTGAGGCAGGAGTAACTCCTGAGCATTGCTGGGTGTGCCCACCACCACCAAAAAAGATTAAAAATATAATTTTTAGTTAGTAATGTAGCACACTGTTTGTCATGTATTTTTCATGTATATGAGAGGCCTTGGGTACCATCCCTGGTCCCCTACACACATACACACACACAGGTAGAGACAGAGAGGAGAGAGAGATGTGGTTCTTTCCATAGTTTTAATACCATGCAGGTAAGAGAATTTAATATCAGAAAATAGCAGTGGCCCACCCACAGCCTCTTGGCGCTGAACCTTCAGTACACAAGCCTTTGAGGAAAAACTTATGATTCCCATCTAAGGGTTTCTCTTGGCTGACAATTCTGGGCTAAAAATGCTTGAGAAATAATGTGCCTAAGCCAATGGTGGTTAAAGGATACCTGTCCTCTGAGGATGTTGAGGTACGTTCTACATGTTTCTCCATGGGGACAGAGGGAGTGAAAGGAAGGGCACTGAACTTAGGTGCCCCTGGAGAATTGCTTGATGATGCAATTTTTTAATTGATCTTCACCTTCCCTGTCTTACCATTGCCCGGCCTGCTGATGCCTTCTGGAATGACCTCCCAATTGTCAAACTGATTCTCATATAAATCACCTGTGTTCTTATTCTGGCCTAGCCTTGTTCGAGTCAATATTACAGGGACCCCAACCTGAAACTAGAAATATAATTGAATAAGGTTGCTGAGAATGTCAGTTTGATTATGTTGATTATTTTTAGTCTAAATTTTAGTCTGAATTTTCCATGGTATTTTACAAACCAGACTTCAGAGCATTTTTTCACTCATAACAATTTTTACTAGCCAGTTTTATGCTGTTCCCACTAGTACTAGGACCCACTTGAACAGAAGATGGTCAGGCTGCCGTTAGTGGAGGATAAAGGCCTGGGGGCTGGCTGCATGCCTAGGTCAGAGCCTCCACCTGTGCTTCATGGTACATTCTCTCAAAACCCCTTTCTCATATTTCTTACCTAGAAAAATCCTGCTTTATCCCCATGACCAAGTAGAAAATGCCAGTCTTCCATGAAACTTCCTGATTCTCATCAGTAATTTTAGTAACTTACTGCGCTCCCACATTATCCTGCCTTTACCTCTATTTAGTGTTTTTCCCTTAGTGTTTTCAGGGGGGCAATCCCAGGGGTTCTCTGTGGACCACATGGTGTTGGGGATCAGATATGGGGTTCTCATGTGTGAAAGATGTGCTCCTGCTCTTTGAGCCATGTCTCAGGACCCCTAAGTGTTTTTCAGTTGTCTGTTCCCCCACTGAGAGCAGAACAGCTCTTCTGTGTTTTTTTCACTCCCACCAAACATCATTCCCACCATTCCCACAAAGCAATTATTCACTAAGTTTATATATGTTTTTATTTTTTTGTTTGTTTTTCCTTTTTGTGGGGGGTCACACCCAGAGATGCACAGGGGTTACTCCTGGCGGTGCCCAGGGGACCATATGGGATGCTGGCAATCGAACCCGGGTCGTCCACGTGCAAGGCCCTACCTGCTGTGCTATTGCTCCAACCCCTATATGTTTCTATTATAGAATATATATCTAAGGAAAAATTTTTTTTAATTTATTTATTTTTAATTAGAGAATCACTGTGAGGGTACAGTTACAGACTTATACACTTTTGTGCTTATACTTCCCTCATACAAAGTTTGGGAACCCATCCCTTCACCAGTGCCCATTCTCCACCACCCGTAAACCCAGCGTCCCTCCCACCCTCCCCAATCCCATCTCCCCCCCACCCCACCCTGCCACTGTGGCAAGGCATTCCCTTCTGTTTTCTCTCTCTAATTAGCTGTTGTGGTTTGCAATAAAGGTGTTCAGTGGCCGCTGTGCTCAGTCTCTAGCCCTCATTCAGCCCGCAACTCCCTTCCCCCACATGGCCTTCGACTATAATGTAGTTGGTGATCGCTTCTCTGAGTTGACCTTTCCCCGGAACGTGAGGCCAGCCTCGAAGCCATGGAGTCAACCTCCTGGTACTTATTTCTACAGTTCTTGGGTGTTAGTCTCCCACTCTGTTATTCTATATACCATAGATGAGTGCAATCTTTCTATGTCTGTCTCTCTCTTTCTGACTCATTTCACTCAGCATGAAACTTTTCATGCCCGTCCACTTAACTACAAAATTCTTGACCTTCTAAGGAAAATTTTTAAGGTTTTAATTGGGCTTTGTTTTGAATCTTATGTATACAATGACTTTCTCAATCATGATCAACTTCTATCCCTCAAATATATTTGATCATTTTGTTCCATTAGTGTAATTCTCATTTTATCTACATCTGCTTTCCACATTTAATAAAATTTGATTATGGTTTTTTAAATGACACAAATAATTAAATATCATTATAGTAAGAGAATACTCAAGTGTGATGAGTTATTTGATGAGATTGGGCTAGAGATAGGGTACAGCGGGCACAGTGCTTGCCTTGCATGTGGCAGATCCCAGTTCAATCTCTGACATCACTACCAGGAGTGATCCCTGAGTACAGAACCAAGAATGTGCCCTGAGTACAACCAAATATTGCCAAATCCCTTCCCCCATAAAAATTAAAACTCATCCATACAACACACAACTTGGGCTAGAGAGATAGTATAGAGGTTAAGGCTCTTGCCTTATATGCAGCCAACTCTGGTTCAATTCCTAAAATTGCATGATTCCCCAAGTACCACCAGAAGTGATTTTTGAGCAGTGCTGGGTGTGTCCCACTCCCCTCCCACAAACAGTTGATGATAATCCTTCAAACTTAATAATGTAGCACAAACATTCCATTGAGAGATGCATAAATTATACGTGCAGGAATTAACAGTAGAGCAAAATGACATGTGAAAATTACTCAATACTCACTGTAATCAAAGAAACAAATTAAAATACAATTTTCATCTATTACATTTAGCTAGTGATTTAGTTATTGAATATGATAAACTCATTCATCGCTGCTATGGATATATACCTATTTCTGAAGCTTAAGTTAGCACTGTTTGTCAGGGATTTGAATCATTTCTTTAGAGTTACTCCATAGCAATGCTTAGGGATTTGGGGAGATCATTAACTTTACCTCACTCCGCCCTGATGTGGTCAATGGACCATGTAGTACTGGGGAATAAACTGGGGGCTCCAGTATGCAAGAAATACACTCCAGCCCTTTAAGCATCTCTCCAGTCTGAAATATTCTTGATGGGGGTGGATTTGGGCCACACCCTACGATGCCCAGGGTTTATTCCTGGCCCTGGTGGTGCTCAAGGGACCATATGGAATGCCGTGTGCAAGGCGAATAAGCTACCCACTGTACTCTCTCTCCAGCCCCTGAAATGTTCATTTTTAGTTCACCTTTAGGAAACTACATTGGGTGTTTTTTGTTTGGTTTGCTTGGAAACCACACCCAGGGGTGCTCAGAGCTTACTCCTGGCTCTGCAGTTGGGGGCGGTGCTCAGGGAATCATATGGAAGGCTGGAGATCAAACCCAGGTCAGCCACAAACAAGGTAAGCTCCCTACCCACTATGCTTTTGCTCTAGCCCCAGCAAGGGTTGTTGTTGAGTCTGTTGCCTTTCAAGGTGACATGTGGGAGAGAAAGCTAGGGGTAGGAGTGGGCATGGGAACACTGGTGAAGGGAAGTTGACAATGGTGATGGGATTGGTGTTTAACTATTAGATGCCTAAAACGCAACTATCAGTAACTTTGTAAATCATGATTCTCTAATTCAATTAAAAATTTTCAAAACTACACTGGGGTCAGAGAGATAATATAGCAGGTAAGGTGTTTGCCTTACACATAAGCCAACCTTGGACTGAGAAGTGCATACAGTCCCCCGTGTGCCATCAGGAGTAATCCTGGAGCAGAGCCAGGAGTAAGCCCTGAACACCACCGGGTGTGGCCCAACCACCAAAATAAATTAAAAGTACATTGACACATCAGAACTGTGGGTGCTACTGACAAATGTGTATACTTATATTCAAATGGAAGAACCACTTTTAAAATGTAGTGAGGTCTCCTAAGAGAAGCATGGTAAAACTGTTCTCTTATGCTATTGTGTTAAAACAATTATGGTGGACTTGTGAAATTGTTCCAAGTTTATGTGCAATACAAGACAGGAAACTGTAGTGATATCTGATATCACTCATGATGGAATTTTCTATTAACTCATTTTATGAGTATGGTTTTGTTTTGTTGTACCTTCCATAATTTTTTTGTTGGTGAAATTACATTTTGCATATGTTGAAGGTATTTTTAATTGTTTTAATGATTTACCTGAACACTATGGATTTTATTTTCCACTCACTTTCCCCACCCCACCAGTCACTGCTGCCTCTTTTATTAAAAAATTAATATATCCCAACCAAGATTATTGAGCTAAGGGACAACACCCAGAGCCCCGCCTTTGCACTGAAAATTTCCCAAGCCCCTCCACTCTCCCCCATACACATCAAAAAATAACACCAATTGTGGGGGCTGTTTCTGCCTCTGTACTTGACTGAGCCCCAGCAGTGCTCAGGGTATCCTGTGTGGTTTGAGATTCAAACTGGAGTTGGCTGCATACAAGTGCCTTATCTCCTATACTCTCTGGCTCTTGTTTTGTTTCAGTTTGAGGGCCATGTCCAGTGGTACTTAGGGATACTTCCAGCTCTGTGCTGAGGGAAAATTCCCAGTACTGCTCAGGGCAATCAAACCAGGGCTTCCTGCGCACATCTGTTCACTCCACTGACTTCTCCAGCCCTGTTTTTTCTAGAAACAAGAATTTTTCTATCATCTTTATGCAGGAGCCTTGCTAAATTTTCTATCTTCCCAATTTTAGAGTATGTGATGTCCAAGTGAGAACCTTGTTTGTAAGCCTCGATTCCCGGAGACCACCGATCAACATAGCTTAGTAATCAGTTATTGACAGGCCAGGAATTAGGCTTTTTCCTGCAGTAGTTGCTTGTCTCTTGTCAAGGTTTCCACAACATATACAAGTGTCCTCACACTTTCTCATTGTGACAGTCCAGATAGAACTGGGGAACAAAGGAGAAAATACTTCCAACACGTGAAGTCAACAAAACTCCCACCCTTTGCTGATGAATTTGTGATCAGGGTAATACAAAGTTTGAGCAATTTCCAAATCTACTCCAACTTTTGTGTTTGCAAGGTGCCTTACTAGCTAGAAACAAGTAGCTTGCTAGTCTTCATGATCTCGCTCCCTTAGATGAAGCCCTATCTATGCCTTTAGGACCCTTAGGGATAAGGTGGACTGTCTTATTCCCAAGATATCTTAAATATTTATTGGAGCAGGAGAACAGGAGTTAGGGTGCTTGCCTGTATGTAGCCTATACTGCTTGATTCCCAACAGTTTGGTTCCCAGCACTGCATGGTCCTCTAAGCACCACCAGGAGTGATTCCTGCGCAGCAGCTTGTAGGGTTCAAAAGCAAAAAGTTTCTGGGAAGCTTCGCACTCTCCTGCTAAAGCCTATCACTACTTGGACCCCAGGCTAAGTGCAATGTAGGCTGCACTGACACAGGGCATTCTCCACTCCAATTAAAGGCAGAACCTTGCAAGGGTCTAATAGAACTTCAAGACCACAAGTGTGGTAAACTAGGGGAAAAGGGAGTTGGGATGAGAGCAGCCCACTTAGTCACAGACTATGCTTTCCATTCATTTTTATTTTGGGGAGGGGGCAGGTTTGTCCATTGCTTTTAAGGGAGTGAATCTGATGAGCTGCATATTTGGTATAGTAGCTCATATTTGGTATAGTACCAAGTTGTACAAATTAATCCCAGTTCATCCTACTCCTTTGAGGAGGTGAGATTGTTCCTGTAGGAGGAAATCTTTTTGTTTTCTGGGGGCACATCCGGTAGTGCTTGGAGCTGAATCCTGGCTCTGCACTCAGGGGTCACTCCTGGAGGACTCGGGGAGGATCTAACCCAGACCAACCTTGGCCACATGCAAGGCAAGTACCCTACCTGAAGTACTATCACTCCAGCCCCTGTAGGAGGAAATCTCATTTTGTAGATTACAGTAGCTGCAATGTGGCCTTCTGTACTTATTTTGTTATGTCTCAGCCTAATTTACTTCAAGATTATTCGTGGATCATGTATTTAATGGGAAAAAGTCGTTAATCCCAGAGACAAAATGTCTCATTTACAGTGAGTTAAACAAAATCAACACAACTTAACACCGGAACTTTTTAGAAGCTTTATTAAGAATCTGATTACTCTCTGAGAAGTGAGCAGTGGTCTTGCTTCTCAAGACTGCAGCCAGACTCCCCCACCCCCCAAGGAGTCAAAATAAAGAACACATTTCGGTCTTGAAACTTTGAGTCTGGATCCAAAACACTGTGCTTCTATGGGAGTACTTGTTGACCACTGTGATAGCTGATCTACCTAGATATGGTACACAAATCAGTGGAAAAAATGTCAATTTTGGTCATTAAATTCTTTAAAACTGCTGCCCTTCTTACCAAGAGTGTTTAATGGATTTGAGCCAAGTTTATGAAGGACTACTATGTGCCAGACATGGAGTCAGACTCTTGGAAAACAAAGAATTTTTTTAGAGTATCTACCCTCAGGAGTACAAGAGCAGACCAGAGAAGAGACTTAGAGGGAGTGCGTGTGTGTGTGTGTGTGTGTGTGTGTGTGTGTGTGTGTATGTATGTGTGTGTGTCTGTTTGGGCAAGGGGGTGTGTGTTAGGCAGCCACAAGGTATTATGGTTAAGGCCAAGGGGACAGGTTAATTTAACAAAACTGACTGACCACGATAATCCCCAGTTGTTTTTAAAAAATTATTTGTTGGGCTGAGGATTCAACCAGAGTCTTGCACATGCAAGCCAACTGCTCTACACACTGACACACGTCCCTGGCCCTCAGGTTGTTCCTTGAAGCAGAAAAAGGTGATTCAAGTCCAGGAAAGGATGGATGATAAGAGCATGTACAAAGACAGGGACTGGAACTCCAGTCTCAGAGCTCCAGGTAGTTTGCGAAGCTAGAGAATGGGGTATGAGAGACTGAACAGAGAAAAGGAGCATGCTAGGGAGCCTGCCTTATTACCAGGTGGATGGAATGAGAAAAGGCTGTTGAACTGAGTCAGACTAATGTCTTGAAAAGCCCCTCTGGTAAGTACTGTAAAATATGGATTTTGGAGGTAGATCAAAGGAGAACTTGGAAATCACTAGGAATTATGAGGGCGTGAAGGTAGGGAGATTCAGAACTGACAGAATTGGATGTACTAAGATGTTGGGATGAAGGAGAGAGCCATCCAGAGACACACTGTTCAGGGAAAAAAGATCAAGAGGCTGGTTTGGGATGAGGTAATGTGCTCAGTTTTGCACTTCTTTGTTTGAAAACTGTGATAATTAAAGAGATTCACAGGCTATGTTGGAACTCAAGAGTTGAGAAATACAGATTTAACAGACACTGGAATAAAAGCATCATGTATAGATGAGATTAGGCAGGAAGTGTGTACACTGAAAAGAAAGCAGAACATATGTAAACTCATGGAATTTTTTAGATGCTGCAATAAACCTTAAGTGTTTATACAAAATTATCAGTAGATAAGGGTACAAAGAATAAAAGGAGGTCCTTTCATCCAAGAAAACTATGCAATAGTTACAGGAAAATAGTCATATCCAAGTATGATGCAAAATGAATTAGGAGTTCTAAATGTCCTGTGTACAAGAGGCAATTAATTCCATGAAAGATATAAAGGTTTTAGGTTTGAGTGGGGTTTTGCAAACAGTGAAGGGGAGAAAAGTAACTTGAGGCTGAATATTAGGACACAAAGGTTACAACTAAATGAAATGTGGATAGTAATCCAAAGAGGCTGGCCAGGCAGTTGGATCAGGATGTAGTGGATCCTAAGATTTCTCACACTCCATTTTAGAGACACATGTGCCTGATGTATATAAAAGCCTCTGGTTCCAATTCAGCAACTTATTCAGAATTAGCAGCCTAATTTCGGAAAATGCTTCTAAGAACAATAACCATTCAGCATCTGTATTGCAAACCATAATGCCCAAAAGGGGGGAGAGTGAGGTAGAGGGACAGAGAGGGAGGGGGGTAGACACGGGGTAGAGGGAGGGAGAGAGGGGAAGAGAGGGAGGGAGGCAGGGAGGGAGAAGGAGAGGGAGGGGAAGGGAAGGGGAGAGAGAGAGATACTGGGGACATTGTGGTGAGAAATATACACTGGTGATGGGATGGGTGTTGGAACATTATATAAAAGCCCAATCACAAACAACCTTGTAACTGCATCTGACTGTGATTCAATTAAAAAATAAAGAATCAGACCAGAGTTCGGGGGCAAGGCACTTCACTGCTGGGTGTTACCCCTCCCCAAAGAATAATGTAACAAAAATGCTAAAGGAAACCTAAAAAAAGAAAAGAAAAAGCAGCATAGATTTAAGCTTATAAATGCTCCTTCTCAACACTGTTTCCATTATGCAAAACTCTTGTTAGTGGAAGTCTTAATTACTTGGCTTCTTTATGAAATTTCCATTGCATATCAGTGTAAATAATTTCAATCTAATGTTCTCATCTGAATCTGTGGCTCAAAGTATCACTAGAAATCACATTTTTGTGGCACTTCCTTGGCAAACTGAAGGAAAACAAAATGTATACTACTGAACAAGTCATGCATGACTTTGAAAGCAATGGATTATATATAGTAAATAATAAGAGATAAAGTATATTTTAAAGATTAAAAATATTTTATTTAAACTTTCTTCATAAACACTTTTAACATTTTTTTCAATTTAAAAACAGAATGGATAGCATAAACATGTTTGAATAGATTATATTCACGGCTTGGGAAAAGTTACCTGACAAAAATGTAAAGGCTTTCAAAACAGGTATAAAAGGCAAACCTTAAATTATTCTAAGATTTTTAAGTTGGCCCTACGATTATTTGACTACTGGCCCAAAATGTACCTAAAGGTCAAAATATTTTTCTATAGACAAAGTATGCCCAAGAGGTATAGAGCATATACAAGTTAGGTAGAAAATAACCTCTCCAATCACCTCACTGGAACATTCCTTCAGAAAGCAAACACCTAATCCTTACTGATATACTGATTAATAAGTTTTTTATGTAGTTGTTCCCAAAGATGTAAAAAGAAAATCCAACGTTATAAAGGGGGAACAAACCAACCTGATGGCATTTTTTTCAATGGTACTTGTATAATATTTAAGTAATATTGGTATACTGAAAGAATATGACTTCCATGAGTCCACCTATTCCCATCTATGCTTATGGAATTTACTTTATACTCTCTCAAGAAACTAATTTTTTGGAAGTTTTCACCATAAATCTCTTTTTAGAAGACAGTTATTCCCAAACCAACTGTAATTTGATTAAACAAAACATGATCCCTAAAAATGTTCAGAGTACAAAAACAAAACCAAAAATGTCTAATAGGAAAACAAGAAAAATGGCACTAGCAGTCTTACTGCCGTATAGCCCTCAATTATATCTAATTTACACTATTATCTATGTTGTGTTTTACTTCAGTCTAAAACTTTAAATTATGTATGCTCAAAAGAGCTAGTCTTTTGAGATATAGCTTATAAACTGAAATAACAATTTATATTATAAACTGAAATGTTATGACCTACAACCACATATACATATATAAAAATAGTCCCACTGAACGTCTGACATGTTTAGATTATGCAGCTCAAATAATTTGTTATAAAATATTTTAAAGCTTAGTTTCATGTAATTAAGACAAAACTCTCCATTTTTACCACTTCTCCTCACACAAATGTGTGTCCTTTACTATGACACGAGCAGGCTTCCCAGAATGAGGTGTCCAAAGGTGCTGCTTTAGAAAAGATAAGTGAAGGGCTCAGTCAATATTTCACAAATTATAGTAACAGAGTAGAGCAATGAGGACACAGTGAAAGCTGTCTCAAGAAAACTAATTCTATTAAGCACTGCTTTTCAAAAACCAGTAGTATTTCTTCCAATACAAAACCTTCAATGTGAGAATTTTGACTTTTATGAAAAGGTTGTAGTGCAAGGATTTTCTTTAAGCAGATTAAAATAAAAACTTCGAAGGTCAAAGACATGGAAGAGAACAAACATTTCTAATTAGATGCAAGTAATGAAGATCAGCTATATTTGTCAAGTCTGGCATTTAAAATTTAAAGTAAAAATGAACACAAAGAGCAAAACAGTTCAACTGTATTGTTTCAGATCTCTTTGAATTTTTAGAGAACTATTTTGAGCATATACAATGTTTATCAACAAAAATGGTTCCAAATGAAGCACAGAAAAACTTGAAAATATTCTATGAAAAAAATTTCCATAGTTTAATATAACAAAAATAAATCTCTTTCAGCAATTAAACCATAGTTTTAAAAGGGAATGTAATTATGGATTTAAAATAACCTAAACTAGCACTACATATAAACAGAAGAATTTTCTCATACATTCAGAACCCAAGCAATAGCAACTATTTTTAAAGCTCAAAACTGATATAACAGCTAACGTCAGGTCAGACATGACTTACGTGTGAAGCTGAACCCAGAGTTAGTTCAAGTTAAGTTTTCACAAATTTTCTAAAACATGAACTTTGAGCTTGGCCATATGTCTTGAAAATGGAAGACCAAGAATATTTCACTTATTTGCCCAGATCTTAGACTAATGAGGGCTAGGAAGTCATATCTAAGCAATTAAAGAGAAGCACCACTGGAGTATATATAAAGCCTCTCATAGGTCTTGGACCGAGATCCCATCTCGGTCTTTACCAGCAAAATTGTATCAATGAGGCAAATAACAAAAACATTATTGTCACTTTCTTTAAAGCAAGTAAGCACACATAAGTATACCCACTAATATATTAGGAAAAAGAATGAAATGGCTAACTAATGCCTAGTTTTCAAAGTAAAATAATTTAAAATAATTTTTTAAACGTAGAAAACTTTTACCCATATTGACATGGGGAAAAAACTTATTCTTAGAAACTGAAAGCAAATGATAGGAACATCTGATAAAAATTTAAGTGTCACATACCAAAATAAATGTTATTAACTTGATTTCTAAAACCTATGCCAATCTTTTTCTTGTTCAAAAACTACCTGTGCATCTGACTAAATCTTAAATGCCTTCAGTTTGGGGACTTTTTATTAGACTAGTTTGACAACTTGTCTAATTGCAAACAAAACCAAAAAAAAAGTCTTCACATTTCCATGACTTCACTCTTCCATTTTATGTTCAGTGGTGGCAGCAGCAAAAAAAAAAAAAAAAAAAATTAAAAAAGTGTAACTAGAAAATTTATACAACAGCCATATAGAAGGCATTGCAATATTGCACTGATATCCTAAGATCTGGCATGTTTTGCCAGTGTAGTTTTCTAGTCTGTATGACATACAGACTTTTATTTGCTCAGGAGAAAATGGCACCAATTTGAATGATCCACTCCCCTATTATTCTTGCTAATTTTGTCTACTACATTTTTCCTTCAAGTTGAAACAGTTGAAAGGTGCGGCAAATCCTAAAAACACTTACTATAAATGCTTTTCAAACAGTTCTTTTTGATCCATTCTTAACTTTTGGGTTATTCTCCATGCTAGTAGCTTTCTGTGAAAAAAAAGCTGAGGATTTTACACCCCCAGTGCCGCTAAATATTTTGTACTAAATAAACAAGTAGATATGACCAGTAAGATAATTCTATTCCTTACCTCTATGTCAAAACTGAGTTCAAATTTCCACAAGTTGCTACTTTCCATTCAATAACAGATGCAGCAGCAGTATTGAATGTAAAGAAGGGGTTGCACTTACTTTCAAGGGGCCTTTACTAGGAGTCTGGTATTACCTAAATTCTCTTTAAAAGTGCTTGCACGCTGCAGGGCCAGGGCTTGTCATATACCACTCCAAATCTCACTAAGAACAGGGTAACATTAAACAAACTGCAAAGAAAAACATCTTCATCTTCAAAAACAAGACAAACATCGATAAAGAACACTAATGTTTACATTTGGAAATAAAATACAAAATGTTAGTTTTATAAATCCATACATGTTTCAGGAATACAGAGAGTTCAAGTATTACTGAATCAGTATGGACTAAAGACAGGCTACTCTGATACCAAATGAGGACTCCAGTTACTTTAACTTTCTAAAAATGTTAATACACGAAAAGACGTTACATCTAAAATTCAACAAGTATGGCAAACTGTGTGTGCAAGTGCACTAGCTTAAAAATATAGAATCCTAACCACGCATAAAAGGGGATGTGCCTTATATATTTATAAGATGTATGCAAGTATGGATATGCTTTCACTAACACAATGCAGATAAGAGAAGGCAGCTTAGAAATAGTGTTCTGAATATAAAAAAGTTACCTTTGTAGAAAATTTATATTTTTGCATTTTCAGCAAAAAGCCATGCAAAAAGGTCATGAGTTTGAAACTTAATAAAACCAAAAGGTCTAACAGACTGAAATACACTGAAAGAAGTCTTCGAAAAGATTTCAGATAGAGATAGGAACTGAAATTGCATCCCAGGTCTTCTCTCACAAGATGCATACCTCCTACACTGGTATCTGAAAGAAATGTTTAAAGCATAAAATCAACTTCCCGGGTAAGTGGATCATTCTATTAAACTGCTTCTGGAAGTAGATTCAAGAGCTAGTGCTTAGGATTAACTTATTGCATGAATTTGAGGTCACTAAAAAGAAAAAGAATGCTAGCACAGAATGAAAATTTATGATATAAGACCAATGGCTTTGATAGTAAAACTGGTGAGGTTTTTCTTTATGCTTTATCTACGACACAAACAAATGTTTTTGTTTGGCTTCTTTTCTGAGTGAAAAAGATGTCGGTTTAATTGCAACGTCTGACCTCATCCAGTATGTATTCTGGGAAATGCAGGTTGCAGACTTGTAAACCATCCAGCTTGCAGGGCATTCGTGGATACTCATCTTCCTTCCATTTGTTTTCATCAGGATCAAAAGTGAGAATGGAATCACTGTAGTGACCATTGTAGCAAAGGCCTCCAAGAACCATTATTTGTTTGTCCAGCACAGTCACACCATGACCACTTCTACCAATTGGCATGGATGCCAATATGGTCCACTGATCAGTCTCTGGGTTGTACACTTCGGTGGACGGGCATCCCTGAGATTCAAAAGAGGCCCTCAAGATCACACAAACACCACCAAAAACATAGAGCTTGCCATTGTAAGAAATCATTTTGTGAAAGCATCTTGCGTAATTCATCTTGCTTCTATTCTCCCAGCAGTTGGTAACGACTTGAGTTCTCCGGGTTCGTTGCTCGATGGTCCCTTCTTTGCTGGGGTCAAAGACACACACTTGTTTGGAGGTGGAGGATGAGGTGATACCACCAGTGATAAACAACTTGTTATTGAGCACAGTCCCTTCATGTCCGTATTTGTTAACAGGATAAGGATCCACAAATTCCCACTGGTCATTGGTGATGTCATATCTCTCAGTAGAATAGAAAGTCTCATCTCTGGTTCTGCCTGCTACAGCATAAATGAACTTTCCAATGACACCAACTGCAAATTCTGATCGGGGTACAGACATGTCTGCCATTCGGAGCCAAGAATTTTGTCTTGGGTCGTATCTGAATACTTTAGAGGAAGCATGGAATTCTCCATCTGGGCCTAGCTCTTCTCCGCCCAACAAGAACACAAAGTTATTGACAATGGCGAGGCAGTCTGGGCGCAGAGGAACTTGTGGGCCCTCTAGCTCCCACCAGACTCTTGGTTTCTTTAAAAGAAGTATTTTACTGTTAACCATACTATGTCCAATCATTCCTCGGAATACTGTAGTCTGGGGTTTGGCAGATCGAATACGGCTAGACTTCATATCCAATAACGGTTGCTGGTGAACATTCTGAAAGTAATTCAATGCCTGGTCAACTTCATAGCGCAGCTGTCGGGAGTATCTGTAAAATTCTGATGTTTTAACCTAAGAATGCAAGTTTAAAAACAATACAAAAATTATTTAACCAAAGAGAAATACCACTAGTATCAAAACCTAGTAAGACAACTTATGATTTAGGCAAGCTTTACTAAAACTTTTTTCTAAAGATCACACACCTTCCTATTATCTTCTACAAAGTTTTTATGCTTTTCATATCTGTAATCAGCTCTGATATTTCTAAGCATTTTAAGGCAAACAATTTATTTTCCAGGAAACCGCTTAAGTCTCCTTATCAAGTATACTAATCCCCTTATCAAGTCCTGGGCTACAAGTGGCAGCTATAAAGATAGAGGTTTCATAGTAGAGAGAAACCACTTTCCGAACCACAAAAACACTATTAAAAATAAACATAACTGGGGCTGGAGTGATAGCATAGCGGGTAGGGCATTTGCCTTGCATGCGGCCAACCCGGGTTCAAATCCCAGCATCCCATATGGTACCCTGAGCACCGCCAGGAGTAATTCCTGAGTGCAGAGCCAGGAGTAACCCCTGTGCATCGCCAGGTGTGACCCAAAAACCAAAAAAAAAAAAAAAAAACCCCAAAAAAATGACTAAATAATTTGGGGAATTTGTTAGGAGTTAGTAAAGCATCGAATATGTACAAAATATTGACTTAATCTGTGAGAAAGAGAGAGAAGAAAAGTGTCTGCCATAGAGGCAGGCTGTGGGAAGGGTTAGTGGGAGAGAAACTGGGGATATTGGTGGTGGGAAATGTATACCGCTGAAGGGATATGTTTTGGAGCATTGTATGACAAACCAAATCATGAACAACCTTGTAACTATCTCACAGTAATTCAATAAAAATAAGTAAAGATGATCTGATATCATAATACAGTACTAATTCAGATGACAAGAAAAAGCTTATCTTTTATTAAGAGTTGGAACTCTTCTTGTTTTAACAGTTGGATCTACCTAACTATAAGATCTCATTAATCACCTTTAAATATGCTAAATACCATGAGATTTTTTAAAAAATAAGATGGTCCCTCAAAGGCTTGTTTCCTCAAAGAAATTAGAATATATTTGATGTAACATATTTACCAAAATGTAAATGTGTAAGTTGACAGATATGAAGCTGCACAGTCCATCTGTAAGGGCTGTTAAACTTTATATAATGCTTAAAGGAATACTTTGTGAAAGAGACAGGAAGCTAGACCAAACAGAATAAACCTGTGTCATACTAGTTTGTAGAGGGAGTCAAAATCTATTTATGAATGCTTTCCTTTTATCCACTCTTTCCCTATCACCATCCTAAGCAAGTATTTGAAATAAAAAGTACCACAAACTTATTTTAATAACTGCATTTCAAAATGAATCTTGCTATTTCCTGATAAATGACTTCTTAGGTAAATTTATTGTGCAAGCATCAAAACGTCATATAAATTTACATGCTATCATCCTCAACACATCTGTGCTATCTTACAGGGATAACTTTTAAATATACAGTTCAGTCTTGATCTGAATGTTATTTAGTGGCACGTGACTGTATGTATAAACAGATGTTTTCCCAGTAAATGATAACTCTAAACCCTGTACTTTATTAAAAATATACTTCAGTATTTTAAAACAAACATTTCACATTTTCACTGTCTATTAATTTCTTCTATAAATTGCCTAATAATGTGACTCACTCATTTTTGTCTTGAGATCTAAAAAGCAATACCCTGAAAACCAGCAAGAAACATAAACCTCAAATTAAATAGTTAAGCACCCACTGTGCACAGTCAGTGGTCGAAGAACTACACAGGTTTTGAAGTAATAGAATCTTGTCCAGCACAGTAATTAAGCACCACATCCAGCAGTCCAGTATGGTGATTAAGAATCTGATTTAGAAAATATGCAACTTAGGCACTCACAAGCTATGCGGTCTTTTGCAAGTAACTCATCTCTTTGGATTTTGTTCTGTTGTTGTTTGGGGGCCAAACCTGGCGATACTCAGGGGTTATTCCTTGCTCTATGCTCAGGAATCTCTTCTGGTGGTGCTCAGGAGACCATGAGATGCCAGGCTCAGCGAGTGGAAAGCAAATGCCCTACCCTACTGTACTATCACTCTGGCCCCAGAAACTCAAAACCTTAAGCCCATTTCCTCAGTTGAAATGTTGGAAGGAGGAGCAGCACCAATGCCTTATGACCCTAAAATATAAGACAAAATAATCTAAGTGAAAGAAAGTGTGGTGCCTATCATGTGGCAGTGGGTGGGGGGAATGCTGTTACTATTACTGACCAGGGGACATATCTGTGCAACTGTCCCTCTGCTTCTGTCAATGCAGCTGACTGTGCTTTTGGTCTGTGTAAAATAAGGGAGACTCTTTCTGCACCTTATCCTTACCAGTAATGACTGATGAAACATGACTGGTAACACACAAGAAGGGAGCTTTAGAGAAAGCAGCAGTGTTATTTGGAGATCAAGAAAGAAAGACTGCTGCACATATTGGATAGGCAGATTTCAAGTTTTTCAAAAGGAAATTAGGATTTATTCCAAGATCAGAAACTGCAAAGAAGCTTGGAGGCTCTCAAAAACATAATGATAAATGCGTAATTGCAAAACACACTGGTGGGGTGGGGGGAGGAAATATCTAAAAAGTCTGATGTGCTGCAGAGAACATTCTGGAATTCAGATGTTAAAAAAAAAAACCTCTTGCAACAGATGGCAAAAAAACTCCAGGAAAATAAAACAAGTGTGATAAAGAGTGAAATGGAGCTATAAGATTATGAACTGGGGCTGGAGAGACAGTATAGCGGATAGGATGCTTGCCTTGCATGCAATCATCCCAGGTTCAATCCCAAGCATCCCATATGGTACCCCCGGGCACCACCAGAATGAATTCTTGAATGCAGAGCCATGAGTAATCCCTGAGCATCACTGGCTGTGACCCAAAAAGAAAATGAAAAACTAGTAATATAAACACGCTAAAACCTCTCAGTATTGAACTGTGACTTCACAAAGTGCCAGCTACTGAATACATGGTATTGGTGAGGCTAAGTATAGGGAAAAGTGTGATTATTAACAAAGACAAAAAGAAAATAGCCTTACCCTATTTTATTTCTGTTCTCAGCTAAAAATGCTTTAGTCTTTCAAAAACCAAATACAGTGATTAATAAGAAACTTAAATTCAAGACAGCTCGGGGAGGCGGGGGGGAAAGCAGGCTAGATATTCTAAGTTCAAGTCATTCAATCTCACAAATCATGTCCTGGGGTTCTGAGAGGCTTACAAGATAAATGCTGTTTAATTGCCTTCTGTAATCCATGTGGAATCATAAAGAATAGGATTAGACTAAGAACCAGCCACACTCCTAAACTATAGTATGGTTAGCCTGAGGCTGATCCTGAATTATTTAAAAGAAAATAAACAAACAGCTCTTACAAAGTGCTACACAAGGAGGCAACACGAAATCAAGTAATGCCAAAACCACTTCCGATTAAATTTTGACAATGTCATAGCACAGGAAAAGGATGAGAAAATCTGTAACTTGGGCAAGATAATCAACAAAACCTCATCAAGAGAAATATTGGGGACCCATGAAGCACCTGAAATTGCAGCAACAATCATGTTAATGTATTTATTAGGCAGGATGAAGTAGCAGCAAGTTCAGAGCTTTAATCATATGCACTTCATATGTCACTGAAGTTCAAATGCAAAGCTTTAAAGACTATCCTCATTTCAGTATAAACTATGTAATATGGCAATCTTAAGCATGAGTAAAATTTTAGGTTGAACAAAGAATAGATAATTTCACCTTCTTCGACCAGGTAAAATCACAAGTGTTCAGTTGCTTCACTGTAGTTCGACATCAACAAAGCAGACCAAAGACAGAGAAGGAATCCAAATCGTATAAAGAGTGGTCAAAAAAAAAAAAAGGAAAAAAAAGTGGTCAAGAAAATAAAGATTCCTTCAGCCAAAGAAAGATTCAGAAAAACTCAGCTATTTTCAGGACCAGTAAGTGAAAAGAGGGGAAAATTATAGATTAATATAAGAAAAATCTTTGTAATTTAAAAATGTCAAAATAATGGATATCCACTGATTACTGGAAGAGAATAAAAACTAGAACACAAACATTTAAAACATCAAATCTAGAAGCCGGAGAGATTGTACAGCAGTCAGGGCATGTACCTTACACATAGCAGACCTGGGTTCAATCCCCAGCACCCCATATGGTCCCCTAAACTGGCCAAGAGTGATTCCTGAACCTGGAGCCAGAAGAAAGCCCTTAGAACAGCCATGTATGACCCAAAACCCAAAAATGAGTAAGATGTCACATCTAAATAGTATATAATGATAGTCTTACGCAAACTAGTGACTGCTTTACATACTATGTATAGTAGATGGTGGGGGAAATATATATTATGTATACAAGATAAATTTCCAATGAGCTCTTGGGGAACTTAGCCCTTTTTGTCAGTTCTACATTAACTCTGTATTTGGCTTTTTCATAGGACCCATTAAGTAAAGGGGACATGGGCACATTATTTCCCCAAAGCCAGAAACTGTCAGGAACCACTAAGTACCCTACAAGGAAGATAATGAAGATATGAGCATGTATACCATGTAAGGAACAGGGGAAGGGATCCTTGTACCTAAGAAGGCTAGGAAGAATGGCCTATAATGACCTACCATCTTTGAACTCTGGTTCTTACAGATTCAACTATGGCAGTTCAACTGTTTCTTATAATCATTTCCTAGTCTTTACACTTATCCTCAGTCCTCTCCCACTGGATCTCTGTACTTCTTTACAACTGGGGATGCAGACTTTATGTGTCATTTCAACTAAGTCCAAATCAAAGCTATACATTCTTGGGATCAGAGAGAAAGTACAGTGGGTAGGGCACTTGCCTTGCATGCAGTCAACCTGGGCTCAATCCCCATCCCTCAAGCCTGCAGGAGTAATCCCTGAGTACAAAACCAGGAGTAAATCCTGAGTACTGCCAAGTGGCCCCCAAACAAACCCACCCCCCCAAAGGGGGTATATAGCTACATACTATAAGCCCAAATAAAATTGAAAATGTGCTTTAGCTCTTACTTCCCTTTCCCAAGGCCAGTAGTTCTAGATCGACCTTATCCTTTCCTCAAAAGTACTTCCTGTTTTTTCTCTAAAACCACACTGAAAGTATCCTCTTACTTAGATCTAACAGGCTTTAAGACAAGAATGTAGGACCAAAGTTCTTTATGTGAACGAAATCGCTTAAAATATATCAATGAAAGGAGCAATAAGAAAAAAGAAATATGTGGCACATCTTTTCCTAGAGAAAGTACATTGGGAACCAAGGAGAAGAGTACAGGGGTTAAGGACTTTGCATTGCAACTTTCCAACCCCAGTTCAAATCCCTGGCACCACATATGATCTCCAAGCATGGCCTGGGGTCACTCCTGAGCACCAATGTGTGTGGCCAAAAACCAAAAACAGTATTTGGGAAGATGAGGAAAATGGTTCAAAGAGATGTATCTTGTGCTTTGTATTCAGAAGTCCCAGTTTCCATCTTCACCAGCACCAGTGTCCTTCAAACACACCTGAGTGTAACCCCCCACCAAAAAAAGACACACATTTTTCCAACACTGACTCCTCATAGAGCAACTTGAAAAACATCGCTTTTCTTTCATGTCCTGAACACCTTTTTTTAAATCCTTTTATAAGATTTGTTTAAAGCTGTCTTACTTAAACCTTAAGAGAGTGAGAGAGTACAGGGTAAAGGCATCCGCCTTGCAGGTGGCCTCCTCTGATTCAATCCTCAGCACCACGTGGTGCCAATACATCCAGGAATGACACCCTGGGAGTATCACAGAGCTGGCATTACACCCAAGCACCACTGGGTGTGGCCTAAAACCAAAAACAGAAAATAAAAATAAAACCTGGAAAAAAACCTTTCCATACCATTTTTCTTGTTTCAAAATTTCAAAAGATGTATAAGAGCACCTGTTTTATCCTGAATATAAAATGAAAGCATGTATTACCTCAAAAAAAAAAATCTAAGGGTCAAGGGATAGGAGGTTAAGGCACTCGCCTAGAATCCGGCTGACCCAGGCACGACCTATGGACCCCCAGGCATCAACTAGGTCTTCCTGAGAACAGAGCCAGGAATAAGAGCCCCCAAACACTAGTGTAGTCCAAAAAAGCCTGCTGCCCCCCCAAAGCAATTTAAAAACTGACCATCTCAAATCTTTAAATATAACTGTACACATACTTGCACTTAAAAATAAAACATGAGCAACTGATTTTAAATGTGGTTCTTAATTATATTAAATTGAAGAAGTAATCATTGAGCATGTTAAGTATCTAGCCATTATCACTGAGCACGTTTCTTCAATGTTACGCAATTTACCTTACTAAATTCTTGACTTTTAAAGCTAACCCTGACAATTGTAATTACAACAGGCATTTCTGCAGTTTTCTATCTGATCAAAACTCTCCATCTTAAGGGGCTGGAAAGACAGTACAGGAAAGGCAAGGCATTTCCCATGCACGCAGCAAACGAACCCGCCAGAAGTGATTCCTCAATGCAGAGCCAGGAGTAAGCCCTGGAAACTGCCAGCTATGGCCCCCAAACGAATTTTAATCTGCAATTTTAAAAAAACCGACCAAAAACAGGCTTATCTAAAATTTCAAACTATCAAACAACCAATTTAAAAATAGCTATTTCGCCTTTTGCAAAGTTTCTTCTGGGAGGAGGGTTGATAGATCTCAATAGCACCAGGCAGTGCTCAAGGGTAACCCCTGGTGATACATGGAGAACCATAGGTGGCCCTGGGTATTCAAACAGCTTGGCAAGATGAAACAAGCAGTGCCTCAAAATCTCTATACTCCCTAGTTGTTATTCCTTAAATTCCCAACATATACTAAATCAAAAGAAACAAAATGGCTCTTATTAGATTACCCATCAGTTAAAGTTGGGGTGGGAGGAAAGGTGCTAAAAGCTGGAACAATCCTGGAACTCGAGATCCCAGGTATCAGCTTTATATTGTCCCTGTCCGCACGGCAGAGCCTGGCAAGCTACCTGTGCGTACTGGATATGCCAAAAACAGTAACAATAAGTCTCTCAATGAGAGATGTTACTAGTGCTCGCTCGAACAAATCGATGAGCAACAGGATGACAGTGACAGTGACTGTCCCTGTAAGCCTCCAGTTTAGATCTCCAGGGCCCTACCCTTTATAAAAGAAGTCAGTTGTATAACAGACTCCTCTATGGCCTCTTCCTACATCGAACATGCTAACCCAATTTTTTTAATGGAAGATTGAGTCCTGGCTCTCCATTTCCTCATTTCTTCTTCGTGATCTAATCTTTAAGAGAAACATTCAAGACCAAGATAATTATCATGAGGCTTTAAAACTAAAAGAAAAGATATTTTGAGGAACTACAGCTATACTTAATGTAATTTTGAGATTCAGTAAGACGTAGAATAGTCTTCATTGCAAAAACATCTACTCTCATATTAAAAAGTACATAAAATCATATTCACAATTTAAGCATAAAACTAATTTTTATATTGATTTACTGATTTAATTAATCCCTTTGTCCTAAAATACCGACCACGGAAAAGCTAAAAAATATCATTTCATGCTAAGCACAAATACCTTCAATAATAAAATTACTCAAATATCGATAGCAAAGATCTATTTTATTAAGGATTCACACACCTATGTAAGTAAAAGTATTACATACTTATTAAAACCTTCAAAGGTTCTTTAGGGTAAATGAGAGTAAAGGAAAGGATTCCTCACCACAATATTCTAGTTAAGTTTCAGCAATTTTTGTCACATATCCCTTCAATTTTTTTTTTTTGCGTCACACCTGGCGATGCACAGGGGTTGCTCCTGGCTCTGCACTCAGGAATTACCCCTGGCGGTGCTCAGGGGACCATATGGGATGCTGGGAATCGAACCCAGGTCGGCCGTGTGCAAGGCAAACGCCCTACCCGCTGTGCTATTGCTCCAGCCCCATCCCTTCAATTTTTTTAAAGTAAAAATACTTAATTAAAAGTGGCGCCAAAGATTTTAATTGGCTAAGTCTCCTCCCAGTTTCAGTGTGATAGTAATAAAGAGCATGCCTTCAAAGTACACATCTAAGGCCAAATAGTACAGCAGGCAAGGCACTTGCCTTGCAGGTGACCAATTCCAGTTTGATCCCCAGCACCACATATGATTCTCTGAGCACCTAAAGGGAATGATCCCTGAGCACCACACTGGAAGTAAGCACTTAGCATGGCAGTGTGTAGCTCCAAACCCAACACATTGTACAAGTCTAAAAGAAGATATAATCTTAAAAAAATTAAGCCAAAGCGGATGGTAGTGCATAGGGTGCTTTGTGTTACATACAGCCAATCTGGGTTCGATTCTCAGCACTACATATAGTTCCTTAACACCACCACAACTGCCAACAGTTATCCCTGAGTGCAGAATCAGGAGTAGCCTTTAGCACCACTGGGTGTGCCTCCCAAAAGATATGGGTGTTGAACTGAAGCAGGTAGGGATTTTTGCCTTGCATGCAGTTGACCCAGGTCCAATCCCTGGCACCACAAACAGTCCCCTGAGCCCTGCCAGGAGTGATCTCTGCATGCAGAGCCAGGAGTAAGACCTATGCACCACCACCAGGTGTGCCCCCCAAAAAAGAATTTTTTAAAAAAATAACTCAAAACCTTTGAGACTTTGGAGGTTCTTAAAGGGGGGCACACCCAGCGGTGATCAGGAGCCACTTTTGTGGTGCTTAGGAACAACATGGTGCCAGGGATCAAACCAGGGACACATGTAAAGCAAATGCCATAACAACTGTACTCACTCTCCAGCCCTGTTAATATTTTATTCATAAGTATAAAATAAAGTACAAAAAAAGTTATATAAAATATATCCTAGGGGCCTGAGAGAGAATACAGTGGGTAAGGTGCTTGCCTGGCATGTGGGTGATCGAGGTTTGATCCCCGGTATGGTCCTCCAAGTATTGCCAGGAGTCATTCCTAAGCACAGAGCCAGGAGTAAGCCATGAGCACCTTTTTAAAAATCCTGAAACTAGCTCCTGGATGAGCAAGTCTTTCTCTGATAACGTTTTCTGGGTAAATACTAAATTTGAGGATTAAAATTTTACAAAGCCTTAAGTTTTTCCTACTCCCAACTCTTTCTCCAGTCATAGATCTCACCTGATCTTTTCCATTTTTACTTATCATTTGGCTTTCCCCCAAATTCATTGTTTTTTTGTCTTATGAGTCAACATAGCTATCCCCATTCCATGTTTCCCTTCCTTTTACTCCAATTTCCAATTCTATGCTTGTTTTTATCTCTCTTATTTAAGAGTAAAATCAGCAAGTAAATGAATTTTTTAACTTTCAATAGGTATCTGCCTGCTTATTAATATACCCTACAAGACGATCTCTCTCTCCCAGAGAGGTAACAGTCAACACACCAGACTGCTACTACTCTCCAGGAATCTGTGAACCAGGAGTGACAATAATCCAAAGTCATAAAATGTGAACTTTACATCTGTAATAAAAGGCTTGTGAGGAGAAAAATATCTTTGGTAGTTTTGAAAAAACAAACACAGGAATTAACTACAATTATCCAAGTTGATAGGGCTGAAAAGAAGGGATAGACTGGAGGGGAAAGGAGACACAAAGGCATCGACAGTGAAATAGGCTTTAACCCATTGACCTAGTTTCCAACTTGCAAATCTATGAGCAAAATCTGTTAATTTCAAAATTTCAAACTTATGGGGCTGGAGTGATAGCACAGCGGGTAGGGCGTTTGCCTTGCACGCGGCCAACCCAGGTTCGAATCCCAGCATCCCATATGGTCCCCTGAGCATTGCCAGGAGTAATTCCTGAGTGTAGAACCAGGAGTAACCCCTGTGCATCGCCGGGTGTGACCCAAAAAAAAGCAAAAAAAAAAAAATTCAAACTTATGTCATTATTTTATATATGAAGGGAAACTAAACTTTGTTTTTAGAAATTCTACTCTTATTTCACATTTAAAATGCAAGCTGCCATCTTTAAACAAAATCTCAATACTGTTTATTAGGGGCTGGAGTACATGCTTTGAATACAGAAGGTCCAAATTTGATCCTGGCAGCACATGGTCCTGAGAAATACCAGGAAATGACCCCGGAGCCCCACAGAGGTGTGCCCTTAACCAAGACAATTCACTTATTGTCAAATACAGCCCTGTTTGTTTCATATACCACTATAATGTTAATGGTGGGGGGAATCTGAATGCTGAGGATTGAATCTGGCTCGCCACATGCAAGGCAAACACCCTACCTGCTGTACTATCACTCCAGTCCCTTTTCAGGGTTTTCTGACTAAACTGTAAAGAAACAATACAGTTAATGATTTAGCTGTTGGACAAATGTTTAACTGGTTAACTGCAAGATTAGTCAAAACTGTTAATTAACAGTTCCAAACCAACGGAATTCTAGAGAGGCCTACAACACCTACATTTTATGTAGTTGCATCCTTGCCCAGGAAACTATCACCAAGTAGACTGTGTCACAATTAACCAGAACATCACAGTACCCAAGCATGACACTATTTTTTTCAAATAAAAGAATACATTTCTTTATGTGCCAATTACTAATGTGATATAAATCAACTCTGTTGGTAAGGAAATACCTGGAAGATTGTCAGTTTTTTGTGAAACCTGTTCTGAGAGTTGCTACATTCCTAGCAAGGTCTTCAAGGTATACTCAAGACCTTCGAATTCTATCCATTTCAAGGTTACTCCAGGACAGCTTATTCACATTTTAAAATGTAGCTTTTAAAGCCACAAATTCTGGTCATGAAGTAAAAGACATTATCTTTAAAGTGTTATAGTTTTCAGGGCCAGAGTGATAGTGTATCAGGTAAGGCACTTTGCCTTGAATGCTGCCAATCCAGGTTTGATCCCTGGCACCTCATATGGTCCCACAGTATCTCGAGGATTGATCCCAGCGCACAGAGCGAGAAATAAGCCCTGTGCGCAGCCAAGTGTGGCCCAAACCACCCCCCCTCAAGTATTTTAAAAAGTATTATCATCTTCTTGAAGCATTATTACTGATCAGAGAACTGTATTTATATATAATGAAACTACCTTTTAAATAGTGTAATAATCATCTCTAAGCTGTAAATATTCTTGTAACAAATTTATAGAATGCAATGACTTGTGAAAACCAAAAACTTGCTATCAGTAAAAACCAGTTTTTACCTGATCTTGGCAACATTACATTTTAACAGCATTAGGAGTCTAAAATGCCACGAGCTAGTTTATCAAACAGTGTGTATTTGGAATAAAACAAAATACAAGTATATAATCTGCCTCCTTAATAAATATTGTCAAAGATAAAATATAAACAGCCAATGAAAAATCTATTGTAAAAATGAATATGTTCTTTGTAGGATTTAAGAGATTTTCTTTCCACTTCAAATACTGAAAGATCTTATTATAATTAAACTATTTTAAGGGGCTCATCAGTATGCTGAATCTTACCTTATGCATATTCATGAACTGAAGATGCCCTGGGTTCAAAAATATCAAAAATGTCACAGTACTAAAGAATCAACATATGGGTATTTTAATGAATAATTTAACAATTCTGCTAAAGATGTTTTCATACAAAAAAAAGCTAAGACATATTTTGCCAAAAGTACAATTTCTTCATGTGATTCCTTGAGCACCACTAGAAGTGATCCTTGAGAGCATAGCCAGGAGTTAAGCCCTAAGCACTGCAAGGTGGCCCCCAAACAAAATAAAGCACACAAACAAAAATAACAGAGGCAAAGATCAGAGTTAGTAAAATAAATGGCAGAGACATTTGCATTATGTAAAAACTTAAAACAATTTCTAGTTCTATAAATAAAAAATTATCAGAATTCTTAAATAACTATGTCAAAAGGACAAGTTCCTTAAATTTATTTTCAGCTTTGATTATACAGTAAAAATTCCAGATGTTTCCCCACATACTTTTTTCAGTGCCATTAAATTTCTTAAGCTATGTTTTGTTCATGCCAATACGTTAGAATTTAAACTCTACAACTTCTAAATGAGCTAAACTGGGTTAACAACATGCTTCCTGCATGTACCTCAGGGTTTCTTCCTCCCTGCATTATCAAGTCTATAGAAGATCTTACGCTGGAAAGCAAGACTCCAATTCTGGTTTGGCAGTATCACTTATTCTGGAAAAAGCACAAGCAGAGCATTCAATGCATAATAGCCTGGCCACATATAAAATGTCGTGTAAAAATTTTATCTTTGAAGCAATGTTTCTCAACCCTTAGGGTTACCATCTGACCTTGCTTTCTTCCTGTGGGCCCCTGTTCAACCAGCTGAACCCCTAGTCTCATGCTGTGATGATTTTCACCTCTAACCCCCTTGATCTCTGGTTATGTTTCTACAGAATATTGAGAACTAAAGTTAAAACAGTTGATTTCAACAGGGGGAAAAATCTAGAAGAGAACTTGGAGAAGACATCAAAAAGAAATAAACCCAAAAATTTCAGCACAGCTCGAGGTTAGGATTCAAGTCCCTAGACTCAGTAGGGAGCTAGTTTTGTGGAAGAGGTAGAATTCCGCTCTTTCCTTCTTTATGAAGCCACTAACATTAAAATTGAAATTGTTGTGGATTCGTTTACCATTATTCAGTTACTTCTGATTTTTCCCAAGTCAAGAAAATCATCAGATACATCCATGGAACAGTTAAGTTCATTTACACTAACTGTACATAATATTCCTAAATTCAAGAGATGGATTAAACATGTGAAAGTCTGTTGACTATGTGCATATTTTCAGCTCACTTTCCGAAGTTCTAGAGCAGTACTGTGCAACAGAAATAGAATCTGAGTCACAAATGAGAGCCAAATTTTCACTTTCTAGTAGCCACATTTTTAAAAAGTAGAATTGATTTTACATCAGAAGCTGCCCCCTAAGTACCAAACTGGGAGTAGACCCTGAGCACTGTAAGGTGTGAGCCCCCACCCCAAAACATAATATTGATTTTAATGTATCTTATTTAGCCCAATACACCCAATTATTTCAATATACGATATAAATTCATAAGGTAACTTGCACTGTCAGTTTGGATTTTAAATTCTCATTTCAGACTTACTGTATTTCAAGATTTCAATCATCATAAATCATATTGAACCATAAATCATATCAGTGTAGTTCTAAAATCATGAACACTTTTGGGGGAGTGGGGCTGGAAGTTGGGCCATATCCGGCAATGCTTGGGGAACCATATGTGATGCCAGTGATTCAAAGTGTCGTTGGTCATATGCAAAGCTAGTGCCTTACATCCTATGTTATCTCTTTAGTACCAACACTCATTTTCTTTTTGTTTTTTAGTTTTTAGGCCACAAATGCAGTGATTTTCATGGGTTACTTTTGGCTCTGTACTCAGGAGTTACTTCTGTCTGTGCTTGGGGGACAATATGGAATGCCGGAGATCAAACCTGAGACAGATGCATGCAAGGAAAGTGCCCTATCGGCTATACTATCTTCCTGGCCCCCAAACACTAATTTCATAGGGAGTGGTTTGGGGCTGGGGAGGAGTTGAGTACATACGTTATGTGAGGAAGCTCATGGATCAATCCCCGACACTATTTGGTCCCCTGCGCAGCACTTGGAATTACCCTAAACACTGTGCTATGAAATGGTCCCAGTATTCATCAGATGTGACCCCAAAATAAAACCCAAAAAAGGGGCTTTTAAAATTTTGACTTTAACTTGTAATTTATTTTGCATTTTAGGCCACACCCAGTAATACTCAGGAATTAATCCTTGTGGTGCTCAGGGAATGCTGGTGAAGGAATCTGGGCAATCTGCATGTAGGGAAAGAACCCTACATGATGAAATACCTTCTCTGGCCCCAGATAATCTTTTATTTTGAAGAGTGAGAAATTCTATGAATTTAATAACAAGTCTACCACAGAAAATTGTGAATAAAAATTTTCAGTATTTTATTAATATTGGGCCATATACTGAGTACAGGGAAAAACAGATGTGCCCAATTTTCAAAATTTTAATTTCTGAAGTTTTACTTCTAGAAATTAGACCTCAAAGATGCCTAACCTAGTAATTATCAACGTTTAGAAAGCCACAGATTCCTGTGATAAACACTGACTTTAACACTGTAAGAATTACTGACTACCAGCTCATGGTGATTCAATTCAATTGGAAAAAAAAGAATTACTGACTACCTTTCACTTATCTTACCACTATTACTAAAATAAAACAGGTCCTCAGGGAAGTTTCCCAATGAAATTAACTCAAGAAGGAAGTCTTAACAATTTTATTCTGACAAGATTCCCAGTACCAGATGAAGTAATCTACTACACTGTACAAGCAAACAGAGTCCATCTGAAGGCACAACTAACTTTTTTGGTGGGAGGGAACTCAGGAGGCCCAGGGGCCCCACCTTCAATGCTCTGCCACTTCACTGCGGCAATTGCAAGGGCCTAAGGATGTGGTGTTGTTCAGGATGGCTCTGCAATGCTAGAGCTTTACCCAGGCATGGCCCGGAAGCCCTGAAGGTCACATCTGGCTAGGCATGTGCTATTTCCTAGTCCCTACAACTCATGATTTACACGGTTTATAAAATTATCTTATGGTAATTCTTAGCCACTCACAACTAACGACCTTGGGCTGATCACTTATATACAGAAACGCTATCTTATCTCAACATCTAAACGTCACTTACTGCTGTCATCTATTACATGGTTGCTCTCATAGAAAATTCTTTTTTCTGTAAGTACTTCGATTTGGACTGAAGTTACAAGATATTGTTTTAGTAGGATAAAGCATTTACATTTAAAGACAAGTCAGGATTCCCCAAGGAAAGAGAGAAAAATTAATGAGGAAAAAATTTCCAGAGACAAATGATTTTATAGTTTACAAGGGGCTGATTTATCACTAAACAAAAAAATTAAGAAATATATGCCCTATTTTCTATTGCTTGTCATATTAATATAAGAAGATATGAAACTGACTAGCTCTTAGAAGTTAATGATATTTCACAACATTCTGAAGGGGAGAAAAACATGCCAGTTTGCTGAGTGTTATTCAAAAGTGCAAGTTTGTTTGTTTTTTCCAATGGTGTAAACAACCTCCCTTGCAAATATTATATAATCACCAGGTCTGGTAACTAAAGCTGAGGAAATATTTAAACATGAAGGGTGTCGATCAAAGATTTAAGTGTGCTTTCTAGAAAAAAAAAAGATTCAAGAGGTAAACAGAACCCCAGAGGTAATCATGTGATTAGAAACCAATTAAGTTAAGCAATTACTGAAACTGCTTTCTCTCCTTTGGGCAAGAAAGGATCACAAATGAGGCTGATATAAAAATGAAATTGCTAACACAAAAATTGGCTAAGGCTGTTTTGTTGGAGAAAAGACTTGTTAAGATAGTAGAATATGGTATATGTGCACAGGGGTAATTAATCAGCGTAAACAGAGTCTATTGTTTAGAAATGCCAAAAGGATAGTTTTAGATTTTTTTTCGAAATGACAGTTTTAGATATGTTTTTTCAACATTAAATTTAGTTAGTATTCAGTGAAATAAGTAAAGAATTTAGTTAGTATTCAATAAGAGAGGAAGAAAGAGCTAGGGGAGAAGTTTCTAAGAGCAATTTTGTAGGTCCTTATAGTTTAGAGGAATACAAAAATTAAATGTACATCATTCAAAACTAAAAAACTAATTTCAACATTATTAATTTTTTAAAAAAACAGCTAGTCTGACCTAGTTCAGATTTAATTACTTGAGAATGAAAGCTAAAGCAAACGTGTAATATTTTGCATTAGAGATTACTGCTTCAATTTTAAAAGTACTTGAAAAATGAATCTGCTCTATCACCTACCTAGTTTGATTTTCACCCACAAGATTTGTTTTTAAAAACCTAAATGCATAAACTACAACTAAAACTAAATTTTATGTAGATACAAACTCTTATTATAACCTATTCTCTTTATGGCTCCTGACCACGTCAATTAATCTTATCTATCAAGACATTCTGAGTTAACTAAATTACAAGTCTTATTAATTGCTTTCAAACGTACCAACCTTCTCAAAAACACTGGAGGGAGTCATCAAACAAAACCTGATGTTCTGAATGATGGTATCAGTGTGTCGCCAGCGTCTTCTATCATGTCGTAGCCACGACTGTACAGCCTCGTACAGCTCTATTTCTGGAAATCTGCTCAGATAGTCGTTATCCAAATAAGACATGAGCTTCTCAAAGCTCAGGTAAGAGAGGAAGTCCGGCCTGGACATGAGAGGAACAAAATTGTCGAGGAGAAAGGTGTCCAACTTCTCCCTTACTCCTTCGATGTTAACACCAAAATCATCCAGCAACCTCATTATTTCTGCACAATTTTCTAGGCAGATTTTTGCTAACAAAAATGAACAGCAAAATTTCACCACCTCTATAAGCTGAACATACATAGCTGCCTGAAGAATCTCATGAACGGTATTCATACTCAGTTCTATAGTTCCATAGTACATAAATTGAAGGACATGGCTGAAACCAGTAGCAGTTAGACCTTTTAAATGAATTTTGTCCTGATCTCGCTCCCTCATATCTGCAGTAAACATAATTCTGAAGTAGTCACTCTGGGTGGCCAAGAGTGCTTTATGTGCCTGGAACTGATGATCTTCAATAACCAGAGTGACATCGAGAAGCAATCCCTCCTCATACAGTGCTCTGAACCCAGCAGAGACACTGGTGTCATGGATGGAGGAACAGAATCCTTCCACGTCCCCTGCCATGAATCACCTGGAAAATAGGTAATAAAAAAACACGTTAAGTGTGGAAAATAAATGATAAAATTATATATATAAAGGGTTGTTAATCATTTTCATGCATTCTGAAGATATTAACTTAGAATTTAAACAATCTTTAATGACCTCAACTCCACTACATGTAAGTCCTGAATGTGAAAGCCCGTTGGGAAAAGAAAAACTAAAGACTTACAGGTTAATGTTTCTTGCCTCCCTTCCTGGGGAAAACTTAAGTATCAAACAATTGTAAATAATTAACTTATTATATGCCTATAGCCATTCATTTCATGCTGTTCACAAATATATTTAAACATGTCCCTATATTTTGAACACAGAATGAATTTCTTAGCCAAATATTAGTAAGTCAATAAAGAAATTTACCCCAAAAGTACAGCTGATCTTAAAAACTCCTAAACTTATCCAAAGAAATTAATCAGATGAATATGCCAAGTTGTATACACAAGGTGTTTCTTGTCCTTGTATTAAAAATCAGAAGGCATTCAAAAGTTATTAAATACAGTGTATTCCTATAATGGATTTCTGTAACAACTAAAAAATGATAGCAACATTCCTACAAATTCTGACAAAGGTTACTAGGTATTGTTATGTGAAAAATTAATTCAAAAATTAAATGAACTTTTCACTTTTCAAATGATAAAAAGTCCAGGGAATTATATACCAAAACTGATGTCCCTGGATAGATTTCAACACATTTTCAAGTTTACCTTTTCCCTTTAACTTACCTCATTAACCTTATTTTTAAGAGAAAAAACATCAACCATCATATAATGCTTATAACACAAATAATTTTAAAGGAAATTAAACCTTATTTTTCCATATCAGAGAAATGAAGTCAAGACAGTGGAATTATAATTAGATCTCCTAAGTAAGCAGAATATACTAATTCAATCTATTAGACTGTTTATGAAGCAAAGCAATTTTCTCCTTTTCACAAAACTCCTTTCCCAAGCATCTGTCCTCTCCTAAACTCTCTTCCTCACACATATCCAAGCTTCCTTCCTAATGACCGGTCCCCCCAAGCCTGAATTTCCTCCCAACCCATCCCACTGTGCTCTGTGGAACCTTGTTGGATATTACTCTCAATTCCTATAACCTCCTCCCTGACCCGCCCCACATTTCCAATTCCCAAATCCCTGGGCCTTGCAACTATCCATAATTTGGCCTTTGTCTGAGATTTTTCATCTCTTTTACTTTGGAGATTACACCCAGTGGTGCTGGGATATCACTCCTAATGGTGGTCAGGGGACCATGAGCTGCCAAGAATTGAATCTAGGTCTACCGCATACACAGCATGTGCTCAGTACACTGAGCTATCCAGTCCATATCTGAAATCTTAACTGAAAACATGCCACTCAACCTTTTTTTAGTTTATCTTGCTTATTAGGCTAAGGGCATGTTTTGTGTGCAGAAGACCTGGGTTCGGACTCTGGCACCCCACAGTCCTAAACTGCCAGAAGCAGCATCTGAGCACCATATTCTCCTGTATTCTGCTATCAGAAGTCACTCTTAAAAATTCTTCTGTTCCCGGGGCTGGAGCAATAGCACAGCGGGTAGGGCGTTTGCATCCCATATGGTCCCCTGAGCACCACCAGGAGTAATTCCTGAGTGCATGAGCCAGGAGTGACCCCTGTGCATTGCCGGGTGTGACCCCCTCCCCAAAATTCTTCTGTTCCCTTAGGTGAGCTCCTCTATAAAATAACTGGGATCAAAGGCAACTGCTGTTACTTGTTCTATGTCCTCCTTCAGGACATCAATCAATGCCAATCTCACCAATGGTTCCCCTTTAGTTAGTAAAGGAAAAACACCTCCATGATAGGCATTATGTATGGTATAGACACTTGTTTTTCAGGAATCCCACGCCCCTCTCCGTACAGTTTAAAATGAAAAGGCAGTTTCAATGGAAATTAAGGCATCACTGTAATGAGTTATCACTAGATTTTACTTCTTTCCTCATCAATGTTATTTACAACACTGTATTTAGTTTACCCACATATTAATTCATTTATTCAGTGATTATTCAAGTCTGAGGTTATCCACAGAGAACGATAGTACAGCAATTAGGGCATTTGCCTTGCAAGCAACTGCCACATGGTCCATCACAGGGTCCCAGCAAAATATTAGGCAATTAGGTACTACTAGGTATTAGGTATCACTAATATTACTACTAATGTCACTAATATTATTAGGTACTACTACTGGATATGTCCCCAAATTTAGAAAGTACATAAAACAGCAATGTTTTGTAAGAAATAAATGAGAAGCCTGAGAGACAGTACAGTAAAGCCTTTGCCTTCCAAAAGGGCAACCTGGGTTCAATTCCTGGCATCCTATATGGTCCTCAGAGCACCACCAGCAGAGATTCCTGAGTACAGAATCAGAATTGATTCTGAGAATTGCCAGTTGTGGCCCAAACACACAAAAAAAGAAATATGAAAGAAAAACATACCGTATCCAAACCATCATTAAAAATTATTATAGAGATAGGAGTATTAGACTGCTTTACTTAATTTTTCTTCTTTGTTAATCGGTTTTCCAATCTATCTGCAATAAAAATTTACTGTTTTTACAAAGTATATTTAGGGGGCTGAGAGATAAGCTCAAAGGGCTGAGCAAACACTTTGCCTGCAGACAATCAGGATTCCACATCTAATAATAGATGATTACCCAAACATTGCCTGGGAGTGAACCCTGAGCACAAAGCCTGAAGCAGCCCCTAGAACTGTGAGGTGAGGCTCAAAACCCAAAAGACCCAAACCCAATGGTTACAGCTTAGCCAAATTTCTCAGGATCTTTCTGCAGATACTCCCTTTGGTGTATCACTCCCCCAGCGTCATGATGCTCTCTTCCTGATACTCTTTGTTGCTTATTGCTCAATCATCTAATGAGGCTCATTTTAAAAACTATCTCTTAAATACTGGTGTTAGCCAGGATTCTGTTCTCATTAGTTTTCACTGTGTCTTTATATGATGACATCTACAATTACTGTTTCTACTGATACCTTTACCAATACTTTGATGGTCTCAGTCCAAATGTCTTTTTCTTAATTTATCTTGGGAGGGAGGGTTTGGCTGTACCTGATAAGTGTTCAGGGACCTTTCTTGACTCTTTTCTTAGGGTTCACTCTTGGATGAGCTCAGGAGACCTCGTGTGGTGCAGGAAATCAAACCTGGTCGGTCACATGCAATCACCTTATCTCTGTTATCTCTCCAACCTCCAAATATCCTAATACCAAACACCCCTTTTTCTCTGATGCTCCAAAGGTATCTCAAATCATATCTAAATAACAGAATTCTACTCTCCACAGCTTTTTTTCTGTATTAACCCCATCATTTATCAAGAAGCACATTCTTCTTGCCTTTCTACCATGTACCAAACCTACCCTTAAATCTTACTGATTATACTACACATGTTCACTTACCTAGGCTAAAGTACATTCAAGATAAAAACATCAATTTTTTTTTAATTTATTTATTTTTAATTAGAGAATCACCGTGAGGGTACAGTTACAGATTTATACACTTTTGTGCTTATACTTCCCTCATACAAAGTTTGGGAACCCATCCCTTCACCAGTGCCCATTCTCCACCACCCGTAAACCCAGTGTCCCTCCCACCCTCCCCAATCCCATCTCCCCCCCACCCCACCCTGCCACTGTGGCAAGGCATTCCCTTCTGTTTTCTCTCTCTAATTAGCTGAAAAACATCAATTTTTTATTTGTATTTCCTTAATACAAAAGCTACAGACTTTCAGTTTTGTAAAGATATGATACAAGAAGGACTACATGTAATCTGGGAAAAAGACATAAAATATTTTAGATACCGTATCCAAAATTTTGGCAGAACTACTTTACTAGCAGGTTCAAGATTAAAGATTTTTTCTTAATTGAGCTTCAGTAAATAGGAATACATACACAAATATCTACAGGAGAAAAAATGGAACACCAAAGTGTAGTGTCTGAACAATAAAACATTCTGATTAGAGAAGGCAATAACTATCACACTATCAATTTTCAAATTTGAACTATAAAAGCAAATCAAACTGGATAAAAAATTGATCCACTTCATTGTATTTCTGAGGATCATCATGGATACCATGAACTCCAACTCTTCAAAATGTACTGGCCAAATTTAATGGAGATTAGTGATAGAGGCTGAGTATCAATATCCATATACTTCAGAGTAGACTACTTTGTGTTTCACTCAATTGTTCTTCTACAAACACCTAAAATATCACATACTTCACTTTTTGTCAAGGTTACCACCTCATACAAAAACTGTAAAGATTTCAGTTACCTAATATTTATATTTTTATTGAAAGGGTGAATTTAAAGAAATCATTTAAAATGAAACACCATGGGGAGGGCGGAGGGAGGGGGGAGGGAATTGGGAGGTGGGAGGGATACTGGGTTCACTGTGGCGGAGAATGGACACTGGTGGAGGAAGGGGTGCTCGAACATTATATGAGGGAAACTCAAGTATGAAAATGTGTAAATCTGTTACTGTACCCTCATGGTGACTAATAAAAAAAATAAAAAGAAACACCATGCTTTTAAAAAGAAGTGTTCTAGATTCAAGTTATACTAGTAGCGGGGGATCAGTGGGAGAAGAGGATTGGTAAATTATGGGTCAAAAGATGGTAAAGATTTAAATGCAGCACCTGCCTGATGCCCCGAGCTCTCTTCTGAGTAACTAGCCTGAGGGAGATTCCTACCAAAAAGGCTTTCCACTTTGTGATCCTGTTCCCAGTCACATAGGACCAGACTGGGCTCCAGGGTATGAATTAAGAGGGACACTCTCTTTCTCAAGAATCTGAATGAGATACGAAGACAAGCACCTTCTACATGACCAGAACTGGAACATGTCAAAGAGCAGCCAACTTCTGCCATGTAGGCTGAATTACCAGAGAAAGTCACTCAACAGAGAAAGAATAAAGCCAAAATAGGACAGAGAGCACTCCTTAATGTCCCCCGCATCAAGTTTCTATCTAGGTCTAGCTAAATTCCTGCCCTATGGGTATGAAAAACAGCCTTAGACTCTTAGTATAACTCCTCACACCCTTTATTATCTAGGTGGGCTTTTCCTATATATAACCAACGTTCTTAACAAGTATAGTTTTAGAACATGACTAGCACAGCTTTAGAATTGTACTTTAAAAAGATATACTTTAAGTTACTTAAACTTGGTCTTCTCTGCGCTTGTAAAATGAGAGCATTCAATACGATCTCTTAAAACTCAATCATAACTCTTAAACATGGAGAGTATCATGCTAAGTGAAATGAGTCAGTAAGAGAGGGACAGACATAGAGAGACTGCACTCGTTTGTGGAGTGTAGGGTACCATCATGTGAGGCTGACGCCTAAGGACGGTAGATACAAGGGCCAGGGGGATTGCCCCATAGCTGGAAGACAGCTTCATGAGTGCAGGGGAGAAGGCAGATGGAATAGAGAAGGGATCACTAAGAAAATGATGGCTGGAGGAACCAGTTGGGATGGGAGATGCATGCCGAAAGTAGATAATGGAGCAAACATGATGACCTCTCAGTGTCTGTGTTGCAAGCTATAATGCCCAAAAGTAGAAAGAGAGTATGGGGAATATTGTCTGCCTTAGAGGCAGGGGGAGGGTGGGAAAGGGGGGGGTATGCCCGGGATATTGGTGGTGGGGAATGTGCACTGGAGGGATGGGTGTTTGATCATTGTGAGATTATAACCCAAACATGAAAGCTTGTAACTATCTCACAGTGATTCAATAAATTTTTTTAAAAAAATTTAAAAATTAAAAAAATCATAACTCATTTATTCTACTCTTTATATGATTTTACACAGGTATAATACACATGTGAGAGTAAGTTAACTATAGAGGGTTTTTCTTTTGGTTTTGGCTGTGCTCAGGGCTTCACCTGGCTGAGCTTGTGAGACCATGCAGTACCAGGGATAGAAACCTGGGTGGGCTGTGTGCAAGACAAGCACCCGACCTATATGCTGTACTATCTCTGCAGACCCAACCATAGCCATTTTTCTAGCAATGCGTTTGTGAAGTTGATCTGATCCAAACTGACAGACTAATTTGTGAGAGCTTTAGAGATCTGAAGTATCTTTTCTTTATGAAAAAGCTTAATGCAACTATCAGTAGGACTAACAGCTTTAAAGCAATCACAGTAATTAACACTTCCGTGGGAAACAAGTGTGTAAGAAAAAATATTAACTAAACTACATGACAGTCTCTAAATGAAAGTAGTGAGTTGTGAGTATAGGACTGGAGTTAGATGTTTGGATCTCACTCTACCTCTAATTAGCTGTGACCTTGGAGCAATCTACTTAGCCTCTCTTCTTTGCACTAATAGGACCTACTTCATGCAAAACATGTAAAAATACATGTAGAATACTTATAGACAGCATATGTCATAACTAAAGTACAGCATAACCTTAGGGCTTATTGTGATGCTCCTTCACTTGATGTTACTGAAAACAAGTATGATAAAAACGAATTTTTTTACCATCGTTCTAGAAAAAAAACCTAACAACACAATTTCAAATCCAGTTCACCTTCTTAGTCAAGTTTCTTAGAACCTGGGTCAACTTGACAGACGACAACACTAAGTCTACAGGTAAAGCTTGGAAATTTGTCTCAGTGGTAGAGCACATGCCTCACAAGTGCTTTAGGGCCCTGGATTTAATCCCAAGCATCGCAAAAGAAAAAAGAAGCAGGGCCAGAGCAATAGTACAATGGGTAGGATGGTTGCTTTGTATGTGGTAGATGTGGGTTCGATCTCCCAATATCCCATATGGTCCCCTGAGCATTGCCAGGAGTAATTTCTGAGTGCAGAGCTAAGAGTATCCCTGAGCACTGCCGGGTATGACCCAAAAATCAAGGGTAAAAAAGTCTACAGGTCAACTTTTTTATCAAGTTCCTATACCTAATTAGAGAGAGCTTTAAGACTACAATATGAGGAGGCCTGAAAGATAGTACAGTGGGTAATGCATTTGTCTTGCACATCCCTGACCCAGGTTCTGTCCCCGTCACCCCATATGGTCCCCTAATGCCAACCAGGTGCAATCCCAGAATACAGAGCCACCAGTAAACACTGAGTACTGACTGGTATGCTCCCCGCCCTCCACAGAGACTACAGTATGTTTAATAAAAAAAAAACTAAACTCTAGGCCCAGGAGATAGCTCAGAGCTATGAAGTGGAGCCCCAGGTTTAATCCCCAGCACTGCACATTTCCTGAAGCACCGCTGGATGAAGCCCAAAAAGCAAAACCAAAAATACCAAAATATTCTGACTAGAAAGAGCAAAACTTTTGAAAGCAAAAGAATACTATTGCTTAACCACCTGTGTCCTGAAGATTTAACTTTCTACCTCAGTTCTCATCTATGTATTAAAAACAGTAATTATCATCTTACTGAAAAGTTACTATGATTAAATAAATTATTGCCAAGTTAAACATCTAGTGCTGAACAAGGCATCCCCCCAGAGATCAATGTTGGCCTCCCAGACCTCACCCAACACTTGCCTAATGCTCTTTTATCACAAGACCGCAGGAACTTAACACCCCTCAAAATCCTTTCAGTAAGACCCCACACCTCCCTAGGGTTTAAGCCAATGCAAGTTTCTAAGATGTAAAAGACTAAGAAATGTATTGGCATCGGCAGTCAAAAACACTGGACCTTATTTTATAAAGTAGTTGTTTTCCCTTTTTTCCCCCACCAATCATTCAAGTTTTATGTTGTAACTCTTCTGATTTCACAGGCTTTCTGTCCTAATCAGAATGGCTACTCTCAATTTGTGTGCTGGAAGCCACTAGCCATAGAGCTAAATGAACTCTTGAAATGTGACTAATTCAAACAGACGTTCTGCAAAGAAAAATCAGGTTTCAAAAACTTAGTATGAAGAGGCTGGAGAGATGGTACAGAAAGTAAGGTGCTTCACACAGCCCAAACTGTGTTTGATTCCCGGCATCCCTGAATACTACCAGGAGTAACTCTTAACTGCAGTCAGAAATAACCCCTGAGCAACACCGGGTGTGACCCAAAACACAAACAAAAAACTCTTAGTGCCAAAAATAATGCAAAATATCTCATTATGTAAATTTTCACACTGGATACATTTGAAACCATATTTTACCATACTGATTTACACTAAATATATCAAAATTAAACTGGCCTGTTTTTTGTTTTGGGCAGTCACACCCAGCAGTGATTACTCAGTGGCTACTCCTGGCTCTGCACTAAGGAATTACTCTTGGAGGTTTTCAGGGGACCACATGGAGTGCTAGGGATCAAACCTGGATTGGCTGCAACAAAGGCAAGCGCCCTGTCCATTATACTATCTCTCTAGTTCCATAATCTCACTGTTTTTAAAGTTTGAAAAAGAACGGAGTCATCAGAAAATTTAAAAATATATAGCTTCACTATAGTCTGTTGAACACGCCACATATCTATAATATCAATGTTTAAGGCCAAGCTTACATAAAAAATTACACGAAACAAACCCAACTTGTTCACAAATCCCTACCCTGTACCCCGGAAGCTACAAAGAAAAAGAAAAAGAGGTGAGCCCATACAAATTCTTATGCATAAGAATTCCCAAAATAAAGACTTGACACTTTAAGGAATAACATTAATTTTAAAAACTAATCATTGTAAAACTAAAAATTTTTAAGATCTATAAATCAGAAACTGGAGAAGTAGTACAGTGGGTAGGGCATTTGCCTTGTATGCCGCCAATGAACCAAGCCCCAGAACTCCATATGGTCCCCCGAGCCCCACCAGGAGTGAGCCCTGAGCACAGAGTCAGGAGAAAGCCCTAAGCACTTTTCAGTCTGCCCACCTAAAAAAATACTTTTATTATAATCAATGAGGGCTTGGAGAGAGGATATCCATTTGCAGCTATTTTTTACTGACATACAAAATGCCCAAGTACAAAAATTCTGTATGCTCAATATTGCAAACAGACTATTAGATTAAAGGAAATCAGGGTTAATGAAACTGTATTGGGGCTGGCGCGATAGCACAGCGGGTAGGGCGTTTGCCTTGCACGCTGCCAACCCGGATTCAATTCCCAGCATCCCATATGGTCCCCTGAGCACCGCCAGGGGTGATTCCTGAGTGCAGAGCCAGGAGTAACCTCTGAGCATCGCCGGGTGTGACCCAAAAAGCAAAAAAAAAAAAACCCAAAAAACAAAATAAAAACTGTATTAAACATATATTCTACATTTTGGCTTCCAGAATTTCAAGTGGTAGGGGTTTTATTCAACCTAAAGGCAACGATTTTATTTTAAAAAATTTTTCTATTAAGGGGACTGGAGTGACAGCACAGCGGGTAGGGCCTTTGACTTGCACCCAGCCGACCTGGGTTCAATTCCTAGCATCCCAAATGGTCCTCTGAGCACCGCCAGGGGCAATTCCTGAGTGCAGAGCCAGGTATGACTCCTGTGCATCGCCGGGTGTGACCCAAAAAGCAAAAAAAAAGAAATTTATTGAGGCATTATGACTTACAAAGTTATCCATAGTTGAGTTCAGGCACACAATGTTCCAGTGTATGGAATCCTACCACCAGTGTCAACTTCCTCCAATATCCCTAGGTTCCCTCCCACCACACCAACTTGTCTCCTCCTTAAAAATAGGCACATTTTTAAGATTGGTTGTTGTACACCTAATCAGAGAGAGAGATCAAAAGGGAATACCCTGCCATAGTGGCAGTGTGGGGTGGGAGAGATACTAGGTTTACTGGTGGTAGAGAATGGGCACTGGTGAAGGGATGGGTTCTTGAACTTTGTATGGGGGAAACGTGAGCACAAAAATGTATAAATCTGTAACTGTACCCTCACGTTGACTTACTAATTAAAAATAAATAATTTATAAAAAAAATGGTTGTTGTAGCTGGGTCTCATGCTTAGTGTTGTTGACTCTTTGGCATGGACATACATACATTTCACTCTACACCACCAATGTGCCAGAAGCCCCTGCCCACTGCCCCTGTTAATTCCAGTCTGTCTCTTCTTGCATTCCCCCTAGACCACTTTCCTTCATTGTCCTCCTTATTTCTATAATTAATATCCAGGGCAAACTAGGTACCCCACCTTTGCTATCAAAAGCAGAACTGGGGTAGGGCTGGAGCAATAGCACAGCAGGTAGGGCACTTGCCTTGCAAGCGGCCGACCTGGGTTCAATTCCCAGCATCCCATACGGTCCCCTGAGCACCGCCAGGGGTGATTCCTGAGTGCAGAGCCAGGAGTAACCCCTGTGCATCGCCAGGTGTGACCCAAAAAGCAAGAAAAAAAAAGCAGCAGAACTGGGGCTGGAGCAATAGCACAGCGAGTAGGGCTTTTGCCTTTCACACGGCCGACACGAGTTCCATTTCTCCGCCCCTCTCAGAGAGCCCGGCAAGCTACTGGGAGTATCGAGCCCGAGAGGCAGAGCCTGGCAAGCTACCCGTGCGTATTGGATATGCCAAAAACAAAAACAATAAGTCTCTCAATGAGAGACGTTACTGGTGCCTGCTCGAACAAATCGATGAGCAACAGGATGACAGTGACAGAGCCAGGAGTAACTCCTGTGGATTGCCAGCTGTGACCCAAAAAGCAAAAGCAAAAAAAAGCAGAACCAATTTAGATTAAAATTAAAAGGCATTGTTATGCTACTTACATATAAGAGAACATCTCAACTTGACAAAGACTAAAGAAAAAATAAGTAAACCTGATTTTTCTACACATAAAAATTACTGCTTTAGGATTGGCAGATGGCTCAAAAGGCTGAAGCGCAACTTTTGCATGCAGGCGTTCCAGGTTTGATCCTTAACACTACCCGGAATCCCGGCACCGATCCCTGCCCCCCCCCAAAAAAAATTCCTTTAGTGCTGTCCAGGGACAACTGCCATCCCTGTTCCCTAGAAGAAATTTTCAAAGTCAAAAATATTTGCAGAGTAGTAATTTGAAGCCATTTATCCTTTTCACTTTCATTCAGTGTTTTCCAGAGATAACTTCTGCCACATCATAACAGATCAAACACAAAAGCTAACAAGTCTATTTTTATTGAACCAGACATTAAATTTACAAAAACACTAAACAATGGCTCCCTCTCCACACCAAGATTTTTTAATTGTTTGGAAAATATATTTTTAATTTGAAAATTTTATATTAATGTAAAACTGAATTTTTATTTTTATTAAAAATTCAATAAAAGTACAATTATGGGCTAAAGAGACAGTACAGTGTGTACACAAAAGCTAACAATCTATTTTTATTAAGCAAGACATTAAATTTACAAAAACACTAAACAATGGCTCCCTCTTTACGCCAAGATTTTTTTAATTGTTTGGAAAATATATTTTTAACTTGAAAATGTTATATATATATATTAATGTACAGCTGAATTTTTTATTTTTTACTAAAAATTCAATAAAAGTACAAGTTTGGGCTGAAGAGATAGTACAGTGTGTACAGTGTGTAGGGTACTGCCCTGCACACAATTGAGTTGGGATCAAACCAATGCATCCTATATGGTCCCCCAAGCCCCACCAGGAGTGATCTCTGTGTGCAAAGTTAGGAGTAAGTCCTGAGAGCACAGCTGAATGTGGCCCAAAAACCAAAAAATTGTAAAACTACATAAAATACATATTTCCCAGTTTCAATTTCTATAGCACCCTCCATTTTAGAGTTGCCTGTATTCTGAAATCAGGGTATATAACTCCTTTTTATTTTATTCAGGAGCCCCAAATTAGATATATATCACCGTATGGTTTCTTTAATACTGCTATGTGTGCCCCCTACTGAAGAAGCTCTTCAGGGGAGTCAGAGATATAGTATAGCATGTAGGGCACTTTGTCTTCCACCTGGACAACCCATGTTCGAACCCTGGAATCCCATATAGTCCTCAGAGCCTGACAGGAGTGATTCCTGAGTGCAGGGCCAGGAAGAACTCCTGAGCACCGCAGGTGTGGGCCACCTCCCTAAAAAAGGTTGAATCCAAATTTGCAAAGGGGAGGGGGTGCTGGAGATTGAACCCAGGGGTACCTCATACATGAGTGGAATGCACTCTACCACTGAGCTACATGGGACCTAGAATCTAATGTAGGAGGGAGCTGCCCACAAATGGCAATGCTTAGGGTTTTCTCCTGGCTCTGCCTTCAGGAATCACTCCTGGCAGGGCTAAAGGTACCCTATGTGATGTTGAGGATGGAACCAAGGTGACTATGCAAAGCAAGTGCCTTAAGCCCTGGGTTCTATCTCTCCAACCTCTAGATAATTTTAAAGAATCTAATGAATGCCTGAAAAGTTTGAACACTAGTGAGTAGTAAGAGATAAATAACAAAAAACACACCTCGAAACTATTATTTTTCTTTATGTCATAGAAACTTCTAACAGTTCCCACTCTCAAATGACCAGTAAACAAAGTCTGGGGACCAGAGCAATAGTACAACAGGTAGAGCGCTTGCCTTGCAGGCAGCTGACCTAGGTTTGATCCCTGGCATCCAATATAGTCCCCTGAGCACTGCCAGGAGTAATTCCTAAAAGCAGAGCCAGAAGGAACCCCTGAGCATTACTGGGTGTGGGCCAACAACAACAACAAAGTCTGGTGGCAGCAAAAGTGGACAAGAAATTAAATGCTTTGAAATTAAATGCTCTGTTTTCAGTTAAAAGACTGCTCTTCTGCTATGAAAGCAAAATTCTAGGAAATTATATTGAATGTTTCAAAAATTAACCTCCACATTCATGCCATAAAGCCTTAAGTAAAATTCTACACAAAATGTACTACAAATAAAACTCACAATTTCTGTTAACCTATAAAAATTTAAATTCAACAATAGAAAGCAAACCTCAGTTTGGGGAGGAGAGCACACCAGGGAATGCTGGGGGATCCTGCAAGCACAGCATGCAGTTCAGACTTTTAAGCCGACTTCCCCATCCTATTTTCTCAACCTTTTTACTTTATTAAAGCACCCGTGATTTACAGAGTTATTTATAGTTGGGTTTTAGACATACAATATTCGAACACCAACCTCACCACCAGTGTCAACTTCCCTCCAACACTGTTGCCAGGTTCCTTCTCCTACCCTCTCACACCCAGCCTGTCAACCCAAACAACCAAACCTATTTTCTTAATCATAAAGAAAACTGATAGGGGATGGGAGGGTTGGAGAGATAATGCAGTGGAGGGCACTACTGCATGTGGCCAACTCTGGTTCAATCCTGGCATCACATATGGTTCCCAGAGTACTGCCAGGAGTAATTTCTGAATGCAGAGCCAGGAGTAACACTTGAGCATCAACAGGTATGACTCAAAAACCAAATATAGAGAAATCTGAAAATAGATTAAATTAACTTTATTAGCAGTCATTTTAGCCTACATTACTCAAATTAAACTCAGTTTAATATGGGAGAAAAGGCTGCTTTAACTTTTACCGTTTTAAAGTTAACTTCAATTTAATACTTGCAGATGACCTGGTTGTGTAAGCTTTCAAGAAAACTTTGGGTTATCCAAGCATCCAGGTTGAGTATCTACTATATTATTCTATAAAATTACTTTTCAAATGTTTACCATTTATAGTAATCCTAGTACAAGAAATATTGTATTAAAAAAAAACACAGGCAGGAGAAATAATAGAGGAGTAGGACACTTGGTCTTCCAGGAGAATAACTCAGGTTTGATCATATATGGTCCCCCCTACCCCAAAACCAGGAGACTTGAGCACTACTGAGTGTGTCCTGCCCCTGGCCCCCCAGCCCTGCAAAACAAAGAAACCTCTCTTGCCTCAATGCTATTTTGTTTAGGGGTCACAGTAGACAATATTCAGCAATTACTCCTGGCTCTGCACTCAAAAATTACTCCTGGAACTGCTGAAGAAACCATATGTGATTCCAGGAACAGAGCCCTGGTTGGCCACGTGCATGGTGAGCACACTGCCTTCTATACTACCTCTCCGGTTTCAATGCTATTATTTTATAATATTTTAAATTAATGCTCCTCTGCTTACTCCTCACTATAAGTAGTAGACCAGGAGTGATGTCATGGAAAATAGCTCCCCGAGCCTTTAGAGACTGTATCCAGTGAGAATTCTAGGAAAAACCTCCGTTTGTTTTTTTTTTTTTTTGGCTTTTAGGATCACACCCAGCTATGCTCCTGGCTCTGCACTTAGGAATTACTCCTGGTGGTGTAAGGGGGGGGTCCATAATAGGATGCTGGGGATCAAACCCAGGTCGGCCACATGCAAGACAAACACCAAAGAGCTGTACTATCACTCCAGTCCTGGAAAAAGACTCTGTTGGGGAATAAAACTCCAATTCTTCTAAGTCACATACTGACATTTACCTTATTAGAAACCATATAATCTTCCACAAGAATTAAGCTACTAAATATTTTAGAAAGTCCGATGCTATAATATGGGATTCCTACAAATATTTAAATGTTACAAACTCATTACTTTTAATTTTTCTTCTTGTTTGGTGGAAGGTGGGGTTCAGCTACATCTGCCATGCACAGGGGCTACCCCTGGCCCTGTGCTCAGGGAAATACCATGGCAGGGATCAGGATCCAACATAGTCACTGAGTGAAATGCAAGAGCCCTACCCACTTTACTGAGGTATCTCTTTGACCTCAAATTCAGTGTTCCTACTGGAAGACAAAAAATAAATTTTTTACCTGTTCTCATTTGTTCTAATGATTTAGCCAAATGGACTTTAAGGATACTATATTTAAAAGAGGGCCAAAGTGACAGTAAAGAAGGGAGGGATTTTTGCCTTGCATGTAGTGGACCTGGGATCAATCCCCAGCACCCTATATGGTTGCCCGAATAAGGCCAGGAATAATTCTTGAGTACAGTGCCAGGGGAAAAGAAAAAGAGGAGAATCTGGGAAGATGAGCCTCACTATAATTGAATCTATTTCTGGACCACATGGCTGCATTTGGGGCCACGGGACACCTCACACTTTGTACCACTAATATACCAAGAGTGGCACACCACACTTGATTGGGTTTAAAGTAGGAGGCAAACAATATTAGGGGAAATATATTTACATATACATGTATATAAAATTTTGCAAACAAGGCTCAACCGTTAAAATGTTACTGATCTCTTATAGAAGGGCTTAGTCACTCCTGGACTAACACGATCTCAACAGAATTTAAGAAACTGTTTTGGGGCTGGAGCAATAGCATAGCGGGTAGGGCGTTTGCCTTGCATGCGGCCAACCCAGGTTTGATTCCTAGCATCCCATATGGTCCCCTGAGCACTGCCACCAGTAATTCCTGAGTGCAGAGCCAGGAGTTACCCCTGTGCATCTCCGGGTGTGACCCAAAAAACAAAAAAAAATTTAAAAAAAAAAAAAACAAAAAAAGAAAATGTTTTTCTATCATTTTTAGCAGACTATTCATATAACAAGGAATACAAAATAAATTATATAAGTTTTGCTTTGAGGGCAGATTTGGGGGTTCAGGATGGAAACATTCAAAATTTGGTGGGAAGGTGTAATATGGGTGGGACTGCTGTTTGAATATTAAAGGTAATAAATTATTGTAGCAACTTTATAAAAATATATAATATATAAGAGGAGCTGGGGCAAGAGATAGTACAGGAGTTTGGTCATTTGCCTTGCATGCTGCTGATCTAGGCGCGAACCCCATGAGCTCTCTGAATTCCCTAGCATTGACCTGAGCACCATTAAGTGTACTCACAAGCCCCCGCAAAATAAGATAAAATAAAAAGACCTATTTTGTTTGCTTTTTCTTAGTCTATATTCTAATTTGAAAAAGCCTAGTACTTTTAAAATAGCAGCAACATACACACATAGCAAAAATCAACTACCCGCGCCTCTTCAAGATTCCTAAAATGGCGTCATCGCTGTTACTCTCCCCTTTGCAACCGCCCCACACCCCAATAACCATTCCCTAAACCAGCCAGACCCACCTCAAGGCCGCTATACGTATGCAGCAGGAAGTTTTCTATGCTGAAATACAAATGGTTGCCTTCGGGTCTTTACTCGACGTTCATCTCAGAGACGACTCCCCGGCTCCTTCCGTGTCTCTCTCCGCTCATCGAGAAAATGGGCGCCAGGAAGTAAGCCAGTGCGCATGCGCAGGGCCGCCCACACAAACCCATATGAAAGAAAAGGCGCGTTCCGGAAGTGTCTGCGAAATGGCGGCACTTTTGCTACATCTCCCCGCCAAAACAATACAAAACGGCGGGCTCCGATGTAGCGCAGTGTGCAAGTCTACAGACAGGCCACTTTCAATCCCGATTACTCTGCCCCCATCTCCGCCACTCCTCAAACAGCAGCAGCCAAACCAAAAACCAAACCCGGCCAGGCCAGTCAGAGCTGTGGCTCAGCGTCTGCGAACACGCTTCTCCAACACCAGGCACTCGCCGGACTCCAGCTAGCGCCACCCAAAAAACAAATATAATAGTAATAAAAATGAGACGAATAAAATGAAAAAAAAAAACGCACCTCCGGTTGCCAATAACCTGATAATCGTACTTTTCTTTTTCTGTTTATTACTCTACATGGCATTATTAGATGGTGGTAGCTTCTTTTCCTGTTTATTTAAAGGGGTATTTCCTTTCATGGCTCCAGTATCCCCAGAACCTAGAACTGTTTGACACCTAAAACACACTTAAGAAGTATTTGTCGAATTATTCAATTCTATGCCCACAGCCTTCCATGTTCTGTATCCATCTGCGATTAAAACGACAACTGGGTCTGGAGCGATAGCACAGCGGGTAAGGCATATGCCTTGAACACGGCCGACCCCGGTTCTAATCCCAGCATCCCATATGGTCCCCTGAGCACTGCCAGGGTAATTCCTGAGTGAAGAGCCAGGAGTAACCCCTGTGCATCGCCGGGTGTGACCCAAAAACAAAAAAAAACAAAAACCGACAAAAACTCAAACCTCAGAGGCGAGATAAGATGCTCAAAGACAGTACTCATACTAAGCCGTGGGTTGACGACCGCTAAACGCCAGAGCCTGTCCAGTGAAACCGCCACTTCCACACCTGACCTGCTGCCATTAATTTCTTTTTAACCTTAACCAACAACCCGCCACCATTACCAAATTTGAGCAATCCACGCTCCGACAGACTGAAGCCATCCCAACACACAGCGGAAAAGCTTTACGGAACACCAGCTACAGCTAAATTAAAATGTAGCCCCATTGTTCAAAAACAGGGGACACCAAAAGAAGTTTTCTCCCTCTAATTTTCTAGATGATAACTTCTTTTAAAAAAATGACCATTAAATTTATTGGCATGACTATTCGTGCTCCCCTAGATGCCCAATTTCAGTCGTATACCAGATGACCCTCTTAGATCATCCATCCTTGGCTTAGGCTCCAAGCCAGCCCTGTTCCAAGATCATGCCAGTCCTAAAAAGGTAATGGTAAATCTGAGGATCTACCTTGTGCGATTTTTTTTAGTTCACATAAAATTTCGAATTTTGAAAACGCGTTCTGCCTTTCAACTAGCAGCAACATACACCCGTAGCAAAAACCAACTACTTGCGCCTCTTCAAGGTTCTTAAAATGGCGTTATCACTGTTACTCTCCCCTTTGCAACCGGCCCCCACCCCAATAACCACCCCCCAAACCAGCCACAACCCACCTCAAGGCCGCTGTACCAGCGGGAGTTTTCCTTGCTGAAATATAAGTGGCCGCCTTCGGGTCTATACTCCCCGACTCCCTCCGTGTCTCTCTCCGCTCATCGAGAAAATGGGCGCCAGGAAGTAAGCCAGTGCGCATGCGCAGGGCCGCCCACGCAAACCCATATGAAAGAAAAGGCGCGTTCCGGAAGTGTCTGCGAAATGGCGGGACTTTTGCTACATCTCATAAAATTTCGAATTTTGAAAACGCATTCTGCCTTTCAACTAGCAGCAACATACACCCGTAGCAAAAACCAACTACTTGCGCCTCTTCAAGGTTCTTAAAATGGCGTTATCGCTGTTACTCTCCCCTTTGCAACCGGCCCCCACCCCAATAACCACCCCCCAAACTAGCCACACACCCACCTCAAGGCCGCTGTACCAGCGGTATTTTTCCTTGCTGAAATATAAGAGGCCGCCTTCGGGTCTTTACTCCCCGGCTCCCTCCGTGTCTCTCTCCGCTAATCGAGAAAATGGGCGCCAGAAAGTAAGCCAGTGCGCATGCGCAGGGCCGCCCACGCAAACCCATATGAAAGAAATGGCGGGACATTTGCTACATCTCATAAAATTTCGAATTTTGAAAACGCATTCTGCCTTTCAACTAGCAGCAACATACACCCGTAGCAAAAACCAACTACTTGCGCCTCTTCAAGGTTCTTAAAATGGGGTTATCGCTGTTACTCTCCCCTTTGCAACCGGCCCCCACCCCAATAACCACCCCCCAAACTAGCCACACACCCACCTCAAGGCCGCTGTACCAGCGGGAGTTTTCCTTGCTGAAATATAAATGGCCGCCTTCGGTTCTTTACTCCCCGTCTGCCTCCGTCTCTCTCCGCTCATCGAGAAAATGGGCGCCAGGAAGTAAGCCAGTGCGCATGCGCAGAGCCGCCCACGCAAACCCATATGAAAGAAAAGGCGCGTTCCGGAAGTGTCTGCGAAATGGCGGGACTTTTGCTACATCTCATAAAATTTCGAATTTTGAAAACGCATTCTGCCTTTCAACTAGCAGCAATATACAACCGTAGCAAAAACCAACTACTTGCGCCTCTTCAAGGTTCTTAAAATGGCGTTATCGCTGTTACTCTCCCCTTTGCAACTGGCTCCCACCCCAATAACCACCCCCCAAACTAGCCACACACCCACCTCAAGGCCGCTGTACCAGCGGGAGTTTTCCTTGCTGAAATATAAGTGGCCGCCTTCGGGTCTTTACTCCCCGGCTCCCTCCGTGTCTCTCTCCGCTCATCAAGAAAATGGGCGCCAGGAAGTAAGCCAGTGCGCATGCGCAGGGCCGCCCACGCAAACCCATATGAAAGAAAAGGCGCGTTTCGGAAGTGTCTGCGAAATGGCGGGACTTTTGCTACATCTCATAAAATTTCGAATTTTGAAAACCCATTCTGCCTTTCAACTAGCAGCAACATACACCCGTAGAAAAAACCAACTACTTGCGCCTCTTCAAGTTTCTTAAAATGGCGTTATCACTGTTACTCTCCCCTTTGCAACCGGCCCCCACCCCAATAACCACCCCCCAAACTAGCCACACACCCACCTCAAGGCCGCTGTACCAGCGGGAGTTTTCCTTGCTGAAATATAAGTGGCCGCCTTTGGGTCTTTACTCCCCGTCTGCCTCCGTCTCTCTCCGCTCTTCGAGAAAATGGACGCCAGGAAGTAAGCCAGTGCGCATGCGCAGAGCCGCCCACGCAAACCCATACAAAAGAAAAGGCGCGTTCCGGAAGTGTGTCTGCGAAATGGCGGCACTTTTGCTACATCTCCCCGCCAAACCGATACAAAACGGCGGGCTCCGATGTAGCGCAGTGTGCAAGTCTACAGACAGGCCACTTTCAATCCCGATTACTCTGTCCCCATCTGCGCCACTCCTCAAACAGCAGCAGCCAAACAAAAAACCAATCCCGGCCCCGCCAGTCGGAGTTGTGGCTCAGCGTCTGTGAACACTCTTCTCCAACACGAGGCACTCGCCGGACTCCAGCCAGCGCCACAGAATAGTAATAAAAATAAAACGGATAAAATGCAAAAAGCCCCACGGGGTGCCAAGAGCCTGATAATCCGTAGTTTCCCTTTTCTGTTTAGTATCTCCTATGTGGCATTAGTAAATGGTGGTTGTTTATCCTCCTTACATATTTAAGGGGGGGGTTCCTTTATTGTCTGTTATCCCCCAAACCTAGAACTGTTTGACACCTAATGCACACATAAGAAATAATTGTTTAATCATTCAATTATATCCCCTCAGCCATCAGTGTCCTGTATCCGTCTGTTATTAAAGTGATGAAAACTTAAAACTCAACGCAAGGTAAGATGGTCAAGGGCAGTACTGTTGGGGACAGTTGGGCTCCAGGGACTTTCCAGTGAAACTGCCACCTCTCATATTTGGCCCCATGGCCTTCACTTCTCTTCAACCCAAACCCACCATCTGTAAGCATATCAAATTTGAGCAATCCATGCTCCCACCTGAGCTGAAGTCCTTGCAGCACCCAGAGGAAAGACTGCAAAACACCAAATACAAACACTTTGGGGACCCTGCACAAACCACACAAATTAAAATGCAGGCCTCACTGTTCAAAAGGGGGATTTGGGGTTTTGAAACATCAAAGTTTCATCGTCTTTAAATTTGCTATTTATTTTAGCTCCTTTAAAAATTTCCTATTGTCTAAGAAAAAATGACCACTAAAATTATCAGCATGACTATTCACAGTTCCCACCAATATTGCCCAATTCCAGTCTTATAAAAGTGATGCTTCTGAAATCATCCAGGTAAGCCAAGCAAAACTTTTCCAAGATTTAGTCTCATAACCTAAAGGTAGAGCGTTCAAACCTGAAATTCCCAGTAGAGCAGTGATTAGCCAAAATTTTAACTTCCGGATAAGTATAAATTCAATCTGTATAATACTCAGATAGGGCCAGAGCAATAATACAGCAGGGAGGGCTTTTGACTTGCATGTGGCCAACTGGGTTCAATTCTCAGCATCAATAGGGTTCTCCAAGCAATGCCCGGAGAAATTCCTGAGTGACAATCCAGCAGTAACCCCTGAGCATCACAGGATGTGATCCAAAATAACCAAAAAATAAGAGCTGGGGCAAAAATGATATAGGAGTTTAGACACTCAAACTGAAGATCTGGATTCAATCTGCAACCCCACATATGATCTCTGAGTTCCACAGAAATGATCCAAACCCTGCTGGGTGTGCTCATGCCCCTCCACAAAAAGATAACACCACTTCAATCCTGATTGCTGTGCGTCCATCTCCACCACTCCTCAAATAACAGCAACCAAACCAAAAACCAAACCAGGCCCCGCCAGTCGAAGCTACAGCTCAGAGAATGAGTACACGCTTCTACAACACGAGACACTCAGACAGCGACACCCGAAAATAGTAGTAGTAATAAAAATAGCACTGCAGTGTAGCACTGTCCTCCCACTGTCTATCATTTTATGGGCAGGCACCAGTAACGTTTCTATTGTGAGACTTATGTTTTGGGCATATTCAATACGCCACGGGCAGCTTGCCAGGCTCTGCCATGTGAGAGGGATACTCTCGGTAGCTTGCCGGGCTCTCCAGAAAGGCAGAGGAATCGAACGCAGGTCAGCCCCGTGCAAGGCCAAAGCCCTACCTGCTGTGCTATTGCTCCAGTACAGTAATAAAAATAAAACAGATAAAATGTGAAAAGCCCCACCAAGGGCCAAGAATCTGAAAATCACTACTGTCCTTTTTCTGCTTAGCATCCTACATGGCATTATTAAATGGTGGTAGCTTACTTTCCTTAGTGTATATAAGGGAGGTTTTCTTTCATGACTCCTGATCCCCAGAACAAAAAACTATTTGATACCTAATACACATTAAAGTATTTAATTATTCAATGATACCCCGTGACCATCCTTACCATGTAGCCGTCTGTGATTAAACTGATGAAAACTCAAAACTCAGAGACTACATAAGATGGTCGAAGAGTACTACTACTAAGCCGTGGGTTGGGGACCACTGAACTCTGAGACTGTTCAAGTGAAATCACCGCCTCCCACATTTGGCCCCACTGACATTAATTTCTCTTTAACCCAAACCCACCACCCATTAGCATGCCAAATTTTAGCAATCCATACTAAGCCCTTCCCAGCACTCCAAGGTAAGGCTAAGAAGAACACCAGCTAGGCATACTGGGACACCACCACCATGCAAACCCTCCCAAAATAATATGCAGGACCGACTGTTCAAAAGCGGCGGGGGGGGGGGGGGGGAGAAGAAAGGGAGGGCTGTACTAAAATAACCAAGTTTTCTTGTTCTTCAAAATTTGTTATTTAACAACTGCTAAGGAAAAAAATGACCATTAAAATTATTACCATGACTAATCGTGTTGCCATTGATATCGTCCAATTCCAGTCTTCTACCAGATAACCTTTTTGAGATCATCCGTGGAACACAAGCCAGCCCCATTCCAAGATTTTAGCAACAGATAACCCAAATCAAGGTAGAGAGAAAACCCTGAAAATCCGAGTAGAGCAGTCATTTACCATTATCTTCAAAAGATTAAATCTAATGTGTGAAAACCTCTGATAGGGCTGGTCCATCAATACAGTGGGAGGAATTGTCTTGCATGTGGCCAACCCAGGTTCCATCCTCCACATACCGCAAGGTTCCCAAGCCAAGTCAGGAGTATATCCTGAGCGCAGAGCCAAGAGTAACCCAGGAGCATCCTTGGTGTGATCCAAAAAGCCAAAAATAATACTGATAATTAAGACTTGGGGCCAGAAACACTGCAGGCACCTAGGTGTAGAAACAGGTTCCATCGGCAGCCCCGCATAGGAAACCCACGCTCTGAGAACTGACCAAGCACCACAGCGTGGGCTCACAGACGCGACCCAAAACAACAGTATACTTGAGGATCTAACCAAATGTTCTGCTTTTAAACTAGCATCAAATATCACACTCAGAGCACAAATTAAATACAAGCCCCTCTTCAAGGTTCCTGAAGTGGCGTTATCGCTGTTACTCTCCCCTTTGCAACTGCCCCCACCCCAATAACCACCCCCTAAACAAGTCACACACCCACCTCAAGGCCGCTGTACCAGCGGGAAGTTTCCTTTGCCGAAACTATAAATGGCCGCCTTCGGGTCTTTACTCCCCGACTCCCTCCATGTCTCTCTCCGCTCATCGAGAAAATGGGCGCCAGGAAGTAAGCCAGTGCGCATGCGCAGGGCCGCCCACGCAAACCCATATGAAAGAAAAGGCGCGTTCCGGAAGTGTGTCTGCGAAATGGCGGGACTTTTGCTAAATCTCCCCGCCAAACCGATACAAAAAGGCGGGCTCCGATGTAGCGCAGTGTGCAAGTCTACAGACAGGCCACTTTCAATCCCGATTACTCTGCCCCCATCTGCGCCACTCCTCAAACAGCAGCAGCCAAACCAAAAACCAAACCCGGCCAGGCCAGTCGGAGCTGTGGCTCAGCATCTGCGAACACGCTTCTCCAACACGAGGCACTCGCCGGACTCCAGCCAGCGCCACCCAAAAAACAAAAATAATAGTAATAAAAATAATACGAATAAAATGAAAAAAAAAAACCACCTCCGATTGCCAAGAACCTGATAATCGTACTTTTCTTTTTCTGTTTAGTACCCTACGTGGCATTATTAGATGGTGGTAGCTTCTTTTCCTGTTTATTTAAAGGGGGGATTTCTTTCATGGCTCCAGTATCCACAGAACCTAGAACTGTTTGACACCTAAAACGCACTTAAGTATTTGTTGAATTATTCAATTATATGCCCACAGCCTTCCATGTTCTGTATCCATCTGCGATTAAAACGACAAAAACTCAAACCTCAGAGGCGAGATAAGATGCTAAAAGACAGTCCTCTTACTAAGCCGTGGGTTGACGACCGCTAAACGCCAGAGCCTGTTCAGTGAAACTGCCACTTCCACACCTGACCTGCTGCCTTTAATTTCTTTTTAACCTTAACCCACAACCCGCCACCATTACCAAAGTTGAGCAATCCACGCCCCGACAGACTGAAGCCATCCCAACACACAGCGGAAAAGCTTTGCCGAACACCACCTACAGGTATTCTTGGGACCCCACGCAAAATTAAAATGTAGCCCCACTGTTCAAAAACGGGGCACCAAAACAAGTTTTCTCCCTCTAATTTTCTAGTTAATAACTTTTAAAAAAATGACCATTAAATTTATTGGCATGATTATTCGTGCTCCCCTAGATGCCCAATTTCAGTCGTATACCAGATGACCCTCTTAGATCATCCATCCTTGGCTTAGACTCCAAGCCAGCCCTGTTCCAAGATCATGCCAGTCCTAAAAAGGTAACGGTAAATCTAAGGATCTACCTTGTGCGATTTTTCTTAGTCCACATAAAATTTCGAATTTTGAAAACGCGTTCTGTCTTTCAACTAGCAGCAACATACACCCGTAGCAAAAACCAACTACTTGCGCCTCTTCAAGGTTCTTAAAATGGCGTTATCACTGTTACTCCCCCTTTGCAACCGGCCGCCACCCCAATACACCACCCCCCAAACCAGCCACACACCCACCTCAAGGCCGCTGTACCAGCGGGAGTTTTCCTTGCTGAAATATAAGTGGCCGCCTTCGGGTCTTTACTCCCCGGCTCCCTCCGTGTCTCTCTCCGCTCATCGAGAAAATGGGCGCCAGGAAGTAAGCCAGTGCGCATGCGCAGGGCCGCCCACGCAAACCCATATGAAAGAAAAGGCGCGTTCCGGAAGTGTCTGCGAAATGGCGGGACTTTTGCTACATCTCATAAAGTTTCGAATTTTGAAAACCCATTCTGCCTTTCAACTAGCAGCAACATACACCTGTAGTAAAAACCAACTACTTGAGCCTCTTCAAGGTTCTTAAAATGGCGTTATCGCTGTTACTCTCTCCGTTGCAACCGGCCCCCACCCCAATAACCACCCCCCAAACTAGCCACACACCCACCTCAAGGCCGCTGTACCAGCGGGAGTTTTCCTTGCTGAAATATAAATGGCCGCCTTCGGTTCTTTACTCCCCGTCTGCCTCCGTCTCTCCGCTCTTCGATAAAATGGGCGCCAGGAAGTAAGCCAGTGCGCATGCGCAGTGCCGCCCACGCAAACTCATAGGAAAGAAAAGGCGCGTTCCGGAAGTGTCTGCGAAATGGCGGCACTTTTGCTACATCTCCCCGCCAAACCGATACAAAACGGCGGGCTCCGATGTAGCGCAGTGTGCAAGTCTACAGACAGGCCACTTTCAATCCCGATTACTCTGCCCCCATCTGCGCCACTCCTCAAACAGCAGCAGCCAAACCAAAAACCAAACCCAGCCCCGCCAGTCGGAGCTGTGGCTCAGCGTCTGCGAACACGCTTCTCCAACACGAGGCACTCGCCGGACTCCATCCAGCGCTACCCGAAAAAAAAAAATAGTAATAAATATAATACGAATAAAATGCAATAAAGAACCCTCCGGTTGCCAAGAACCTTATAATCCCTACTTTTCTTTTTCTGTTCAGTATCCTACATGGCATTATTAAATGGTAGTAGCTTACTTTCCTTTGCATATTTAAAGGGTGGTTTCCTTTCATCGACTGTGGTATCCCCATAACCTAGAACTGTTTGATACCTAATATGTACTTAAGTGTTTGTTGAATCATTCAATTATATCTCCATAGCCGCCTTTGTCCTGTAGTTCTCCGTTATTTAGGTGATGAAAACTCAAAACTTGGAGATGAGATACGATGTTCATCTAGCACTGTTACTAAGTTGAGGGTAGAGGACTGGTAGACACCAAAGTCTGTTCAATTGAATGTTCTACATCCTAAACTTGGCCCGCTGCCTTTAAATTCTTTTAACCCAAACCCACAGCCCGCCACCATTACCGAATTTGAGCAACCCACACTTCGAGAGACTGAAATCCCCCAGCGCACAGAGGAAGTTTTGCAGAATACAAGCTACAGGTATTCATGGGACACCACGCAAAATTAAAATGCAGGCACCACTATTCTAAAACAGGGAAGGGGGGCACTAAAACAAATTTTCTCTCTCATTTTCTATTGAATAACTTTTAATAAAAGTGACTATTAAATTTATTGTCTTGACTATTTATTTTCTCATAGATGCCCATTCCAATCTTATACCAGATGACCCTCTTATATCTCCGTGGACACCAAGCCAGCCCTGTTCCAAGATTTTAGCCCCAGATGACCCAAATCAAGGTAGAAAGGTTAAACCCTGAAATTCCCAGTAGAGCAGTGATTAACCAAAATGTTATCTTCAAGAGAAGATTAAATTCAATGTGTAAAACACTTTCCATAGGGCCAAAGTGGTAGTACAGCAGGAAGGACTTTTTGCCTTGCACGAAATGGACCTTGGATCCATACCTGGTATTCTATATTGTTTCCCGAACAATGCCAGGAGTTGAGTCCTGAGCCAGAACTAGAGGTAAACACTGAGCATTACCAGGTGTGATTTAAAAGCCAAAGAAATAATTAGAGCTGGGGTCGAAACAGTACAGGGGCTTTGGTGCTTGCCTTGCACGCTGCCAACCTGGGTTCGAGTGGCAACCCCACATAGGATCCCCGAGTTCCCCAGAAATGATCCAAGCTCTGCTGCCTGTGCTGATGCCAGTCCCTAAAAAGATATCGGTATATCTAGGGATCTATCATGTGCGATTTTTCTTAGTCAACATGAAATTTCGAATTTTGAAAAAGCGTTCTGCCGTTAAAGAGCAAAATACACCCATAGCAAAATACAACTACCCACGCCTCTTCAAAGTTCCTGAATTGGTGTCATCGCTGTTACTCTCCCCTTTGCAACTGCCCCACCCCAATAACCACCCCTTAAATCAGCCACACACTCACCTCAAGGCCGCTGTACCAGCGGGAAGTTTCCTTTGCCGAAACTATAAACGGCCGCCTTCGGGTCTTTACTCCCCGGCTCCCTCCGTGTCTCTCTCCACTCATCGAGAAAATGGGCGCCAGGAAGTAAGCCAGTGCGCATGCGCAGGGCCGCCCACGCAAACCCATACGAAAGAAAAGGCGCGTTCCGGAAGTGTCTGTGAAATGGCGGGACTTTTGCTACATCTCCCCGCCAAACCGATACAAAAAGGCGGGCTCCGATGTAGCGCAGTGTGCAAGTCTACAGACAGGCCACTTTCAATCCCGATTACTCTGCCCCCATCTGCGCCACTCCTCAAACAGCAGCAGCCAAACCAAAAATCAAACCCGGCCCCGCCAGTCGGAGCTGTGGCTCAGCGTCTGCGAACACTCTTCTCCAACACGAGGCACTCGCCGGACTCGAGCCAGCGCCACAGAATATAATAGTAGTAATAAAAATAAAACGGATAAAATGCAAAAAGCCCCACCGCGTGCCAAGAACCTGATAATCCCTACTTTTTCTTTTCTGTTTAGTATCCTATGTGGCATTATTAAATGGCAGTAGCTTCTTTTCCTGTTTATTTAAAGGGGAGATTTCCTTTCATGGCTCCAGTATCCACAGAACCTAGAACTGTTTGACACCTAAAACGCACTTAAGTATTTGTTGAATTATTCAATTATATGCCCACAGCCTTCCATGTTCTGTATCCATCTGCGATTAAAACGACAAAAACTCAAACCTCAGAGGCGAGATAAGATGCTCAAAGACAGTACTCTTACTAAGCCGTGGGTTGACGACCGCTAAACGCCAGAGCCTGTTCAGTGAAACTGCCACTTCCACACCTGACCTGCTGCCTTTAATTTCTTTTTAACCTTAACCCACAACCCGCCACCATTACCAAAGTTGAGCAATCCACGCTCCGACAGACTGAAGCCATCCCAACACACAGCGGAAAAGCTTTGCCGAACAACAGCTACAGGTATTCTTGGGACCCCACGCAAAATTAAAATGTAGCCCCACTGTTCAAAAACGGGGCACCAAAACAAGTTTTCTCCCTCTAATTTTCTAGTTAATAACTTCTTTTTAAAAAAATGACCATTAAATTTATTGGCATGACTATTCGTGCTCCCCTAGATGCCCAATTTCAGTCGTATACCAGATGACCCTCTTAGATCATCCATCCTTGGCTTAGACTCCAAGCCAGCCCTGTTCCAAGATCATGCCAGTCCTAAAAAGGTAACGGTAAATCTGAGGATCTACCTTGTGCGATTTTTCTTAGTCCACATAAAATTTCGAATTTTGAAAACGCGTTCTGTCTTTCAACTAGCAGCAACATACACCCGTAGCAAAAACCAACTACTTGCGCCTCTTCAAGGTTCTTAAAATGGCGTTATCACTGTTACTCCCGCTTTGCAACCGGCCGCCACCCCAATACACCACCCCCCAAACCAGTCACACACCCACCTCAAGGCCGCTGTACCAGCGGGAGTTTTCCTTGCTGAAATATAAGTGGCCGCCTTCGGGTCTTTACTCCCCGGCTCCCTCCGTGTCTCTCTCCGCTCATCAAGAAAATGGGCGCCAGGAAGTAAGCCAGTGCGCATGCGCAGGGCCGCCCACGCAAACCCATATGAAAGAAAAGGCGCGTTCCGGAAGTGTCTGCGAAATGGCGGGACTTTTGCTACATCTCATAAAGTTTCGAATTTTGAAAACGCATTCTGCCTTTCAACTAGCAGCAACATACACCTGTAGAAAAAACCAACTACTTGCGCCTTTTCAAGGTTCTTAAAATGGCGTTATCGCTGTTACTCTCCCCTTTGCAACCGGCCCCCACCCCAATAACCACCCCCCAAACTAGCCACACACCCACCTCAAGGCCGCTGTACCAGCGGGAGTTTTCCTTGCTGAAATATAAGTGGCCGCCTTCGGGTCTTTACTCCCCGTCTGCCTCCGTCTCTCTCCGCTCTTCGAGAAAATGGACGCCAGGAAGTAAGCCAGTGCGCATGCGCAGAGCCGCCCACGCAAACCCATACAAAAGAAAAGGCGCGTTCCGGAAGTGTCTGCGAAATGGCGGCACTTTTGCTACATCTCCCCGCCAAACCGATACAAAACGGCGGGCTCCGATGTAGCGCAGTGTGCAAGTCTACAGACAGGCCACTTTCAATCCCGATTACTCTGCTCTTATCTCCGCCACTCCTCAAACAGCAGCAGCCAAACCAAAAACCAAACCCGGCCCCACCAGTCGGAGCTGTGGCTCCGCGTCTGCGAACACGCTTCTCTAACACGAGGCACTCGCCGGACTCCAGCCAGCGCCACCGAATAAAATAAGAGTAATAAAAATTAAATGAATAAAGCGCAAAAAGCCGCACTGGGTGCCAAGAACCTGCTAATCCCTCGTTTTCTTTTTCTGTTTAGTATTCTATCTTGCATTATTAAATGGTGGCAACTTCTTTTCCTTAGCATATTTAAAGGGGGGTTTCCTTTCACTGACTATGCTATCCCCATAACCTAGAACTGTTTGATATCTAATACGCACTTAGGGAGTTTTTTTAATTCAATTATATGCCCACAGCCTTCCACGTTCTGTATCCGTCTGTGATTAACGTGATGAAAACTCAAACCTCAGATGCAAGATAAGATGGTCAAGGACAGTACTCTTAGTAAGCCGTGGGTTGGCTACCACTAGATACCAGAGCTTTTCCAGTGAAACTGCCACCTTCCACACTTGGTCCCGCTGCTTTTCATTTCTTGTCAACCCAAAGCCACCACCCGCTAGCATACCAAATGTGAGCAATCCGTGCTTGGATAGGGGCTCACGCCCTCCCAGCACCAGAAGGGAAGCCTTTGCAGAACACCAGCTACAAGCATTCGGGGTACCCCACGCAACCCGCACAAAATAAAACGCATGCCCCACTGTTCAAATGCGGGAGGGTGCGGGGGGCAGGTGGAACTAAAACAAGCAAGTTTTCTCCTTTAAAATTTGCTATTTAACAACTTCTAGGTAAAAAATGATCATTAAAATTATTGACATGACTATTCATGTTCCCCTCGAAATTGTCCAAATCTAGACTTATACCAGATGACCCCTCTAAATTCATCCCTACAAGCCTGTCAGCTCCGTTCTAGGATTTTAACCCCAGATAACCCAAATCAAGGTAAAGATGTCAAATCCTGAAATTCCCGATAGAACAGTTATTCGCCAATATTTTTTCTTGATTAAATTCAATGAGTAAAACCTCGCATAGGGCCAGAGCAATAAGACAGCAGGGAGGGCTTTTGCCTTGTAACAGTCAACCCGGGTTCAATCCTTGGCATCCCATATGGTCCCCTGAGCACCGCCAGGATGATTCCTGAGTGTAGCGCCAGGAATAACCCCTGAGTATTTCCCAGTGTGACCCAAAAAGCCAAAAATAAATTTTAAAAAATGAAAAGCTCTCAGACCAGGCTCTGACTTTTGCTAATTTAATCCTGCCTGTCTTATCTATCTTCTTTACAAAATAGAAAAGAGTAGGAAAGACAACTGGTACCAGATTATAAATTTAATAACCTATACCAGGAAAACTTCAGAAAACCATTTATTAAGCTAAAAATATTTTTAAATACTTGTCTTTCCTTTCACATGGGACCATCTTTTAAAACCAAACCATACATTTTTACTGCGGGAAGAATGGTTCCATGCTCATCTGCTAAATGTATGAATCAAAAATTGTCACAAAGTTCAATTTTTATACCTTAATAATTATTTTCTATTCTATTATTTATTATTTCATTATTTCCCCAAGTTCAACAGCATTAAAGAAGCCAACTGACATCATTCAAGACTAGAAACCTGGCTCTAAGTACGTAATATGTTGTAATAATTTAAAATGAGGATTAAACCACGTAAATATTACTTCATTATGAAAAAGTTGAAATTTCCTACTCATGTCTCTACTAAGAATTACAGAAATATGGATGCATGTCTCAGCTGTTCAAAAAACATTTTCAAATTAGTCTGTACAGATTTAGGCATCTTGTTCCCTAGATGTGGGGCGGGGAGGCATTAAAATGAGGGAATTGGTCTTCAAAGCATTTTCTAAATGATCAATTCAGCAGATTAACTCAGTAAAGTATCAATTAGGAGAATATTTAGAAAGTAGGAAATACAAGCTCAAATGTAATGTGTTAAACAAATATTCCGAGTTTGCGGTGGGTGTGGGGAGGGAGCCTTAAGCGGCCTAAAAAAACTGAAAAGCAAAGGAGTCCAGTAACGTAAAATTTGAATTAAAGAATACCGTTATTTAAATAAGCAGTTAGCAGTTCGGAGGAAGAAGGCCAAGCAACGTGCCTGTTCTCTCTCTAGCTGATCTCGAGCCTCTGGCTTCGCTATTCCACACTTATTCCGTAGACTTAAAATATAGGAATCAAAGAGGCAGCAACAGTTAGCCACGACAGCGTTAACCGCTCCGGCGGAGAGAATTGAAAAAGGCTCGCCTTGCGATTTCCCACCACTTTACCGCTCGAGATGATTTTCACGTATGACCTCATGTAGTCCTCACTCACTACCCGGGGATGTGGCTATTGCCGACCCGATCTCCGAGATCCGCCAGCCCCAGGCTCGCCGAGAGGGATTTTCTCGGGTACCCACCCGCCCGAGCACCGATCTTCCGCTTCCACGTTTTTTGATTCCCCGCATTTCGCAGCGGCGATTTCGGGGCATAAACAGCATTTGGGAAAGGGAAGGGACGGGTTCGGGGGGGAATAATCATGGTACCTGCAGCTAAGCGCTGCAAAAAATGGCTGAATTATGCTTCTTCCTCCCGCCGCCCCCCGCCCCGGCAAAAATTTCATCTCCAACAATCTAAGTGCACTCCGAGCAAAATTAGGTCCTGGCGTCAAGCGAGGGTTGCAGTCGGGTCTGGGGCAGCAAAGGCGGGCGAATCCGTGCCGGGCGCGGGGCCGCGGCCGGCTCCCGGGTGCCCGCAGGCCGGAGGGCCAGGGGCGGTTACGTACCTCGGGGGTCTGTCCAGCTCTAGTGGACGGCAGTCTGCATGGGGGACAGGCGGGCCGCCGGGCCGGGCGATGGGCGGGCGGGCGCCGGAACGGCAACTCCGCAGGCTTCCTCGGGTGTGAAGCTACTGGCGGCCGCTCCCGGGCCGCGCCGGGCAGCTGCGGCGAGGGGCGAGCGTCGGAGCCGGCGGGCCCCTCACAGCGGGTCCTGGGGAGAGAAGACAGCGCTGAGCCGCGAGCCGAGACAGCCGGGCGAGGCGGCGCGGCGTCGGGGCCCGGCCCGGCCTGGCAGACGCCGGGAGGCTGGCGGCGCCCGCGGCAGCTCCGCGCCGGGATACCTACTCCGACGGCGCGCGGGGGACAGGGCCGAGGGGGGCGCGGGCAGCGGCCAAAGCGCCGGCGCGGGCGGCGTCGACGACGGCGTCTCCGGGCTTGTGCCCCAAGCGCGCCGAGCCTCGGGATCACCCACGCCGGGGGTGGAGGAAGGCGGGAAAGGGGCGGGCGAGGGGGCGGAGCCTGCGGGGCCACGAGCCAGGGGCCGCTCCGGGCCGCGCGCCCCCTGTGGGCCGCGGGAGCCGCCCGGGGCCCGCCCAGGGAGGAGGGGCCGGCCAGCAGGGGGCTCCGTGCGCCGCGGGCGCGCCGCGGAAGCGGGCCACGCGGGCAGGGGGGCGTCGACGGCCGGGAAGCCGGCGGCCGGGGCGCGGGCCCACACGGGCCCCCGCGGCCCCCGCCGGCGCCTCCCGGGGGCCGGCCCGAGGCCGGCGGCCCAGAGGGTGTTTACCTTCCCCCTGGTTGAGCGCCAGTGCCGCCATCTTTCAGCCCGCCGCGTCACTTCCGGCGCCGGGGGAGCGGGAGCGGGTGTGGGAGCGGGGTGGGGGCAGGGCCGCCCCACGCCCGCGGGGCCCCACGTTCTGTCTGGCCGCGCCAGCGGGCCCCGCCAAGGGACTGAGGCAACCTGGCGCGGGGGCCGCGGGGCCCGGCCCGCCGCGGCTCCCTGTGCGGCGTCGCCGTCGGGGCTCAGCGCCGGCCGGCGCGGGGCCCCGCCAGCAGGTCTCTAACTGCGGGAACGGTGGGCGCGAGCCCCTGCGACGCGCCCATTCTCTACAAATTGTTAAGAAGCCGGGGGGCAGGGGGGAGGGGGGAAATACCTCTTTTTTTTTTCTTTCCACCCACCTTGGGGGCGGGAAACTGGGACGACGCGGAGACGGAGCTTTGCTCTAGCTACCTGTAGGATAAAAGTGTCTAAATGAGCGCCAAATGACATCATTTGTGCAAGGTAACTTGCAGGGGATTATTGCGTCATAGCCCTGGGTATTATTGCACAACGGTTACGTTTCAGAAATCCGTCTCCCAGAGGGTGGGGAGAAATTCATAGAAAACGGCATGTCTGCACCGCACCGAGAAATGCCCGGTCTAAACCGCTTCGCTTTCTCTTTGCGTCAAATAAGAGCGCAAGGACGAGCACTCCCGCGGCAGTGATTTGCGGGGTGGGCTCGTTTTTGACAAATCGACAATACGATTCTAGCCACTGCTTTTTTGGTGGAAGAATATAAAACTACACTAGAGGACTATTTAGTCAATGTACTGCGAAACCTCTTTGTGGGAAAAGTGCACACGATAGAAATTCACAATTGGAGACCGGTGGGACTCTAACCTTAAATGAAGTCATGCATTGCCCATTTCTCATCCTAAACTAAGGGATTGCTCCTCTCCGCACACCCACCGCCACCAGTACCCCCACCCCCATCCCCACCCCACCCCCTGCCGCCATTTTCTCTTTAGACCAATATCCCTATGAACTTCTAGTGAGATGTGTCGCGAAAAGCGATCATTATCTCTTTCTAGCAAAGTTGAACATGTCATGTTTCCCAAGAGGCCAAAACAGTACACGGTGTAATGTTTTGCTGAAGTAGACTACTTCGTGGGAAAATACAGAGGATCACCTTAATCTTTTGAAAATGGGAGAAATAAGCTTTCCTTTTCTGGTTCCTATAAATCAAGCTTTTAAAAAAAACCTCTAAAAACATCAACTTGAACATGGCATGCGTTCAAACTTTTAGCATTCGGGTTTTGTTATTCCTGGACATCTAAATGTGCTGAATTTTGATTTCAGTACATGGGTTAACATGCATTTTAAGCTATACATTACACGGTGTGGCACTAACCTTTCCAGAGATGGGTTCTTAAATCAATCAGGAAATGAAATGTGGCCGGTGTTTCTGTGCAGTAGAAATAAATGCAATGAGTGATGTAATGAATCACTCTATCATACCATTTCTTATGATAGCTAGTGGCATGTGACATTTCATTTTGGACAAAAACAGCTTTTCTTACAGTACTTTTTTACAGTTTCAAAACCGACTTTTCACCAATCTTTATATTAAGTAGATTCCACTTCTGAAAAAGTTAACTTTAATTTGTGATGTTCTTTTCACTCCCATTTAAAAAAAATTAATAGATTTAGTGCTGTAAGAGTTATTTTGCTTCTCCAAGACCAAGAAAAGTAAAAACAGGTCATTTAAATAAACTCACGCCTCCAGATAATTACTATCTTCAATTCTTTTTCCCACCAATTACTGGAAAGTAATGGGAGCTCCTAAATACCTTGAAGGCATCTTTTCACACTGGTAAAACCCTGGGAGGCAAATAGAGGTGGTGTTTTCCTAGCCCTCTAGCCTAAGTATTCGAGATCAGCCCTTAAATCCTGTGGTTAGCAATGGGCTGGGCAAGCTCTCCCAAGGCCAGGGAGGGGAGGACGCTAGCAGGAAGGAAGTTCCTACCCAGGGAGTCTGGGAATTTAGGATACTACATACCCTCCTCCACTTCCCCCTCCCCCACCACACACACCCCTCTCTTTCTCTTTTCTAGTTTTGAATCAATTGAGGCAATACAGAACTCCAGGGTTTTGCAGTGATTATCTTGCAAATCACTTTCCCAAACAAAAGAAATGCCTTCAGCAAACTCTAGTTAAAGCTGTGTATGCATTCTCTTTCTGTTTGAAAACTTTTTTTGCCTGCTGCTCTATAACCTTTCAAGGTGTTAAAAGTATTTTGTGGGATCTACTCCACCTCAGCATCCCCCAAATCAGTATAAACTTCTGGAGGCCCACACCAGGACTTGTATATGGACACATTCTAAAGGACACAGCATGATTGCTGTTATCTTAGGAAGACATGGTGCAGGATAACGTATATTGTATATTTATTTATAGATAAATTAGCTAACCAGTGAAATAAACAAGCCAATTGTATGGCTTATTAGAATGCAACGAGTGTTATGAGAAATGATAAAACCAAGTAAAAATGTTAGCACAAGTCCACAAGGCCAATTTTAAACCTAGTTAAGGTTTAAATAAATAAGGTTTTTGGTTTGTTTTTTTTTTTTTTTTTTTTTTTTGCTTTTTGGGTCACACCCAGCAATGCACAGGGGTCACTCCTGGCTCATGCACTCAGGAATCACCCCTGGCGGTGCTCAGGGGACCATATGGGATGCTGGGTTTGAACCCGGGTCAGCCGCGTGCAAGGCAAACGCCCTACCCGCTGTGCTATCACTCCAGCCCCTAAATAAATAAGTTTTTTTAAAAAAAGAAGCTTGTTCCCGAACCCAGCTGAAACTTTCAAAATAAAATCTGAGGGTCCCCAAATTTTCCAACCTTTCAAGTACATTTCTATTTCATGGCTAATACCTGTAACTTGAGCCCTCATGTTGCCAAACTCGAAATCAGTGTCTTAATGAATGTCAGAGGAGTCATGGTTAATGCTTTCATATCTTGGTCATGGCTCATCACCTGTCACTTAGACTGGATGCTCTGAGTTTCTCTTCTGTCACTTTCTAATTTAGATTTTGACTCTCTCTGTCTCTCTGTCTCTCTGTCTCTCTGTGTCTCTGTCTCTGTCTCTCTCTGTCTCTCTCTCTCTCCCCTCTCTCTCTCCCCCCACTTCCCCAATAAGCAAAAACTAAAAACTAAATCTATGGCAAGGAAACCTAAATCTTCTGAAACAGGTCACAGATTCTAGAAATCCCTACACAGAGACATCCTAACTGATCATCTCTAAGTCAGATCTGCTGTCATTTGGTGGGAACCTTTCCTAAACAGCACAATTTGTTTCCCAGCTCCTCTCCTCCCCCATTTCATGAGCCCTTCTAAACACATCCCCTGAGCTCAGCTAGAGGATAAAGAACACCAAATCCTAAACATCCCAGGCAGAGGGATGTATGTGCAAAACAAGCCTACAACAGTCACAAACAAACACAAACTTGAAAGGATACTTTCCCCTGAACAGAATGCGCAGTTTTAAACATTAGCATTATTTCACAATAAAAATGTGGGGAATGATGTCAAGGAAAACTAGTTGATAGCATAGCTCTTTGGCCAAGAGGACACACAATATGATTTTTCTAGCAACCAAATGCTTTTTGTTTTCAATGCTGAAAGCCCCCAGCAAGCAATTCTCTGGTAGGGCTTGTTAAAATCACTGCCTTCTGCCTGCTGCCAGTGATCAAGGGCTCAGAAACATTCAAGCTTGGATTCTGCATCCCCCATGTATTTAGACAGGCTTAGATAACATGTGAGCAGGCATAAGAGTGGGATGGAATCTAGGTGGAGATGGGGGTCAAGCAAGGCCCTTACAAAGGAAAGACCTTCAAGGAGAGTCCGAAGGAAGGAAGAGGAAAAACTGGGGAGAGTAAAGGACACACTCAGGGCAGTGCATTCCAGGTCTGGGAGAGACCACAAAGCACCTTTATTTAGAAAACCACCAATAAGTTAGTCGGGTTACAGTGCAGGAAGCAAGGGGAAAGCAAAAAGAGCAAAAATTAGCTGAGTATAGATGGTGGCAGTCAGGGCTGAATCCTGTGTAGCCTCTTGCCTCCCTTCTCCACTCTTTCCTGCACCATGCTATTATACTAACATCTTAAATGACCACCACTCTCTCATTTGCATTCCCACTGAAGTCTGTAAATTGTTCACTTGTAACCTCCACTAATTTACTTATTCATGCTATAAATATTAATGAGTGCCTACTACATGCCAAGTCCTGTTCTGGAGGATCAGGAGATCTCAGTAACTGAAACATACACAAATCCTTTCCTTCTTAAATAAGCTAATCAACGGAATAAGCAAGCCAATCATATGACTTGTTAGAACATGGTGAGTGTTATGAGAGATAATAAAACCAGGTAAAGATTTTAGTATAAGGATAGGAGAAAGACCGTCCTGATTTTAATTGATATGGTCAGGGTGTGAGATGTCAGTTTAGTTTTTTTGTTTTTAGGATTTGGGCCTCCTTAGTGATGCTTAGGCCACAAGGGTTAAACCAAGTGGGGCCCAGGAAGTCACACAGTGCCAGGAATCAAACCCAGGGCTTTATGCCTTTTAGGCATGTTCTCTGCTCTCTCTCTCTCTCTCTCTCTCTCTCTCTCTCTCTCTCTCTCTCTCTCTCTCTCTCTCTCTCTCTCTCTCTCTCTCTCTCTGGTGTTTGGGCTACATCAGCCTGTGCCTGGGGCTTCAGGGCTTACTCCTGGCTCTGCGTTCAGGGATCACTCCTGCCAGTGCTTGGGAGACCATATGTGGTGCCAGGGATGGAATCTGGGTTGGCCACATGCAAGGCAAGTGCCATACCCACTCTATTGTTCCGACCCTGTCCTCCAGTCTTTTGCACTGTACCCAGCCTCAGATTTGACTTAAAGAACATAAGAGATGAGACTACACAAACCCTTACAGTCCATTGTAAGCGCCTGAGCCTTTGAAAATTTAGGACCAACTGGGAACTTTTGAGAACATGATAATATTATTAATACTCTAGTAGCTGTATAAATAACATATCATTAAGATAGTATAGAGAGACATTATAGAGGGTAAGATGCCACCTTGCAATTGACCAGCCTGGGGTTGATCCCTGGAAATCCTTATGGTCCCCTGAGCATCTCCAGGAGTGATCCCTAAGCACAAAACCAAATATAAGCCCTAACCACAGCTAGATATGACACAAAAACAAAAACAAGGGGGCTGAAACAATAAAACAGTGGGTAGAGCATTGACCTTGCATGTGGCCAACCTGTGTTTGATCCCTGCCTTCCCATAAGGCCTCCCAAGTCCACCAGGAATGATCCTTGAGCACAGGGCCAGGAGTAAGCCCTGAACACTACTGGATGTGCCCCCCCCAAAAAAAGAGAAAAAAGGGAATAATATATCATTAATCACAAGCAAAGACATTTTTCTTGTATCTGTGTGATAAATATTAGCTGAACTTAATGTAACTGTTTCACAACCTAAGTCTCTATGTCCTACACCTTAATCCTATATAATGCTGGGGTCAGAGAGGTGGCTCAAGGTGTTGAGCAAATGCTTCACATGTGGGAGGCCCAGGTCTGATTCCCAGCATCAAGGATTCCTCCAAGCATCTCTGGAAATGACCCCCAAGAATGGAGCTGAGAACGACCGGTGAATACCAAAACCAACCAAACAAACATTTTAAAAGAAAACAGAAACTAAAGAGTGTGAAAGCAGAGAGCTGTGATGAGACTGCTCCAACAACAGAATGAGTGCTATAGTGTCGAAATCAGAAGTAGACAGATTTCTTCAAACATCCTGAAGGCAGAGTGAACACAATGTTCTGGGTAGGAACAAAGGAGAAAGAGGAGTCACTGTCCCCAAGATTTCTGACTTGAGTGACTGAAGAATGAATTGTCATTTCTCTTGGGGCTGGAGCAATAGCACAGCGGGTAGGGCGTTTGCCTTGCACGCGGCTGACCCGGGTTCGATTCCCAGCATCCCATATGGTCCCCTGAGCACCGCCAGGAGTAATTCCTGAGTGCAGAGCCAGGAGTAACCCCTGTGCATCACCGGGTGTGATCCAAAAAGAAAAAAAAAAGAATTGTCATTTCTTGAATTAGGGACACTTCCAGAAGAACAAGCTTATTGAAGAGAATTAGGGAGAAAGATTGTACAAGAGCCAGGTCTTTAAAAAAAAGTAGGGGCTGGAGCTATAGTACAGCGAGTAGGGTGTTTGCCTTGTACACGGCAGACCCAGTTCGATTCCCAACATCCCATATAGTCCCCGAGTACCGCCAAGAGTAATTCCTGAGTGAAAAGCCAGGAGTAACCCCTATGCATCTCTGGTTGTGACTCAAAAGTTTTGTGACCCAAAGCAAAAAAATAAAGAACAGAACCTTGGGCCATGTCAGGGTGGAGAATTAAATCAAGAGACAACAGTGGGGAATCTCCAAGCTGGATAGGCAGGCAGTGTAAGTGGCTGAACACCCACCACCAATGAAAGTTGCAATAAATGTCCACATTCTAACAAATATTTACCTTGAAATACTGTGTTGACAATAGTCCCTTTGAAAATGAAAACAGGGGGCTGGAGTGATAGCACAGCGGGTAGGGCATTTGCCTTGTACAAGGCCGACCCCGGTTCGAATCCCAGCATCCCATATGGTCCCCTGAGCGCCGCCAGGGGTGATTCCTGAGTGCATGAGCCAGGAGTGACCCCTGTACAACGCCGGGTGTGACCCAAAAAGCAAAAAAAAAAAAAAAACAAAAAAAAAAAAGAAAATGAAAACAGACGAACACATTTTAATGTTATTTACTTGGAGGATGCACCTGGCTATGCTTGGGGCCTACTCCTGGTTCAGTGCTTGCGGGTCACTCCCCATAATCTTTTTTAAAAATTTTTTTATTGAATCACCGTGAGATAGTTACAAACTTTCATGTTTGGGTTACAGTCTCACAATGATCAAACACCCATCCCTCCACCAGTGCACATTCTCTATCACCAATATCCCTGGTATAACCCCCCTTTCTCACCCACCCCCCTGCCTCCATGGCAGACAATATTCCCCATACTCTCTCTCTACTTTTGGGCATTATGGCTTGCAACACAAACACTGAGAGGTCAACATGTTTGGTCCATTATCTACTTTCGGCACACATCTCCCATCCCGACTGATTCCTCCAGCCATCATTTTCTTAGTGATCCCTTCTCTATTCCATCTGCCTTCTTCCCTCTGCTTATGAAGCAGGCTTCCAGCTATGGGGCAATCCTCCTGACCCTTGTGTCTACTGTCCTTTGGTGTCAGCCTCATGTGATGTCATTCTATACTCCACAAATGAGTGCAGTCCTTCTATGACTGTCCCTCTATTTCTGACTCATTTCACTTAGCATGATATGCTCCATGTCTATCCATTTATAGGCAAAATTCATGACTTCACCTCTCCTAACAGCTGCATAGTATTGCATTGTGTAGATGTACCAAAGTTTCTTTAACTAGTCATCTGTTCTAGGGCACTTGGGTTGTTTCCAGATTTTGGCTATTGTGAACAGAGCTGCAATGAACAGGTACAGATGTCATTTCTACTCTGCTTTTTTGCATCCTGAGGATATATTCCCAGAAGTGGTATTGCGGGGTCATATGGAAACTCAATTTCTAGTTATTTAAGGACTGTCCAAATTGTTTTCCAAAAAGGCTGGACTAGTCATCATTCCCACCAACATTGAAAGAGTGTCCATTTTTCCCCGCATCCACGACTCCCCCATAATCTTAAAGGATCACATAGTGCAAGGGTTATAACTCACGGCTGTACCCTGCAAGGCAAGTGCCCAAATTACTTACCCACTCCCCTGATAATAAAACTTCTAAAAATTACTTAGTTTTTTGTTTGGGGGCCACACCTGGTGGTCCTCAGGGCTTATACCTGGCTCTGTAGGGGACAAATGGGGGTGTTGGGGATTGAACCCAGGTCAGCTGCTTGCAAGGCAAATACCCTACCCCTGTACTATTGCTCTTGGCCTTGTTTATTTTTATTTTGCTGGGAGATGCTATACCCAACTGTAGTCAGGATTTACTCCTGTCTCTGTGCTCACGGATCATTCTTGGCAGTGCTGTGGGCACCAAATGTGGGGATCAAACCTGGGTCAGCCTTGTGCAAGACAAGTACCTTGCCCGCTGTAATCTCTGGCCCTTGTTTTCGATTAAGAACACATTTGCCTTGCACGCGGCGGACCCGTGTTCAATTCCCAGCTTCCCATATGGTTCTCTGAGCACCGCCAGGGGTAATTCCTGAGTGCAGAGTTAGGAGTAACTCCTGTGCATCACCAGGTGTGACCCCCCCAAAAAAACACATTTTAAGTAACTGAAAAATCGCATTATGCTTTGTTAAGAAAAGAATGAGTTCATGAGGGGGCTGGAGCGATAGCACAGCGGGGAGGGCGTTTGCCTTGCATACAGTTGACCCGGGTTCGATTCCCAGCATCCCATAGGGTCCCCTGAGCACTGCCATGAGTGATTCCTGAGTCCATGAGCGAGGAGTAACCCCTGTGTATCGCCGGGTGTGACCCAAAAAGCAAAAAAAAAAAAAAAAAAAAAGAATGAGTTCATGAAGTGTTTATGAGATTTTCCATAAGTAAGTAGAGCAAGGACTGAGTGCTGAGAGATTCCAGTGTTGTCCTGGAGAAGATGTCAAAGAGCTGAACAAGGAGTAACCCTCGAGATAAATATGAAACAGAATGTGGAATATTTAGCCAGATAGAAAAGTATTGTTAGTTTTTCAGAGTCTTCTATCAACAAAAGATTAAAATAATGCAAAATGTTAATGCTTTTACTTTTACTTTTGAAATGCAAAGTAAACAATGCCCCTTTGTAAATGAAAATTGTTTTAAAAAAAGAAAAGTTCCCACCAGGGCTAATCATTTTTATGTTCTTTAGAAAGCAATGAAAGCAACACTATACTTTAGAAGTCTCAACATACAAGCCTCATATTCATAAGCACTGCATTTCAGAAGGTGTGCAGGCAAACACACACACACACATGCACACGCACACGCACACACACACATGCAGTGTGAATGCCAGCGTTGAGGTGAGGAGGAACAGTGAAGAGCTGCTATATGTGTTTGCTCCATGAAAGACGTGAAAAAGCCTTCAGTATTCACCCTTGCAAGAAACACAGCTTTAAGGTTTGGGGTCTGTGGTTGGGGATAGAGACAGGATTGAATCTGGGCTCTGAGGTTATTTATTGGTTCTAAAATGAAGTTGTTTTTTTTTTAAAAAAATGCAGCAATCACATAACTCTCTCAGGACAAAATGTCTTTTTCGATACAGGGCAGAAAGGAACTGTAGGTCATTCAGTTTAGGCTGTTTCAGCTTGGAGAGGGAGGTGGGTGAACGGAAGTAAAGGGATCCCACATGAACAATAAAGGCCAGGCCAGGCTGAATTTACAAATCAGCTTCAAGCTGACCAATGACTAGGGAGAAAAGGCAGCAACTGTCATGGGAGAAGAATTAGGAAGCTTAGCATAGGTGAGGAAGGATGCCCTCAATATCAAAAGTCGCAAGAAGTCAGGATGGTGATTCTGCTCAAACTGATAGATTCAAAACAAACCCTATCAAAACCCCCAACAGACTGTTTTACCAATTGACAAAATTATCCTAAAATTTAGATAGTAATGTAAAGACTTTAGAAGTGCCAGAACAAGTTTGAAAAATTATAATTAAGGAAGGTATACTTTCCGGTTCCCAAAAATCCTGGGGGACTCATGACATACATATCTCAGTGAAAGAACAAGAGGTTAGCATGTGTGAGGGCCTGGATTCTATCCCCAGAGGCAATAACAATAATGAAAGTGTTAATAAAAATGCAGGAATAAAAACATTACTGGCATAAAAATAAACATTAAATCAATGGAACAGAACTGAGGGTCCAGAAATAGAACCGTTTTGTGGTCAAATTCTGGTCAATTTTTATTATTCATTTATGTTTTGGGGAGTCGTACCTGGCCATGTTCAGGGCTTACTCCTGGGTCTGCTCTCAGGGATCACTCCTAGCAGTGTTCAAGGGACCATATGCAGTGCTGGGGATCAAACCAGGGCCAGCCACATGCAACGCAAATGCATTAATCTCTGTACTATCTCTTTGGTCATTGGTCAATTTATTTTTACAAAGGTGTCAAGGCAATTCAATATGGAAAAAAACTGTCTTTCAACAAACAGTGCTGGGGCAAGAAAAAGAATAGTAGGTTAAGGTTCTTGACCTGCACAGAGCCCATCCTGGTTTGATCCCCAGCACTGCATGATGGTCTCCCCGGCCTCTCTGAGAACAGCCCCTGAGCACAGAGCCTGAGTAGCCCCAGGTGTGGCACAAAACTCACTTCTCCTTAGAACCCCCCCGCCCCCGCCCCAAACAAAAACCAAACAAATATTGCTGGAAAAACTGAATATCCATTTGCTAAAAAAAAAAAAAAGCATTAAACTCTAACCTCACACTGCACACAAAATAAAGCCAAAATAGACCTAAGTAGAAGAGCTAAAACTATAAACCTTTAGGAAGAAAATATAAGAGCAGATCTTTGTGAGGCAGTGTGCTTAAACATAACACAAAATGCATGATTCATGAGACAATAAATGTAAAGGCTTCATTAAACTTAAAAATGTTGGGCCGGAGTGATAGTACAGCAGGTAGGGGGAGGCCGAGCAGAGTTCCATATCCGGTATCCGATATGGTCCCCCAAGACTGTCAGGAGTGATTCCTTGGAGCAGAATCAGGAGTAACCCCTGTGCATTGCCGGATGTAACCCAAAAAGAAATGAAAAAAAAGCTCTGGGGTCCTTGGATTCTGCGGACCCAGCCACAATCTCTAGCACCCTAGGTGGTCCCTTAAGAACAGAGACATAAGCAAATCCTGCGGGGGGGGGGGGGGGGATGGAGTGATAGTACAGCAGGGAGGTCGTTTACCTTGCACAGGGCCGACCCAGGCTCCATCCCTGATATCCTATATAGTCCCCCAACCATCACCAGGAGTAATTCCTGAGTGCAGAGCCAGGAGTAACCGCCCCCCGCCCAAAAGAAAAAAAAAGAAAAAGAAAAGAAAGAAAACATGTCTGACAGAGGGACTTGTACACATGCTCTCAATGGCATGTCTGTGTCTCAACGAGGGGGAGGGGGCGCCGCGCCTTGCATATCACCCACTTCACTCCGGAGAAACCCGCATTCTCTTGCCACAGTACAGGAGTGTCTCTTTCTCGCTCTTCTGCTCCCGTAAATAAACTATTTTTAAAAATCCTGACCACGGTCTGGTGTGGTCCAAAACAAACAAACAAACAAAAAACAAAGAACACTTTTGGGCTTGGTGAGAGAGTACAACGAGTAAGGCGCTTGCCTTGCACTCACCCTACCTGGGTTCAAAGCCGGCATCCCATATGTGCCCTGAACACTGCCGGAAATAATTACTGAGTGCAGAGGCAAGAGTAACCCTGAGCACCGCTGCTGTGTCCCTCACAGCCCTCCAAAAAAGGTCCAAGAGAAATAAAAGCACACTGCCAAGTTGCTAAAAATAAATCAACAATATTTTTTAAAAATGTTTGCTCTTTGGAGACTTCATTAAAAAGAGGATGGTTGGGCCAGAAGTATAGTACAGCAGATAGGGCACTTGCCTTACATGTGGCTGATCCGGATTTGAGTCCAGGAACCCAATATGGTCCCCCTGAACCCCACCAGGAGTGATTCCTGAGCACAGAGCCAGAAGTAAGCCCTAAGCACCACTAGCTGTGGCCCACAAACAAACAAAAATAGAAAATGGTTTTAGGCACATTGATGTTGGTGGAGGTGCATAACTTTGTACATAAAAAGCATTAACATTAGTTTAAGAAAAATAAATAGAAAGTAAATAGGATCCGAAAGAGATCACAAGGGTTAAGACACTTACCTTGCATCCCACTGACCCTCATTTGAATCCCCAGTACCATATATGATCCCAGAGCACTTGCCAAGGGTCACTTCTGAGCACAGAGCCAGGACACGTCCCTGAGCATCACTGGGTATGGCCCAAAGGCCCCCCCACCAATAAATAATAAATAGAAAGTAATCAAAATGCTTTTAAAATAAAAAGACAATATACAGATTGGGAGAAACATTTACTAATAATTCTCATAATAAAGACTTATTTTCAGAGACAAAGCAATAGTACAGAGGGTAGGGTGCTTGCCTTGCGTGTGATTCTTCCGGGTTAAATCCCCAACACCCCATATGGTTTCAGAGCCCTCCAGAAGTGATCCTTAAGCAAATAACCAGGAGTAAACCCTACACTGATGGGTGTGGCCCAAAAGCAGAGAGAAAGAGGAGGGGGGAGGGAGGGAGGGAGGGAGGGAGGCATGGAGGGACTGGAGGGACCGAGGGAGGGAGGGAGACTGAGAAAGAAGTATTCAGATTATAAAATGAAATGGTTTTCTTGGGGGGGGTGGTCCTTTTTTTCTGCTCCTTTTCATTTTACATCTGCCCTTTTCCAGGTATTAGTTGACGCACAAGTATTACTTTACTATTTTTAGGGGCTTTGGGGCAACACTCGGCTATGCTCAGCGTTTATTTGTGGCTCTGTGCTCAGGGATCACTCCAGGTTCCACACGGAGATCAGATCTGGATAAGTGTGAGCAAGGGAAGATCCTGGCCTGCTGCACTATTCTTCTAGGCTCCCAAAGCATCATCTTATCTGGAAGGCAGCAGGGTTTGGGAATTTGGGCTAAATTCAGAAGTGCTGAGGAGCTATTTCAGACTCTTCAAGTTGTTTATCGTGGTGCTTGGGGAAACCTCATGAGGTGCTGGGAATCAAACCCAGGCCTCCAGCATGCAAAACATTTGCTACTCCACTAAACAATCTCTGCAGCTTTTGGCAGTGATTTTTAATTCCATAAAGTAAAACGGTATTTTTATATTGCACAGGGTCCTCCCTCACCCCATCTGGAAAGGGAGACCTGCGACTCCCATTTGACGTTTAATGGCTAAGGCGACAAAGCTGGGAGAAGCTGGTGACAAGGCTCTCTGACATGCAGAATGGTTGCTCAGCCACAAACAGTTCTACTCCTTGAGTTCCGGAATTGGGATCAGAAACAACTTGTTGCTCACCTCAAAGATTCAGATCTGCTTGCTCTGACCTTCCTGGCTTAAGATTAAAAGTCTCGGGGCTGGAGTGATAGCACAGCGGGTAGGGCGTTTGCCTTGCACGGGGCTGACCCAGGTTCGATTCCCAGCATCCCATATGGTCCCCTGAGCACCGCCAGGAGTAATTCCTGAGTGCAGAGCCAGGAGTTACCCCTGTGTGTCGTCAGGTGTGACCCCCCCCCAAAAAAAAAACAAGTCTCATCAGGGCCTGGAACGATAGTACAGTGGGTAGAGCACTTGCCTTGCATGCGGTCAAGCTGGGTTTGATCCCCAGCCGGGAGTGATCCCTGAGCACAGAGCCAGGAGTGATCCCTGAGCACAGAACCAGGAGTAAGCCCTGAGCAGTGCTGGATGTGGCCCCCAAACCAAAAAATAATAAAAAACTTAATAAAATTCATCAACTTTACACACACTTGAAAATGTTTTTATAGTTATTGATAGTTGAGCTTTATTATGAATTTTTAATATATATTTATTTTTCATCAAGACACTATGATTTACAGAGCTGTTCACAATGGAATTGTTTCAGACATACAATGTTCCAACACCAGTTCCACCACCAGTGTCGCCAGGGCCCCTGCCATCCCTCAGCCGGCCCCTTTGGCAGGCATGTACCAAATTTATTTCAGATTGCTTGCTCCAACAAAACTTAAAGAAATGGCAAATGGGTCTCCTGGTGCTTACCACAGGCCGTGTTCTTTACACCAACAGTAAAAGTAATGGGCCTCATTCCCCTGACCCTGACCGTGACAGGGACGAATGAGACGTTACTGGTATAGAAAGAGCAAGCATAGCAATCCCGCCCCATGTACACCCCCACCCAGGCCCTTTGCCTGGTCTACATTGTGAATGGGGGACATGGAGAAAAAAAAAGAAATGGCAATTGGAATTATCAGAAGATAAATCAACAGAAGTTCATTTGTAGTGATTAATTGCTATATGATTTAAACCTCTGTAAATAAGAAAATTCAAGCTCAGACCCCCACCCCTCTCTCAGAGTTGTTCTGTTCTGTTTTGTTCCATTGTAGCTCCCCCTCCCCCTTTCCTGATGATTTTGCAGAAGAAAGTAAAGCTGCTCAAGGCCCTGGAAGTGGGGTGGGGCCCAGGAGACTAACTTGGGGAGGGTGGGATTTTGCCAAAAACCTGGGCAGGGAGTGGTGAGTGGGACCCACGTGTCTCCTGGAGGGTCCTAGGCTGGCCTGTCCCTGTGGCCAGCTGCTGACGGGACAGAGGACAGCAGCGTGCAGCCCATGTGCGCAGGAGAAAAGAGGGGGCCGCTTGCTCATAGAACTTGTACCTTTTCATGCTAGAATATCCTGTTCAAAAAGACAAAAAAAGAAATGTAAAATAGTTGAATGAGCTTGTATTATAACATTAATATTATTGAGGACCTGCTTTCCAGGCTGAAGTGATTCATCCATTATCCTAGTCCTGCTTTAGTCCTTTGTACTTTGTGGTAATTATGCTTTTCTTTTTAATACAAAAAAATGTATAAAAATAAAAACTTGAAAAGGCAAAAAAAATTCAAATTATTTAATACAATGTAGTCTACTGCCTAGTCTCATTTACAGAACTAAGTTTTCAACTCTGGTACCTAAAACATTTTGCATTAAATTTTATTTTGAACTTGGACCTTATTGTGGTAATTATCCTATCTGCCCTGTCATAAATGAGGCTTATTTTTTTGCCTCCTTGGCAAGCATTTAACAAACTTATTTCATATTACTTGGTCAAAAAAAACTTAAAAGAATGGCAAATCAAATTATCATAAAATAAATCAATACAAGTCAATCTGTGGTGGTCCACTGTATCACTGTATCACTGTTGTCCCGTTGCTCATCAATTTGCTCAAGTGGGCACCAGTAACGTCTCCTTCGTCCTTGTCACGTTCAGGGTCAGGGGAATGAGGCCCATTAGTTTTACTGTTTTGGGCATATCAAATACGCCATGGGTAGCTAGTCAGGCTCTGCCGCGCGGGATTCTGCCTGGTTTGGTGGTGGTTAATCACTTTATATTGACTTTTAGACATATAATGTTCTAGCACCCATCCCACTGCCAAGCAAGAGAGTTTCAATCCAGCAAATCTTATATTTAAAGATGTAAGGAGAGAGACAGAGAGGAAGTAAGTGTTCAGGAGAGAACATGGGCTTCTCTAGAGTGGACAAAGGCAAGCAAAGAGACCTAGAGACAAGCAAGGGGATACGTAAACAGGGCCCTGGAAGAGCAAGGCTGCCCCGATGAGACAGAGAGACAAGCCAGCAAGACATGGGCTCAGGCAATAACATGGGCCTGAGAGAGGAGGCTTCTGCATGTACTTGCTAAAAATTTAAAATGTAGGCAAGAGCTGGGAATCAGTGTATGGTCCCCCACGTGTCACTGGCAGTAACCCTCAAGCACAGCTGTTTGTAGTCCAAAAACAAAAACAAAAACATGAAGGTCAAGACATTTCAGTGTATCCGATGCTTATTTTCTGTGTAACTTAATTTAGTTCACACAAAACACATCAATGATCTAGTATTGCTGATGAGATTAAAGTTTGAAAAACTTAAAATTTTTCAAGGCTATATATGGGTTTTGGGGGGGGGGTTAATTTTTGTTGTTGTTGTTGAATCACTGTGAGATAGACCCTTACAAAGCTGTTCATGATTAGATTTCAGTCATACAGTATTCCAACACCCGTCCTTCCACCAGTGTACATTTCCCAGCACCAGTGTCCCCAGGTTCCCTCCCATCACCCCCCACCTGCCTCTATGGCAGGTGCTTTTCTTCTCTGTCTGTCTGTCTCTCACTCTCGCTCTTGCGCTTTCCCTTTTGGGCATTGTGGTTTGCAATTACAAATTTTGAAAGGTGATCAGGAATATCCCTTTACCTACTTTTATTTTTTTTTACCTACTTTTAACACTCAGTTTTTGTCCAGTGTGATCATTTCCAGCTATTACGGTCATCCTGGACCCTTCTCTTACATACCCTCCGCTCCACACACATTTGCGGTTGATTCCAAACATTGACCAGTCCTTTAGCCCCTGTTTTCCTGGGCCCCATAGATATTCACGGTCACTGTCATCCCGTTGCTCATCGATTTGCTTAAGCGGGCACCAGTAACGTCTCCATCGTGAGACTTGTTACTGTTTTTGCCAGGCTCTGCCGTGCGGGCTGGATACTCTCGGTAGCTTGCCGGGCTCTCCGAGAGGGGCAGAGGAATCGAACCTGGGTGGGCCGTGTGCAAAGCAAATGCCCTACCTGCTGTGCTATCACTCCAGCCCCATAGATATTAGTTTTCAAATATATACATATATATATCACAAATGAATGCAGTCATTCTATTAATTCTATGTCTGTCCCTCTCCTTCTGACTCATTTTACTCAGCATGATACTCTCCATGTCCATCCATTTATAGGCAAATTTCATGATTTCATTTTTCCTGATGGACTGGAGTGATAGCACAGCAGGTAGGGCATTTGCCTTGCATGTGGCCAACAAGGTTTGATTCCTCCATCCCTCTCAGAGAGCCTGGCAAGCTACCGAGAGTATCCCACTGGCACGGCAGAGCCTGGCAAGCTACCGGTGGCATATTTGATATGCTCAAAATAGTAACAACAAGTCTCACAATGGAGATGTTACTGGTGCCCGCTTGAGCAAATCGATGAACAATGGGATGACAGTGCTACAGTGCTACAGTGCATTTTTCCTGACAGCTGCGTGGTGTTCCATTGTGTAGATGTACTATAGTTTCTTTATCCATTCAGCTGTTCTTGGGAACTCAGGTTGTTTCCAGATTCTGGCTATTGTGAATAGTGCTGCAATGAACATAGGAGTGCAGATGGTGTTTCTGATGTGTGTCTTTTGGCCACCAGGTTATATTCCCAGAAGTGGAATTGCTGCATCAAATGGGAGCTCAATTTCTAGTTTCATGAGGAATGTCCATATTATTTTCCATATACATGGATTTTTAATTACAGTATTTTTTTTCTGGTGTTGGTTTCATGTATGTGAGATATGTACTTTACAGCCAAGCCACATCCCCAGCTGTGTGTATTTTGGGGAAGGAGTTTGGGCCACACCCAGTAGTTCTCAGGGCTTACTCCTGACTCTGTGCTCAGGGGTCACTCCTGGTAGTGCTTGAGGGACTATATGCAGTGTTGGAAATCTAACTAGGGTCCGCCACATTCAAGGCAAGGGCCTTACCTCTGTACTATCTCTCCAGATCTCACTGTCTATTTTTTAAAAACTATTTTTGGATGTTGTAAAGTAAGTAAATCCTGCCATATAGTCATGAGATAGACAACCAAATATAAAAATAAGCTTGAATATTTTAGCAAAGGAGAGCTAGGAATAGCTAATAAGTATAAGAAAAAATACTCAACATCACAAGTCATTAAAGAAATGTAAATTAAGACCACATCCAGAAGACTGGGGTATAGTTCTGATGAGTGTTGAGGGCACAAGTTTGATCCCTAGTAAAGTTCCACATGCATATGTAAGCACGACCCCAGTGGCACTACCATTTGGAATCCCTGGCATCACAAAGAAGTATGATTTCTGGCGAGCGCCATAACTAACAGTGTACTGGCATCACAACCAAGCAGTTATTGTTATGAGTGGTTATCACAACAGCAACAAAAGGGGGAGGAATGGGCAATAAATAAATGAAAGCATATCCACTACAATAATAACTGAAGAAGAGACAGAATAGCAAGCTTTGGAGAAGATATAGATAAAGTGGAGACCTTATACTTTGCTGGTGGGATTATAAAATAGTGCTGGTACTTTGGGAAACACTTTTGTCTTTTTTTCAGAATGTGAAGCATAGATTTACCATAGGACTCAGCAATTTCACAACCATTTATCAAGAGAAATGAAAACATGGTTTCATAAAACCTTGTGCACAACAAATTTTCACAGCATCTTATCTACTGTAGCACTGTAGCACTTAGCACTGTCGTCCTGTTGTTCATCGATTTGCTTGAGTGGGCACCAGTAACATCTCCATTGTGAGACTTGTTACTGTTTTCGGCATATTGAATATGCCACGGGTAGCTTGCCAGGCTCTGCTGTGCGGGCGGGATACTCTCGGTAGCTTTCGGGCTGAGAGGGATGGAGAAATCTAACCCGGGTCGACTGCAAGAAAGATAAATGCCCTACCCGCTTTGCTATCGCTAATTTCATCTTATCTACAATAGCCAAAATTGTATGTAAACAATACAGACATTCATCTGGTGAATGGATCAAGATAACGTGGTATGATTATACAACAGAATTATGTTCAGCAATAAAAAGGAATGAATTACTATTGATAGAAGTACAACATGGCTAGACCTCAAAACCATTATGCTAGTTGAAAGGAGCCAGATGCAAAGGACCACATATTGTATGATTTCAATTATACAAAATATTCAGAAAAGGCAGCGTTATAGAGCAAAAGCCATTAATGGTTGCTTAGGGCAGAGATGGATGAATAGGGATTAACTGTAAATAGACACCAGGGATCTCTTTGGGATGACGGAAATGTTCAAAATTTGAATTGTGGTGATGGTTGCACAACTCAGCACATTTACTAAAAATCATTTAATTATAGATTTTAAATGGATGGATTTTTATGGCATGCAAATTTTACACAACTTTTTTTAAAACAGAAGAATATAATGGCCTGTGAATTCTAGCTCTGCTGTGGAATTGTCTCAATGTTATCTATCTTTTTCAGACTCAGTTTTCTTCACCTGTAAAATATGAGCAATAGTATATACCTCATTCTATTGTTGTGAAGATGAAAACTAATAGTTATTATGTCAGTGCAAATACTATTATTATTTTACTTCTTGAGACGCTTCTACTTCCAAATGTTTCTGACAGAAAAACCTATCTTGTTCTATTTACTCTGTGAATTTTATTTTTTACTGATGTGTTCACATAAGATTCACCTATATTTTTTGTTCTTTTGGAGCTACATCTGATGGTGCTCAGGAGCTATTCCTGACTTTGCACTTGGTAATTACTCGTGATGAGCTTAGGGGACCATATGGGATACTAGGGGTGGAAACTGAGTTGGTCCCGTGCAAGGCAAGTGCCTTCACCACTGTACTATCTCTCCGGCCCCCAAATTTACCCTTTTAAAATACACAATTAAAAGCTTTTTAAAAAATAAATACACAATTCAGGGACCAGAGCAGTAGGTCAATTGCCTTGCACATGGTTCACCCAAATTCAATCCCCTGGCACCCCAAATGGTCCCTAGTGTCCACCAGGAGTAATTCCTGATCACAGAGCCAGAAGTAAACCCTGAGCACCACCAGGTGTGAGCCCCCCATAACAAACAAACACAAAAGCACTCAATTCAGTGATTCAGTTTTTCCAGTTTAATCATAAAAGTGTACAACCAAACTACTATTTAACTCCACAACATTTTAATCAACTTAATGGATGATACAATTTTAACTATATCTGCACACTCATTTATACATTCCTATATTGAGGAACTAAATGCCAACGACAAAACACAATGTATTGTTCTGTTTTATTTTTTTGTTTGTTTGGGGGCCACCACCTTGCAGAGCTCAGGGCTTATTTCTGACTCTGTGCTCAGAGGACCGTAGTCTGGGGATCAAACTATGGTCTGGAGCTTGCAAGGCAAGTGCCTTAACTCCTATTTCTCTGGCTCCTGTACTGTACAGCTTTGACCATTATTTAATTACTTTTATTGAAATCTTATTTTCTATTTCAGATAACCTGTAGTACCTAAAATACATGTGATCTAAAACATCAATGTTGATTTTAAGGGGCCATAGCAATAATATGGGAGGAAGGGTGTTTGCCTAGCACGTGGCAGACCTGGATTCAATCCCTGGCACCTCCATGGTTCCTTGAGCGCTGCCAAGAGTGACCCCTAAGCACTGAGCCAGACCTGAGCACTGCCAGATGTGGCCCCAAGTCCAAAAATAATAATAATTTTGATGTTAAGCATTCAGTTAAGATAAATAACCTAGTTATTTGTCCTGCCTCATATTTTTCCAGTTAGAAATTAATGCCTATTTATGCTACAAGAAGCTTATAGAACTGCATTAAGAAAATAACAAAAATGTCTAAAGCCGCAACATTGACTGCAGGGCCTCACATGAGCAAGCAGGCCTCTAAGCGGAGCTACAACCTCTACCTCCAACTTACTACTTTTGCGTTGCTGGGGAATCAAACCCACAGCATCATGCATGCAAGTCAAGAGCTCCGTGGCTGGGTTATTATATCTGTATCTTCTAACCTTAAAAAATAAAAAATAAGAGCAAATGAATTGGTCCAAATGGTAAAGAGCTTGCTTTGCATGTGGCAAACCCAACACTGCCAGGAGTAATCCCTGAACACAAACCAGGAATAAACCAGGTGTGGCCCAAAAAGCAAACAAAAGAAAAATTAAGTCTTAGGTGCACAACTTGATCCAATACTTGCATATGTTGCAAAGTGTTCACCATAAGTCTAATATCCATCACCGTTTCTTTTCTTTTCTTTGCGGGGGGGGGAAGGGGGGGAAGGGATCCCTGTGTTGCTCAGAACCATAAATAAATTGCTGGGAGCCTGCTTGTACCAGTACTTTGAATCATTTCCCTAATCCCCAGTCTTTTTTCTCTAAGAACTTTTCAAATCTATTGCTAACCTTTAAAAAACAACAACAAAAAACAAAACCTTTTTATTTTTGGGCCACACCAGACGATGCTCAGAGATAACTCCTCGCAGTGCTTCAGGGAGCACCCAGATGGGTTGGGGATGGAAACCAGGTCGGCTGTGTGCAAGGCTGTACTATCTCTCTGGCCCTCATTTATAACATTAACACGATAAAAACGGGGTTTAAAAAGTCCCCCAAATCTTTAAAATTTAGGCTCTCAATTTATTGGTAATCCCTTCATTAAATATGTGGGGCTTCAGGGCGGGGGAGAGAGCACAGCATGAAAGTCGCTTGCTTTGGATCATTATGTTGACTCCGAATCTACCCCGACACTTGCAGATGGTGCTCCAAGCACCGCCAGGAGTGACTTCTGAGCAACGCCGGCGTGGCCAAAAACTAAACAAGTGGGTTTTTATTTTGCATTCGCTTTAAAACAAAACAAAACAAAACAACAAATCCCCGGGCGTTCTTATGACATCTACCTATGGTAACTCAAGCCTGCGTCCAGAGAGTGCCCAAGCAGAGCAAGTTCTGACTTGACTTTTGCTATTCGTGGGCACCTGAGCGCCCCACCTAGCCGCGTGGGGGCGCTCTCACCCGGGGGCCCCGGAGGCCGCGCAGCGCCGTACGGGTGGCCTGCTCCGCGCGCCAATTCTTTCTAGCCAAGAGCTCCTTACCGGCCAGATAAGCCCCGGGCTGACTTTGCTTTACTGAACTATGGAAAACGGTAAAGACCATGCCAGAGTCTAGCCTAACACGCTGAATAAGATTCCGGTACACCCTTCCCATTATCCCCACAGGAAGCGGAAGTGGCTTCTCCCCTGCCGGCATGCGCGGGGAGTTGAGAGGAGAAGAAATGCAGCGCCCGCCTAGCGGGGTTGGGGGCGGGGACTCTCGTGAGGCTGTCCGCGGCATTGCCTGCGCACATATCCAACAAGTTCGGCTCAAATAGATCCCGAAACTTTTCTTCGTATTTTAAAATAAGCCGGCCGAGAGTCAGTCTACAAACCCAAGCGAAAGGAGTCCAAGCAAGACTGTTTCTGTTACACCAATCCCACTTGTTTCTCAGGCCAGGGCCCAGGTCGGGTTTCCCGCCGCCGCCTGGGGGACCTTGCGTACGGTCAGGCACTAGACAGGAAGACTTCCTTCCTCTCTGGGCAAGATGGCGGGGGGCGAGGCAGGTGTGACTCTAGGGCAGCCGCATCTTTCTCGCCAAGATCTCGCCACGTTGGTAAGGTTTCCTCCCTGGAGGAGAAAAAAATGAGAGCTCGGGAGTGGGGGATGATCGAGCCTGACTAGAGGCTTGCAGGTGGGGCGGTGCCGGGCTTTCGGGAACATGGCGGAGGGGGCCCGGCAGCCGCCGGCGCAGCCGTAAATCCACAGAAGGGCCGACGTGGAAATCCCTCGAATCCCCCGCCCCTCAGGGTTCGGCTGGAAACTTGTGGTGTTAATTGCTTAGCGTTTTTTTTTTTTTTTTAAAAAAAAACTTCTAAACATCTGGGAACTGTCTATGTTGTCTCAGTGCTGGTATTGATTGTCAGTAGTGAATGGACGTGTAGTTTTGGTAACGATCAGGGACTCTTGCTTCCCAAGCATCCAGCGGCACGATTTCTTACGCAGGAAGAGATTGAAGTAGACCCAGATTGTCGATATTCGTATATGTAAAGCCAAAGGGAAGGTTGTGATGTGCCCTCATGCAATGACTTAAAATAAAAATAATGTTTGTTTGCAGGATGTTACCAAGTTGACACCACTTTCACACGAAGTTATCAGTAGACAAGCTACAATTAACATAGGTAAGATAAGCCATACTTGGAGCACAGACTTGGATAACTTTAACTTTATGTAGATGAAGTGAATTATGAGAAGATGCTTAAGATGTTCAAGAAATAGGTGGTGACCCAGCTTCTTGGGAGCAAAGCACCTGCTAGGATTTTGGGGGGAGTAGAATGAATAATGTTGCCCATGCCTGACTTACAGACCAGTGAGGAGAAAAGACAGACATATGGGAACCTTCACAACGAGGTGATATGCCGTGGAAGTTACAGGAAGCGACAAAAATGTGGCTCTACTTGCCACTCAGGGGTATCGCAAGGGTAGAGTTTGCGAAAGTTTTATTTGATGTCTTAGCTACTATTAAGTAGAGTCGTTTACTTTTTAATTGGCACCTAGATCTTAAGGGAAGTTAAGTTGACTGGGTGTAAGTTTTGGAATATTTGAGAGGCTGTAGGAACAGCACAGTAAAACCTAGTTAAAAGTAAGTCTTTGCCATGAAGCTAATAAAAAGCGATGATGGTAGCCTTGACAGCAGTGCTGTAATTATGTCTGAGTTCTTGTCTAGTTTTCATAGGTTCCTTTTGATTATATTATACCTGCTTACTTCATTCTGGAAATGTTGGAAATTCCCTGTTGTTTCTTTTGGGGCCACCACCTAGCAGTGCTCAGGAATTACTCCTAACTGTGCACTCAGGGACCACTCCTGATGGCACTTGGGACCATATGGGATGGCAGGGATTGAACTCGGGTCTGTGGCATACAAGACAAACATCCTTCCTGCTGTAGTATCTCTCAGGCCCCGTGGAAAATTTTAGTATACAAGGTTTTGTATAGTGTGTGTTGAGTATTTTATATGACAGCCAATTTTTCTCTAGAAAGATTTTTTTTAAATTGTTTTTGTTAAGGTCCAGTGACTTACAAAGTTAATCATAGTTGAGTGTCAAGCAGTGTTCCATCACCAATCCCACCACAAGTAGCGGTGTCAGCTTCCCTTCGCCTGAGACAGATTCTGTTGGTGGTGTTTTAGGCACTTCCTGTGGTGCTCAAGGTTTACTCCTGGCTCTGCACTCAAAGATCACTCCTGGCAGAGCCAGGGGCATCATATGGGGTACTGGGAATTGAACCAGGGTGGCTGCTTGCAAAGCTAGTGCCCAACCCACTTTTCTAACTCTCCAGCCCCCTGAAACAAGATTTTTAAACAAAGTTTTGATGTACACAGTTCTCTTTAGTTCTGTGTCAGAATGTTTCACATAGAAAGGATTTTTAGGAGGAAAAATTTGAAGTCACTTTTGGGTTTGTGTTAATATTTACAATGAGTTATACACTACTTGAAAAAATGGCGCTAATTGGATGCACACAAATAATGTTTTGAACATTATCTAGGTACAATTGGTCATGTAGCCCATGGGAAATCCACAGTTGTAAAAGCTATTTCTGGAGTTCACACTGTCAGATTCAAAAATGAGCTTGAAAGAAATATTACAATCAAGCTTGGATATGCAAATGCTAAGGTAAGCTATATACCGTGAAACTAAAAGCCATCTTTAGTTGTTGAATATGCAGATACCAAATCTGAATTTTTTTTTTAATTGAAACCCTTAGATTTATAAACTTGATGATCCAAGCTGTCCTCGTCCAGAATGCTATCGATCCTGTGGGAGTAGCACGCCTGATGAGTTTCCTACAGATATCCCAGGAACCAAAGGGAACTTCAAATTAGTCAGGTGACCTCCTTTGTGCGAAAGCACTTTACATGTCCTATTTTATTTTAATTTGCACTTTTGAAATATTTAACTGAAATATTAGGAAAATGAAGGTCGGGTATTTAAATGTTAGATATTCACATGGAACTTCTCCAAAGGCAAGGTATTGCATAAGCAGAATGGAGTGAAAAGAAACACAGCTCAGTGGATATAAAGGAATCTTTTGCCAAACTCCTTATTTCCTTTTAAACAGTAGGGACAAACCCTTTCTTAATTCCCACTCTTTGGGAATTGCCCTACATGGAGATTTTTACTTTGAGTAGACTAGGACTAGGGAAAGATAGTGAGGCCTTGTCCCGTACCCAAAATTTAAGATAAGGGTGAAGATGCTAAAAATAACTGGTCAGGTTAAATAGTGCATATGCAATTATATCTATCTATCCATATATTTTTTTCAGGGGGTGTTAGTTTTGGGGTGATACTGGGCAGTGTTCAAGCAAGGCTTGCTCCTGGTTGTATGGTTCTACCTTCAGGGATCACTTCTGGAGGGTGGGTGTGGTGGGGAATGGGGTGCTGGGGATTGAACCCAGGTCTGTCACATGCAAGAGCAAGAGCCTTAGGTGCTGTGCTATTTCTCCAACCCCCATGGTCTTTTTTTTCTCTTTTTTTTTTTTTGCTATTTGGGTTACACCCAGCGATACTCAGGGGTTACTCCTGGCTTTGCACTCAGGAATTACTCCTGGCAGTGCTTGGGAGACCATATGGGATGCCGGGGATCGAACCCGGGTCGGCCGCGTGCAAGGCAAACGTCCTACCCGCTGTGCTATCGCTCCGGCCCCAAACCCCCATGGTCATTTTTCAATGTGACTTAATTTTAGGAACTCTGGAGTTAGCATGTTGAAGCATTGATTCATCTTCGAGCCTTGCAGCTAATTGTTCTTTCTCCATTATTAGACACGTTTCCTTTGTTGACTGTCCTGGCCACGATATTTTGATGGCTACTATGCTCAACGGTGCAGCAGTGATGGATGCAGCTCTTCTGTTGATAGGTAAATATGTTAGAATTGGTTTGGACAAAAAGCTGTGTGGCGAATCGTGTGAAACACTTAAATGGAAGCTCAAGTCTCTAAGGGCCACATTCATTACAGAAGGGTGCTAGGAGTAGGAGCTAATAGGAAGGACAGCGTACCTGCCTACCAGCTGTCACAAAGTACTAAACAAGATCGAGTTGTCACTATCTTGGGAGAATTTTTGCAGTACTACTAAAAATAAGACAAAACCAGCCAGTAGTACTTCTCCCCACTTGGACGGAATTAATAACATTTTTGTGGTGGGCCTCACGCATGTGAGGCGTGTACTCTACCACTGAGCCGTGTCTGGGCCCTAGTTTTATTTTTTCGTTTTGAATTCATGTTTCAAGATACGTGTGTTTTTGTTTTTCAGTCTGATCTATCTCCAGCAACCTTTGCATGTAATGGTTTGATTTAGATGAAAATCTGATAATAAGTGCTAAAATCTAGATCTGCTTTGGAGCTTTCTGCACTGAACTTGTGCTGTCCTATTTGATCTGCCATGAAGCTTCAGTGTGGGATATAATTTTTGTTTGTTCTGGTCCACTTGGACAACTCCTGGCTTGGTGCTCGGCTGCCAGGGGTCAAAACTGGGCCTTCTGCATGAGAAACCCCATCCCTCTGAGCTATACCCCTGCCCATATGTTTTTTGGTGGTGGTGGTGGTGGGTTTTTTTATAAATTTATTTATTGAATCACCGTGAGAACAGTTACAAAGCTTTTGGGTTTAAGTCTCGGTCATACAATGATGAAACACCTGTCCCTTCACCAGTGCACATTTTCCACCACCAAAAAAAACCAGTATACTCCCCCACCCCCTCCCCCTACCTGTGTGACAGGTGATTTCCACATTACTCTCTCTCTACTTTGATCACATTCAATATTTTGATACCAGACCCACCATTATTACTTGGGATTTTCCCCAATACTCAGACCTGCCCAAAAGGCAACATTAGACAGTTTGTTTTCTATTGCTGGTTATGAATAGCATATGATGTCGCGCACACGCAATAGCGTCCACAGCGGTTTTGGAATTCTGAAATTTTAGTAATTAAATCTGGAGGAATTTCTGCCAAAAGCCACTGGGTTCTGAGATTCGTTCGTGTATCTTTGGGATCATGGCCGTTAAGCAACTTCGTCAGTAGCCAGAGGGACTGACCCCTATGTTTTATTCCCATTTCCTTTTGGGTGGGAGATTGTGAAGCAGTGCTCTGGGGCTCCCGGGGTCACTCCTGTTAGTGCTGGATGTGGATGTGGCTGTTCGGTGACCTAGTGCTGGAGCTCAGTGATGAAGTGGGGGTGGAACATAGAGCACTGGGGGGAAACTGAGGCCTTCTAAAAGGCGTACACCGCAGCCTTTTGAGCTATCTCTGGCTCTAGGATATAATTTGGGGTGGAGGGGACACCTTGTGGTTCTTGGAGACTTCTTGACAGTGCTCTGGGGACCAGGCGGTGCTGGGGATTAAACCTGGGCCTCCCGAGTGCAAAATATGACTGATCTATCTCCTTGGCCCCAGGCATGTGAGTGTTTTTAACTGGCCTACTGGGTGTAGTACAGGACACAGCCGCACTTCACTAGGAAAGTGATGGCAGAGTGCTCAACAGTACATGCCTGTTTCTTGATGGTAGCCCGCGGGTCATAGTGTTCTGCCCTCCTTTTGTTAAGAGGAGTCTCTGAAAGTAGTTAAAATGTCATGTGTTGTCTTCCCCTCTAATTACTGTCTTACTCTAAAGAATTGACTTAGAGTAAAGAATATCTCTGAGATTGGATAGACCCAGAGTACTATACCTGAGGGAGAACTCCGAGAAGCCACATTTGATTCCAGGCTGCTTGCTTTAGGGTCAGGACTGTGAACCAAAAGCCCAGGAGGCGCCAGTGAACACGGGCACAGAGTAAAGTAGGGACAAAAGGTGGACACTTGTTGTTATGTAGGAATTTTACCTGACTGTGCTAAGCCATTAAAGGTTTCCTGTTTGGGTCCGGGAGTTAGCTCGAAGGGCTGGGGCACGTGCTTTGCATGCAGGAGTCCTGGGTTTGATGCATGGCATGGCATGGCTCTCCAGTACCTCAGCGTGTGGCTCAGCGCATAGTTCCTTTACTAGTTGCCAGTTAATTTTTACTTAGTGGTAAAGTGACATTTTCAGTTCTCAAATGTATAATTCAGCGGCTTTGTGTACGCTCAGAGCAAATGTTGTACAGGCATCACTAGTCCTTAGTTTCAGAACTTTGCCATCTCCCGAAAGGCACCTGTGCCCATTCACCGCGGACTCCTCACTCACCCTTCTCCCCAGCCCCCGGCAGACATGAGTCTGTTTCCTGTCCGATAGGTTTACCCATCCTGATTATTCCTTCCACATTCATGCATCTCTTTTATTCTTCATCTAGCTGGCAATGAATCTTGCCCACAGCCTCAAACTTCTGAACACCTGGCTGCTATAGAAATCATGAAACTGAAGCATATTTTGATTCTGCAAAATAAAATTGATTTGGTTAAAGAAAGCCAAGCTAAGGAACAGTATGAACAAATTCTTGCATTTGTACAAGGTAAGAAGCCATAATAGCTAAGAAATCTATGAGTGATCATGACACATTTAATCTGGATACACATCTTTATTTTACCTATTTTCATTTTGGGGGACAGAGATTGGGCTTATCCCTCGATGATTAGTCCTGGCAGTGCTCAATGTGTGGTGCTCGGGACCAAACCAGGGTCCACCACATGCAAGGAAAGCATCTTAACCCCTGTACTGTCTCTGTCCCCTATCTAAAACAGCTTAAACTTGTTGATATTCAGGCGTATTTCTCTACCTATTACTTGTTTAGTTGCTAGATACAACTAGTGAAATCTGTTTCTGAATTCGATGAGCTAAAGTATATGTATATTTCGGTTAGGGGGAGGGCCCACAGCCAGCGGTGCTCAGGGGCTAGTCCTGGCTCCGTTCCAGAGTGATATCTGGCAGTTTTGGAGGGCCATGTGGGGTGTGGGAATTCAAACTGGGGTACACATTCAATGCCACACCCAGCTATGTAGATGGTTTATTCCTGACTGTTTTCTAATATGTAAAGGACTTTCTATGGACCTAGTTCTATCATAAAGGAATGAGTCATTTTGATTAAAATCCCATTGTTTTCGGTCCACTTCTTTCACCAGGCTGTTGGATACTTACTAAGCAGCAAATGTACATGCCATTGTAAGTTTTGCCGGCTAACAAGTCCTGGGTTAGCAGAGTCTATAATTTTATCATGGTGCTTATTGGGGTATTAATTACAAATTACATGCTACTAAAAATCTTTGAGCTAGTAAAGTGTTCTTTCCCAGAAGTATTAGTATTTAAACAGTTTTTATTATTTTCGTATATTGAATATATCAGGATAATTTTAACAGTTTTTTTCTTCAAAGGGAATGATATTCATCTACAGGAATGAAAACAGAATTATCACTTGGCCATATGTTGCTTTCATTTGTGTGGGAATGTTTATGCATCTATGTTGTAATATTAAATATTTCCCTTGGCTTGGAGCCAGAACAATAGTACAGTGAGTGGGTAGGGTGTTTGCCTTGCATGTGGCCAGGCCAGGGTCCATCCCTGACATCCCATAATGGTCTCCTGAACCTGCCACAAGTAATCCCTGAGGGCAGAGCAGGGAGTGAATCTGAGCATTGCTGGGTGTGCCTTCCCTTCCCCACCCCCACCAAAAAAAAATTCCGCTGGCACATAGAGAGTGAGTTCTGAAAAACTAAAGAATTATGATCGTGTTGAATTTTCTCCTGTAGGTACAGTAGCTGAAGGAGCTCCTATTATTCCAATTTCTGCGCAGTTGAAATATAATATTGAAGTCGTCTGCGAGTACATAGTGAAGAAAATTCCAGTACCCCCAAGAGACTTTACTTCAGAACCCCGACTTATTGGTAAGTGGTAGATAGACTTTGTCTTAAATTTGATGATTTCTACATTGAAGATGCCCTTTGGAAGGCGTTTATTTATTAATATTTTCCTCCCCCCCCAAATATCTGAAATCCCTGTGAGCTTGCTCTGGATGGAGCGGGGCAAAGCCTCAAACCCAAAGTATTTCATGCTGTTCTCACAAGCAGTGTAGGAATGCACAGGGCAACCCCAGAGCCAGGTACACTGAGGCTTGCGGATCATGTTCCCTTTCTTTCTGTATTTTTGACTCACTCCTGGCAGGGCTCGGGGGGCCATATACCATGCCAGGGATCCAACCCAGGTCAGGCACGTGCGAGGCAAGATCCTACCTGCTGTACTAGTGCTCCGGCCCAATATTTCCTCTTCTTGTACAGGTGATAACAAAGTAGTCACCACATATATACATATATGTCTTTGTTTGTGGGTGCTCAGGGCTTACTCTTGGCTCTGTGCTCATGCATCACTCCTGGTAGGGCTTTGGGGACCAGGCGAGACCTCGGGATTTAAGCCAGCTCGGGCCCACGGAAGGCAAGTACACTACCCTCTGTACTGTCTCTCCAGCCCCAGAAGGAACTTTGAAAAGCTTCTTATCCTCAGTATGCTGTCCGTTATGAGATGAAGATGGAATGAGGAAGCGTTTTCTCTGGCAGTGGCTTTCGGCCTGAGTGCAGCAGTGGAAGCCAGCGATCTATAGACTTGTACAGCCTTCACCTGGGACCCCCAGGTGCTGCGGGCGGTGTTTTCCCGGGGGATTGTGACGTGCGCCACTTCAGAGTGAGGCTCACTGCTCAGTGTTCGAGTGTAGATCACATAGTACTAGGTTTTGTGGTTTTTAAAAATGAAAAAAAAATTTATTTATTTTTATTTTTTGTTGCTGAGCCATACCTGGCCGTGGTCAAAGCTTGCTGCTGATTCTGTGCTCAGGGCCCGCTCGTGGGGGTGCTCATGGGATTCTGCAGTGCTGGGGACCAAGTTCAGGTTAGCCGCATGCAAGGCAAATGCCCCCTGCCCCTGAAAAAAAATCGTTTTAAAAAATTGCTTTTTATGGGGCCAGGGAGATTGTACAGTGGTATGGCGCTTGCCTCGGATGAGACTGACCAGGGTTCTATGCTCCGCATTCCATATGGTCCCCGTTAGGAGTTAGTCCTGCGCACAGAGCCAAGCGTAACCCCTGAACACCATTTAGCCTGGTCCCAAAACAACAAAACAGAAATAATTTCTTTTTAAACTTCGTTTATTTGGGGGAAGGGGGTTGGGTCCACACCCTGTGGTGCTCAGGGCCTATCCTGGGCTCTGTGCTCAGGAATGAGCCCTGGCAGTGCTCAGGGGACCATGCTTGATGCTGGGGATTCAAACCATGGTTACAGCAGCCACATACAAGGCAAGTGCTTTACTTGCTTTACTATCTCCTTGGTCCCTTATTTTATCTTACTTTTATTTATTTTTTATTTATTTATTTGCTTTTTGGATCACATGTGGCGATGCACAGGGGTTACTCCTGGTTCTGCACTCAGGAATTACCCCTGACGGTGTTCAGGGGACCATATGGGATGCTGGGAATCGAACCCGGGTAGGCCGCGTGCAAGGCAAACGCCCTACCCGCTGTACTATTGCTCCAGCCTGTTATCTTACTTTTAAACTAGTACAATGGTACAGTACTGTTGTTTTCCACTTGTAGAACTGCTACATCAGGCCCACCACCACAATTCCAGAGGGCCAGGATCGTGTTCTGCTTTTATGTGTTTATAATAGCGTTAATTTTTTATCATTTTCATGTATACAGAGATACGTACTAATTCCCCAGAAGCTAAACCAGACATCATTCCCACCAGCGGCGAATGAGAACTCCTTTTTCACCACATTCCCGCAAAACACTGCTTGTGGTTTCCAGTCTTCATGATATATGCCATTCTCACTGGCATTTCTTTTCGGGGTGATGAAGAACACTCATTTAGCCTGAGTTTCTTTTTGCCATGTTACAACTACAATTTTATTACAGAAATCAGAAAATAAGAGTTTTGGAAAGAAGATTATCAAGACTGGAAAAAATAGTACAAGAGTTCAGTACTTGCTGAACCTGGCTCAGTCTCAACGCTGACAACAGCTGTGGCCCAGAACCACAAAGTAGATTGTCAGTGATGTCCCTGCTTTTCAGTCAGCTCCCTAGCCATAAGTAACCAAAGTTAACAGTTTGTCTGACTGTGTGTGACCATTTACTTGTTAACTCTTTTAGCTTTCTTTTGTGGGACTGGGTTAATAGTTGCACAATAATCAATAGTTTGGATGTGCCACAATGTGTCTACCTTAACTTATTTCAAATTCTCTCATCATGCATAAGGGATCGGTAAAGGCGGTTGCGGTGTAACACATTTTTTTTTTCTTTTTGGGTCACACCCGGCAATACACAGGGGTTATTCCTGGCTCTGCACTCAGGAATTACCCCTGGCGGTGCTCAGGGGACCATATGGGGTGCTGGGAATTGAACCCGGGTCGGCCGCATGCAAGGCAAACGCCCTACCCGCTGTGCTATCGCTCCAGCCCCTGCAGTGTACCACATTTTGTCACAAAATATGGTATAAATCTTACTTGCTGCTATTTTTGAAATGTTAACTTAGGAAATATTATTTCTTCTAAAGGTAAAATGCCAATTTACCTTGAATTTGTTTTGTTTCTTTTAGTTATTAGATCCTTTGATGTCAACAAACCTGGCTGTGAAGTTGATGACCTTAAAGGGGGTGTGGCTGGTGGCAGTATTCTAAAAGGCGTACTAAAGGTAAACTGGGTTTTTAGGAAAATAATATGAATACTCTGGGTTAAAACAATGAGTTTTTGTGCTTTATTTCTTCATGTAGATTTCTTTATTAGTAAACACTAAACACTGTCATCCTGTTGCTCATCGATTTTGCTCATCGAGTTTGCTCGAGCGGGCACCAGTAATGTCTCCATTGTGAGACTTGTTACTGTTTTTGGCATGTCGAATATGCAACGGGTAGCTTGCCAGGCTCTCCGAGAGAGATGGAGGAATCGAACCCAGGTTGGCTGCATGCAAGGCAAATGCCCTATCCGCTGTGCTATCCCTGCCGCAGGGAGGGATATCTCTTTATTAGTATGTTTTATTTTTAATATGTCTTGAAGGTGACTTAAAGGCTTCTTGAGCGTGAAGCATATATGGTGGTATGCTTGTGTAGAGGTAATTAGAATAGTTGGGTGCTTCAGGTTTTGCAAGCTATTTAACACTTGGAAGATAGAGGATTGCCTTTTTTTTTTTTGCTTTTTGGGTCACACCCAGCGATGCTCAGGGGTTACTCCTGGCTTTGCACTCAGGAATTACTCCTGGCAGTGCTTGGGGGACCATATGGGTTGCCGGGGATCGAACCTGGGTCGGCCGCGTGCAAGGCAAACACCCTGTCCTCTGTGCTATCGCTCCGGCCCCAAGGATTGCTTTTTGTGTGTTTTGAGATTTGTGATCTTCCTGTTTGAATTTTTTTTACATGTAAATATGACTTGTATTGTTTCAGAGTGATCCTAATTGCTAATTTAAATTATATTCACAGGTAGGCCAGGAGATAGAAGTCAGACCTGGTATTGTTTCCAAAGATAGTGAAGGAAAACTTATGTGTAAACCGATTTTCTCCAAAATCGTGTCACTTTTTGCAGAGCATAATGACCTTCAGTATGCTGCTCCAGGCGGGCTGATTGGTAAGAACTCTCTTCTCATCCCTGTGTTCTTATTTGGTGGATGTTTGTGGTGTTTGTCAGAGAAAACGTTAGGGATTTCATTGGATATATTTTCGTAACTGACACAAGATGGTAAAACGTTCTTATGGTTAAGCTGTTGGTCTTAGGTCATAATACAGTTTGATCCATTTGTTTTCTCTTGACGTTTTGATTTTTGGGTGACTCCCTGTGGCACTCAGGGCTCATTCCTGGCTCTGTGCTTCGGGGTCACGTGCATTGGTGCTAGGGGGTCGTATGTGGCGGTGTAGGAGATTGCCCCGGGGTTGGCTGTATGAAGGATAGATGCCTTAACCCCTGTGCTATATCTTGAGCCAGGGTTCAGGTGCTTGCCTTTCATGCTGCCAACTCCGCTTCAATCTGATGCCCCATGTGCGCCCGCCCTCCCTCCCCCCCCCCCCCCCGCCCCAGCACTGCCAGGAGTAAGCCCTGAACACAGCCAAGTACTCAGCACACACTTTGGGCCAGAGCATGCCTGGACTCTGGTTTACCCTCAGCACCCCAAGGATAGAGTCTGCCAAGCACCACCAGGAGTGTTTCCTGAGCTCGGGTCTAGGAGTGGGCCTTGCACCTCTGGGTGTGGGTCCTCTCCAGAAAACTTATTCTTAATTATAAAGACTTTTGTTTCAGTACACAAAGTAACCTTTTAATCAATAACAATTTCGTGATCTGGCACGTTTTTATTTATTTATTTATTTTCTTTTTGGGTCACACCTGGCGATGATCAGGAGTTACTCCTGCCTCTGCACTCAGGAATTACTCCTAGAGGTGCTCGGGGGACGATATGGAATGCTGGGAATCGAACCCAGGTTGGCCGTGTGCAAGGCAAACTCCCTACCTGCTGTGCTATCACTCCAGTTCCTGATCTGGCATTTAAAATACAAAGTACTTTTTGTGATCTCCGTGGCTTTAGGAATATAGTGTGTTAGTATTTTAGGTTTTTTTTGTGGGGGGGGGGTGGGCACTTGTGGACATGCTCAGGGCTTGCTTTTGGTTCTGCTCAGCGAACATTCTTGGGGCTGAGGGGTGCCTGTACGGTGCTGGAGACTGTGCCCCTCTAATGTCAGTTCTGCCAACGCCTGTGTTGGTATTGAGGCCTGCGTCTGCGAGTCTGGGAGCTCACGCAGTACCGGCCGTCTCACCCAGGCTGCTCACAGGCTCACTGCGCGCTCAGCCCGTGAGCTCCGGGTGGCGTTTGTTTGGGGGCCACCTCGCTATGTTCAGGGCTTACTCTTGACTCTGCACTCAGGGATCACTCCTGGGTGATCACTTGGGTGCCAGGGATCAAGCCTGGGCCAGACACATGCAAGGCAAGTGTACTATACTATTTCTTTGACCCCCCCCAACACTTTTTTTTTTAACAGAACTCTTATTTTTCTGCTGTGGTGCTGGGTATCGAACCCAGAACATCACATAGCAAGGCCACTGCTTCGGATTCTTGAAGTTTTGGAACCACATATACACATAAAAGTTAGAGTAGTGTAATAATGACCCCTTGTGTACCCACCTCTCGGTTTCCAAAGGAGCAATACTTAACCAATCTGCTTCCTCCATGTCATCTTCCCCTTCCACAGACACACAGCTGGGGTTGGACAGATAGTACAGAGGCTAAGGAGCTTGCGGTGTGCACTGCTGACTGCAGTTCAGTCCCCGCCTCCACATAGTCTCTAAGCTATCTTTTTTTTTTTTTTTTAAAGAAATCAACTCTCCAGAGTAGAAATAGCAGATAAATTTCTGCCTTTTCCTACTGCATTAAGGATAATCCGGGCTCATGGGGCTGGGGGCGGGGACTCCCAAGCAGTGCTCAGTGAGCCCAGGAGCTACTTCTGGGCCCAGTGAAAGACACTTTTGACGTGTCTGTGGTGTATTTTGGGGGCCAGCCCCAGCTGTGCTCGGGATTGAAACCCAAGCAAGCCAGTGGTTCAAGATGAGGGGCTGAGGGTATAGTGCTCCAAGGGCCTTAGCCAAGGGCTTCCCAGGGCCACTCCGGTGGTTCTGTGCTGCTCAGGGGACCTTGTGACACCCAACTGCATGCAGGGCAGCCCTGCACCATCTCTGGCCCCCAGACTCATTTTTGAAATTTTTTTTATTATCATTTGCTTTTGGTTCAGAATTCATATTTCTCTGCACTCAAATGCCCAACGCTGCTGAGTTCACGCTTCTCTTCCGATAACGCCAGTATTCTGTCACACCCATGCAACTCTTACATGAGTATAAAAATGTGATTATCGGTGTCTGTTTCTGTTCTACTGAACTTTGGGATAAGCAGTTTCCTAGAGAATTCAGCATTGATGGACATGCATGTATCTTATTTCCTGTCAGGAGTTGGAACCAAAATCGACCCCACTTTGTGCCGAGCTGACAGGATGGTGGGGCAGGTACTGGGTGCCATTGGAGCTTTGCCTGAGATCTTCACCGAATTGGAGATTTCTTATTTCCTACTTAGACGGCTTCTCGGTGTGCGTACTGAAGGGGACAAGAAAGCAGCAAAGGTGAGCGCTCTCTCTGGTTACGGTTTGTAAAACGTGGCAGTGACGTTCATACCAATTTTAAGGTTTCAATTTTAAGGTTGATTATTTGGAGGGGGAGAGGGGGTCACACCCAGCGATGCACAGGGGCTACTCCTGGCTCTGCTCTCAGGAATTACTCCTAGCAGTGCTTGGGGAATCATACAGGATGCTGGGGATTGAACCGGGGTTGGCCGAGTGGAAGGCAAACACCCTATAAGGTTGATTCTTTTATAGTTAACTCAGGACTAAGAAGAAAAGATGAACAAAGTTGACTTTGTAAAAATGACGAGCTTTATTGCAACAAGTTTCAAATAATAGTCTTAGTGAGGCGCTGGAGAGCTAGTACAACGGGTAGGGTGCTTGCCTTGCATGGGGCTACTCTGGGTTTGCTCCCCGGCACCCCGTGTGGTCCGGGAGCCTCACCAGGAGTGATCCCTGATTGCAGAGCCAGAGTCAGCCCGGACGGCCAGGGATTGGCCCCCAGAGCAAACAGTAATGATAAGAGTCTCGAGATTAGGGTGGCAGTGGTGGGAAATGGCTGATAGCTGCTGCTGGCAAGAATTTGCGGAAAATAAACAGTCTTGTTTGTTGAGAAAGCGTACATTAGGACTTTTTGAGAAAGAAACCTTGTGACTTTTGTAATATTGTTTATGAGACCAGTCAGTGGGAAATGTCACTTTATGCAGAACGGGCTTTGGCTGGGCACAGAGCTCAGGGGAAGTGCAAAGATCCCTTACGAGCCCTGGGTTTTAACCCTGGGTCCAAACCAAAATAAGAAAAAGAAAAAGAAGCGATAAAGCTATGTATGTTGACATAGAGCTCCCAGGTACTTTAAACAAGCACATTTTATTTTTTAATTTTTTTGCTGTTCGGGTCACACCCAGCGATACTCATGGGTTACTCCTGGCTCTGCACTCAGGAATTACTCCTGGAGGTGCTTGGGGGACCATATGGGATGCCGGGGATTGAACCAGAGTCGACTTCGTGCAAGGCAAATACCCTACCTGCTTACAATCACTCTGGCCCCCAGAAACACATTTTAGAAGAGTTAGTGAATTCTAACCTGGTGGGCTTTCTGATATAAGAAGTGTGACTAGTCTTTGATGGAGGAGAGAGCTCGGGGCCAGAGCATAGAGGGCCCTAGGTTCAGTCCTGGTACTGCATGATTTCCCAGACACAACTGGGTACAGCCCTGGTAGCACCCAGCACCATTGGGAAGGTAACCATAAATTAAAAAATAACAAGTATAAGAGTCTCCTGGTGAAAATTTCAGACAGCATAAATAACGAGGAAAATATTTTCATGAAAAGGCAATAAGGAAATAAATTTGAGTATAAGCCTTTAAACTTTCAGTTTATTATAATTTTTAACATTCTTTCCCCTCCCTTTTTTTTTAATTAATGCCTATGCAGAACTTCTTTCAATCTGACTTTTTGAACAAAGCCATGGGGTGAAGGCAGTTGCCTTGCACTCGGGTGATCCCGGTATAACCCCTGGCACCACATAGGGTCAACCCAAGCACCGCTCAAAAGCAAACCCTGAACATTGCCAGGTGTGGCCCCCAAATCAAAAATGACCAAGAACAGCAACAAAAAAAAAAAAAAGGAAAACAAAAAGAAAGTCATTAAAGCAATTCATTTGAATTGGGGTATTGGGTTGGGGGCAGGGGGCAAGACCTGGTTCTTCTCAGGGGCAACTTCTGGCTCTTCTGCTCAGGGGCCACATGTGCTTATTGCACTCTTCGGACCGTGTGTGCTACCAGCATTCAAACCATTGCAAGCGCCTCAGCATTTGTACTATCTCTGGCCCCTATGGGGATATTACATTTTAGTGGGAGTCAGCAATAATAAGAATAGCAACTAATAATTCACTTCATCTTGGGGCTGGAGAGATAGCACAGTGGGTAGGGTGCTTGCTTTGCACACAGCAGACCCAGGTTCGATCTCCGGCCTCCCATATGGTCCCCTGAGCACTGCTGGGGTGACTCCCGACTACAGAACCAGGAGTAACAGCTGAGCATTGCCAAGTGTGGCCAAAAACACAAAACACAGCAATAATAATAATAATAATAACTTAATTTTCTCAACTATATGCAAAGTAGTATTGGCCAATCTTCCTGATACTCAGAAAATTCTGATCATTGACTTACAGGACATGATTAGAATCTCTAGAAACAGGTTATTGACTCTTAGAGTTGTCTTGTCCTCCCCATTCCTTTAGGACTTTTTTTTTTCTTTTTTAAGTTTTTGGACCAGACCAAAATTTAGGGATCACTCCTGGCAGGGCTCAGGGGACCATATGTGTTGCTGGGAATCAAACCTAGGTTGGCCAAATGCCAGGTAAGCACCTTCCCCGCTGTAGTCTAATCTCTCTTGCTCAGGTTACTTGTTCTTTAAAGATCAGTGGTGTCAGATAAACTTTCTGTTTACCAAAGAAAGGGGAGAGAGAGAGAGAGAGAGAGAGAGAGAGAGTTAATGTGTGTGTGTATGATGCTATAATTTAACTTCAATTACAGTGAAATTTTTGTAGAACTTGTAGTTATGATTGATTAGTTCCAAAAGCATATGGTAAATACCTGCTCACTTTTAAAGCGTTTTCTTGATTTTGGAATTTATTTTTCCCCAATTTTATTTCCCAAGGTGCAAAAGCTGTCCAAGAATGAAGTTCTTATGGTGAACATAGGATCCTTATCAACAGGAGGAAGAGTTAGTGCAGTCAAAGCTGATTTGGGGAAAATTGTTTTGACTAATCCTGTGTGCACAGAAGTAGGAGAAAAGATTGCACTTAGCCGAAGAGTTGAGAAGCACTGGCGGTAAGTTTATTAGCCTTTGTGTTATGAAAAAGACATCAGTTTTCTGACGTTTTTGCTAGTATACTTGTGCATGCATGCTTTCTTAGAACACAGAGTATGTATGTAAATTTTTACTGAACTATTTGAGGAGTAGTATATATCATGCTCCTAGATCTCTCAATGTCTGGGCGTATGTTTCCTGAAAACAAGGATATTCTCTTACATGTCCTCTGTGAGTTGTTTAATGGGGAAAGTTGTGACATCTACACTTTGTATTCTCGTTTATTGCTTGCCTCAGTCATGCTGTCTCACAGCCTAGGATCCAGTTAGTTTTCATTACTCTGCTGTCCGCTGTGAAACTTCCTGTCTTCCGTGACAGTGCAGTTTTGAACAATACAAGCTCGTCCCTTTAGAATCTGTTCCTCGCTTGGGGTTGAATCTGCTACTGCTGAGGTTAGACTCAGCGTGTGTATTCTGGGCCGGAATACTTACACGGGCGCTGATGTGTGGAAGTCGCAGCCAGAGGTGCACGATTGCTTTGTGGTGAGTTTGGGGCCTGGGGTCCAGTTTCTCCACTCGGTTCTTCTTGGACGGGGTGATGGGCCTGGCACCACAGTTGCCCAGAGGCTGGTTTCTGGCTCTGTACTCAGGAGTGACCCCTTGTGGTGCCTGGGAGACCGCGTGCTCTTGATACGGGGGGTTCACACTGCTGTTCTCTGCACCTTACCCCTCTACTCTGTTTCGAGCCCCAGTGTAGTTACTCTCTTTGCCCTTCCTATAAATATGCTTTTTTGTCAGGAGATTCTTTGAGAATTCTTTGCCTTGCCTGCTGCACGTCTGACCTCAGCCTCCTGAATTGAGCATCTGTTGATGGTTCTTGTTTGAATTGAACTAACAGTAGTTTCTGCAGGGTCCCTGGTTCCTGAGGCTCTGGGGCCAGGTGTTTGTTTATTCGCATGTGCTATGGTAGAGCTTTGAGTGAGAGAGCCGCGAAAGATACACCTCTCAGACTCCTAATTCTTTGTTCTTTCTCTAGTTACTGAATCTGCCATTTCTGTTCTGTACAGTCTCACCATGCCCCTTGACACTTGCATTTCACTTAGAGTTACTGTAAAAGATTGCAAGATTTGCCTGTGATTTAAGAGCCCCGTCGAAGTTGATCTTAGAACATTTTTATCAGGCTGTGCTCCATTGCTAGCAACTTCTCGACTTTCGAATATTAAAGGCCTTTCTGGAAGTCTGTTTCTTTTTTTCCCCTCTTTCGGTGTTTGGGGCCCCTCTTTTCGGTGCTCAAGGACTGTTCTTAGCTTGATGCTGAGGCTCATACACATAGTGGTGCCAGGGATCAAACCTGGGTTTTCTACGTGCAAAGCATGTGCTCCAGAAGGTCGAACTTTCTCTCCGGCCCCTGGAAGTCAGCTTTAATGAGCATTTCATATTCCTTCCTGCTTTGTCTCATATAAACCTGCTAGCTTAGAGTTTTTCCGGTCATCCTTGACACTGTTCTTTCTTCCTTCCCTCTCTGGTTAGACTGTTCTGCGTAATGGTCTCGTCACTTATTCAGAAGATCTGAATTCATTGTTGTTGTTTGGGGGCTACTCCAGGAGTACTTGGAACCACCAGGGCTTCATCCGGGAATATAGGGAGGCTTTGAGGTGCTAGGCATCAAGCCTGTGATGCCGGGAACGGCCTTCCAGCCCTTTGAGCTAGGAGATCTTAGTTACTACTCTAGCCGAAAATGCAGCTTTTTGTCTTTTAAGTAAATCCTGCTTCTGTTGTCTTATGTCCTATGATCTTATCCTTGTGTGGTTTTACTATCTGCTTTTATAAACATATTTCCACTGTATTTTAAATTTGGCTTAAGAATGTTTTGAAAATTTAACATGGGGCTGTGGCTCCACAGGCGAGCACATGCCCACGGCCTTAGGGTTGATCCGCAAGCTGAAGGCCTTAGGCCTGAGCCCTAAGACCACAGTACAAGCACAGCAAAAAATAAACAAACAGCTCTGGCGTGGAATGCTGCTTACTTAGACTGGTACATTTTATACATTAGACTTGGTTTATTTTATATTTTTTAATCTTAGGATAGATTTTTAAACAGGATTCTTTTATATTTACCCCTTAATAAAAGGATTCTGCTGAAATGAAATTTTCGCCTTTGGGTGCTGGAGCGATAGTCCAGCAGTATGGCATTTGCCTTGCATGCAGTTGACATGTATGCAATCCCTGGCGCCACAGTGATCTCCCTGCACTGCCAGGGTAAAGCCCTGAGCACAGCTGGGTGTGACCGGGGGGGAGGGGGGAGAGAAAATTTAGCAAGTGTGTCAAAAGAACACAGCTAAGTGTCTTTATTCTCATTAGAATTATGTTTTTACCTACACTTCGGTAGCTTTTGTTCTGGAAACAACAGTTGAGATAGTGATCCAGCTTGCTCATTGGTTAGGTGAGTGGTCCTGCTGAGAATCTGCTCTTAGATGTTCCTTTAGTTCTCTTAGTTTCCTTTAAGATTTTTTTTTTTAATTGAATCACTGTGAGATAGACCCTTACAAAGCTGTTCATGATTAGGTTTCAGTCATCCAGTGTTCTAACACCCATCCCTCCACCAGTGTACATTTCCCAGCACCAGTGTCCCCAGGTTCCCTCCCATCACCCCCCCCCCCCCGCCTCTATGGCAGGCGCTTTTCTTCCCTCTCCCCCTCTCCCTCTCATCCAGCAGTATGGCCTTTGCCTTGGACGCAGTTGACATGCATGCAGTCCCCGGCACCACAATGCTCTCCCTGCCCTCCGTCTCCTGCCCCCCTCCAGCTCTCCTTTTGGGCATTGTGTTTTGCAATACAGATACGGAAAGGTTACCTGGTATATTCCTTTAGGTTATCCAGTATATCCCTTGACCTATTTGTTTGTTTGTTTGTTTTGGCTTTTTGGGTCACACCCAGCGATGCTCAGGGCTGACTCCTGGCTTTGCACTCAGGAATCACTCCTGGCAGTGCTTGGGGGACCATATGGGATGCTATGAATTGAACCCGAGTCGGCCATTTGCAAGGCAAATGCCCTACCTGCTGTACTATCGCTCCAACTCCCCTTTACCTATTTTTAACACCTAGTTCTTCTCCAGCGTGATCATTTCCAGCTATTATTGTCATCCTGGTCCCTTCTCTATCTTACCTACCTTCCACCCGACACACACTAAGGGCATTCTTACCTTTGAGGTGTCATGAATGGTTATAAATCTTTTCAAGGAGAAAAGGATAGAGAGTAACATTTAAAAAATAAGTCCGAGAGGGGGCCAGAACAGTAGTACAGTGGGTAGGGCACTTGGCTTGCATGTGGCTGACCGGGGTTCAATCCCCAGCATCCCTTATAGTCCCCCAAGCACCGCCAGGAGTAATTCCTGAGTGCAGAGCCAGGACTAACTTACCCTGAGCATCACCGAGTGTGGTCCCCAAACCACGTAAATAAACAAGTCAGGGCCAGAGTGGTAGCCCAGAGAGCTGACTGCATGCTTTGCGTGCAGAAGGCTCAGTTTCGATCCCTGGTACTGCGTGGTCCTTTGACACTATCATAAGTGACCCCCAAGCAGCACTCCTAGATGTGCTGCAGATCTCACCCTCACCCCCCCTCTCCAAATTTTATGGATGATGATGTAAGTTAGTATAAAGTGCCATCTCACATGGTTGAAGGTCAGGGGTCAGTCCTCAATACCACACACTGTTCAGTCTCCAGTGCTAGACACACACATGATACACACGTGTGAGCATGCACCCCTAGAGTGAGGGGGCAGGTATATTTGAATGGAGTGAAGATAAGCAGCTTCTTCCCCCCCCCCCTAATTTTTTATTGAGTCACTGTGATTTATACCGTTATTCATAGTTGAGTTCCAGGCATACAACATTCCAGTACCAGTGCCATCACCGGTGTGAATTTCTTTTCACCAATGTTCCCAGATTCCCTCCCACTCCATAGCCTCCCTCCTTGACAGTCATATTTGTAAGTTTGTTGTAGTTTGGATTGCAGGTTTTCAATTTTGTCAGTTCTATGGTTCAGATATATACCTAAGCCCCACCTTTACACTGCCCATGTGTCCAAGGCTCCTGCTCCTGTTCCCTCTGTCTGCCTCTTACACAAACACCCCATCCCCACCCCATTGCTTTTTCTTCCCCATTAAGTCTATAATCTAGGGACCAGGGTAATGTAGGTTCTCCCCGCTTTGGTACCTTGCATTCCCTTATCCTCTTATCCTGTATACCACAGATACATAGGATGGATCATCTGGACTTTGTCCTTCCACTTCAGGCTTACTTTGCTTAACATGATATTCTTCAGTTCCAGCCAAACTGCAGTGCATTGTATGATTTCATCCTTCTTTGCAACTGCATAGTATTCCGTTGTGTATATATACCACCCTTTCACTGCCACTCATCTGTCATTGGACACCAAGGTTGATTCCATATCCTAACTATAGCCCATATCCTAAGAAGTGTATGTGCATTTCCAATAATGACTTTTTCTCATTTATTCTGGAAATAGCCCATCGCTTTGGGTATAAGGATTGAGGGAGATAATATAAGCTTGCTTTCTTTGGGGGCAGGGTGGTTGGGCCGTACTCAGCAGTGCTCAGGAGTGAGCTCTGGCACAGCTTGAGAGATTGAACCGGTGTTGGCTGCATGCAGGACAAGTACCTTAACCTGGACAATCTGTCCTGCCCCAATGTGGGCTTTCTTTATGATGGAAGCATGTTTTGGAAACAAATTTCAGTTTAACAGATAGGCAAGTAAAGTCATGACTATATGGTAATGATAATGAAATAAATGTAAAATACTTGACTTATTTTCTTTTGCAGTTTAATTGGTTGGGGTCAAATAAGAAGAGGAGTGACAATCAAACCAACAGTAGACGATGACTGAAGAGTTCCAGTGAACTAAAACTTTTAAAGTAGAAATTTCTTTTGACCTAGGGGTGTATTTTCAAAGCAATACTGGGAGTTGCACAGCTCATTACCTAGTAGTAGCTGTAAGGTTATTCTCATTTTGTGGTGATAAAAATTTAACCTCTAGTATTGAAATTCGGTCTACAATAAACATAAAAACTGGCATCATGTTGGATTTTAATTTTTTGTTATTATTGAATCATCGTGTTACCAAGCTTTCATGTTTGAGTTTCAGTCATACAGTGATCGAACACCTATCCCTACACCAGTGCACATTCTCCACCACTAATGTCCCCAGTATCCCCCCATGCCACCTCTCCTTCTGCCTCTATGGCAGACAATTTCCCCCATACTCTCCCTCTACTTTGGGGCATTATGGTTTGTAATATAGATACTAAGAGGCCATCATGTTTGGTCCCTTATCTACTTTCAGCACACATCTCCCATCCCGAACGAATCCTCCAATCATCATTGACTTAGTGATCCCTTCTCTGTTCCAGCTGCCTTCTCCCCCAGCTCATGAGGCAGGCTTCCAACCATGGAGCAATCTGCCTGGCCCTGTCTCCACTGTCCTTGGATGTCAGTCTCATATTATGTATTTTTATATTCCACAAATGAGTGCAGTCATTCTATATCTGTCCCTGTCTTACTGACTCATTTCACTTAGCATGATGCTCTTCGTGTCCATCCACTTATAAGTGACTTCATCTTTTCTAACAGCTGCATAGTATTTCATTTGTGTAGATGTGCCAAAGTTTCTGTGACCAGTCGTCTGTTCTCGGGCACTCATGTTGTTTCCAGGGATTGAATCTATTTTTGAGCACAAATTAACTATTCCCAAATAAAGTTTATGCAGAAATTCAGGTTAGAAATGAAACTTTGCTAAAACCAGGTTTTGCTATAGATCACACCACAGAACCTATTTGAAATAAAATTTTTCCTGCTTGTCATGATTCATCTTTGAGTAGCCCCAAACTTGAGGGACCATTGCGTCAGGACAAACCTGAAGATACAAATTATCCTTGAAGACTGGTTTGCCCCCCCTCCCCTTTTTTTCTTTCTTTGTGCTGTTTTGGCCACACCTGGCAGTGCTCAGGGCCTATTCGGGGGTCACTCCTAGCAGTGCTTGGGGTCCTGCCTTGAAGGGAGTTGAACCTGGCCTCCTGCCTGCAATCTGCATGCAGCTAGCTCTCTGGCCCACCCAATATTTCCCCCCCACTTTTCCCTATCTACTTAATGTGGTTATTGTATAGATCCTAATGTTTGCAACCTTTGGACTTTTTGAGAGTACGTGGTATCATAGGGTAAACCCTTTGTCAATGAGAGAAGTTACTGATGCCCGCTCGAACAAATCGATGAGCAATGGGATGACGGTGACAGTGACAATTTTTGTACTTTATGCTATGCTTTAAATTTTTGCTTTCTAAGCCAAGAAATAAAATGCATCAATTCCAGATATATTCTTTATGTATCTTGGCAATTGTACACACCTGCATAATCATCCGTACAGTAAAGATATTTTCAACACCCCAAAAAAAAAAAATTTTTTTCCTTTCTAAAAATTTCACAGATTTGGAGGCCTATAGAGGGTAGGACATTTGCTTTGCATGTGGCCGACCCGACCCGGGTTCAATCCCTGGCATCCCATATGGTCCCCTAAGCACTGCCAGGAGTGAGCATAGCTGGGTGTGTCCCAAAAATAAAAAAATTTTTAAAAGCACTCACATGTTTCACGGAATCTGTTAAAGAAGTGTTTCCCAGCTCAGGTTGACCTGCCAATTGCTGGGAGAAAGAAAAGAAGCTTAAAAAAAAAAAAGTCCCATTAGAGAAGAGATTCAGATTTAATTGGCTTGGGGCGGAGTCCAGGCACTGACAGTTTGAGAAACTCCTGTGTTGAGAAACAAGTTTGTGGAGTAGGTATGTCGAATAGCACAGCTTTTTACTGAGTCTTCAGTAGTTTGAGATACTCTTTAGTTTGCTTTCTTCATTTCCATTTAATGTGGGATTTGATGCCACAGTCATGTGTCCTTTGAGTCATTGGAGCCCCCTTGTAGTCTAGAAGCTGTAACTGTGACTTACTTTTGAAGTTTTAAGGAAGCACATGAATGTTCCTTGATTGATTTTGAAAGGGGTGTGTTGTAGCATGAGGAGCACATTTAAGTAAAACAGTATTCTAATCCAAACATTAATTTTAAATCTGACATGTCCCCTTGGGTTTTGTAAGCACCAGCTACCAGAAATTCTAGAATACGGAGGGCACAAAAACTTGGCAATAGCTAGTTAATTTATTGTAATGTCAGAAGTTTCTTATCTGTTAAAACATCCACCTGAGTTTCAACATATATGCAAAGCGTTGTCTTAATGCAGATGCACAAATATAAAAACAATAGGTCTTGATTTTGTAGAATTTAAAGACAAATTCTTTATAAATGATGTACCTGGTTAAAACCTCCCTTTAATGCATATTGCCAATGAAAAATCCATTGCATATGTAAATTCTGTTGGCTTTCCTGTCAAGACACTTTCCAAATTGGACCAGTTCCCACCACCTGCACTGTTCCCACCCCCGCCCTACCCGTGACTCATCTCAATAGCCTTTTCGTACTTGCCCCTCTTCAGCCTGTTCTCAACATGGTAGCCAGAATGCTACAACTTAGAATACATTCTAAAATTTGTCTTCAGAATTAGCCATGAGGATAGTCATCTGGATGATGTCCAAAGAAACGACTCCTGCCTCCTTATAATGTTCAAAGATGATGTATCTGAGGTTTGGTTTTGTTACAGAGGAAAAGAATTTACGGCAGAGCCTGGCAAGCTACCTGTGGCGTATTCAATATGCTAAAAACAGTAACAAGTCTCACAATGAAGACGTTACTGGTGCCCGCTTAAGCAAATTGATGAACAACAGGACGGGATGACAGTGCTACAGTGCTACACAAAATAAGTTATAAAACTCCTGAAACATCTGATATAATTAAGTTACTAATGAAGTAGCTGCTTTTCCTGGATGTGTATTCAAATATTAAGAAATAGGGTGGGGGTGGGGCCGTGGTGTTTGGCCCACACCTGTTGGTACTTGGGGAACCATATGCCCTGCCAGGGATTGAACCATGGTCGGCTGCATGCAAGACAAACGCCTTACCACCCATGCTGTCCAATTCCAAGATTTATAAAAATTGGGGCTCCAACATGCAGAGCATATGCTCCAGCCCTCTGTACTACCTCCTCAGTCCCAAGAATTAACAAAAATTAATCACATTAAAATAGAATCAAGGGGCTGGAGCGATAGCACGCGGCCGACCCGGGTTCGATTCCCAGCATCCCATATGGTCCCCTGAGCACTGCCAGGGGTAGTTCCTGAGTGTAGAGCCAAGAATGACCCCTGTGCATTGCCAGGTGTGATCCAAAAAGCAAAAAGAAAAAAAATAGAATCAAGAAACAGGGTGATTAAAAAAATTTTCTTCTGGGGCCCAGGAGATGGTTCTGTATCTTAAGGTGCCTCTGGAAGCATAAGGAGGCGATCTTGGCACCGGCCCCAGCCAGGAAGAGCTCGGCCCCCCAGTGCCTTCTAGAGTGCCAGGGAAGCAGGCTGCAAGCCGAGTCAGTGCCCCCTGCCTGTGCTGCCTGCGCAGCACGGTCCAGTGGCCCTTGTGAAGGTTCCCATGGACAATGCACCCACTAATTTTTGAAGAATTGATTATTCCTTTGTTACTTGCCAGAATATAAGAAAATGGAGAAATTTTGACTCATAAAGAACTAATGTTCCTGTTTCCCTAATCTGGAAAGAATACCAAAACAAACAGACAAACAAAAAACAGCAAGTAAACAAACAAGCAAAGCCCAGGGGAACCAAATAGAAGCCATAGTATGTGGGGGTAGGGGAATGTTGGTACCGCATCCTGTAGCGCTCAGGGGCTATTTCTGGCTCGAAGGAAGGAAGGAAGGAATTGCCTTTAAGGGTTTTTCTTTGTTTTAAACGTTTATAGATTTTGGTTTTGGTTGGGGGCGTGAGGGGAAGTGGAGGGGCAGTGTTAGGAAATGTGCTCAAGAGTGACCTCTGGTGGTGCTGAGGGACAGTACGTGGTGCCAGGTATTCAAACCAGGATTAGTGGGATGCACCAAAACCTTAAACCCTGCTATCTCTCAGGCTCCTAGAAACCGTTCTTTTCACTTAAAATCTTATTTAAGATTTAATTTTAACAGACATTATGGTAGTAACAAAGGGACAAAGATAACAGAACTAGGGAGCTGATCCCCAAAACTTGATGGGGTAGGGGAGGGAAGAAAGGGGAGTGATTGGCGTCCTGGGGGAGGGAGGAGGGTACACGCTGAGGGGTGTGGTGTCAGAATTATGTACATGGGAAACCGTCATTAGCAATTTTGTAAATCACAGTACCTCAATCAGAAA